>NC_133658.1:235941980-236248737 GCF_037893015.1 Macrotis lagotis | reverse complement strand
AAAGAAGAGTGAAATGAGAAGAGAAGGTGGGATACAACAAGTTCAAAGAATAACTGTGAAAGTCTAAGCTATTATGAGTATTACAAATATTCAGATCAACTAAAAAGAGCCTATGAAGATGATATCCACTCCAGAAAAAGAATTAACAAATATATATAGTATGATTTTACATATATGCATATACAAGCATAGTTTTATATATATATATATATATTTATATAAATATATATATATATAAAACCTTGCTATGTAGTACTTTCTATTTATTAATTATAGTAATTATTAGCATACATATATGTCTTTGTCACATGGTTACTTCTCTAGTTCAGGGTGAAGACAAAAAGAGGGAGATAGCCTGGAATTTAAAATGAAACAAATAATGAAATAAAATAAAATAAAGTGTTTTCAAATGGTCTCCAGTTCTAAATCTAGGATCCTTCTGTAACATTTCTGAGGAGAGGTCATCAGTTTCTTCCTCAGTAAAATAAGGGAATAGGACCAAGATTAAAGGTCCTTCCAGTTCTTAAGATCCTGTGATTCTGGAGCATAATGTTAAACACGCTTCACTTGTTCATAAGTGCACCCTACACCTATTAAAATATACTTTTTTGAAGGGGTGGGGTTCAATAATTTCTATAGAAGTATGAAGCATTTAACAATCAAAAAGAACTATAAAAACCTTAACATAATGAATTAACAATAAACCTCAATATGTTAAACCTTATGCCCAAGTTCTGTCCTGAAAACTTAATATCGAGTTCTCATCATTATCTAGGAGGAGTTTTTGAATCAGGTCTTAAAACTTAATGTGGTTTTTATGTTGAAGATAAGAAAGGATTTGAGTTTGGCAAGTTATAGCAGGAGCTATAAGGGCTGGTGGCTGATCCTGATTCTTTGAGATGATTTAAAATTTTAATTACCCCAGAAGGCTAGCATTCAGAATAGTAGCATCAGCACTTGAGTTTATGAATTGATGAAAAGGCTGACCACACTGGAGGAAATTGAAGTTCAATTTTTCTTTGAACTTCCCCAACAGTAGTGTAATGGATTGAGAGATAGATATTTATACCCCATAAAAGGGAATGATTGGTTGTTTGAAAAAAAAAAGTGGTGATGTTGAGGACTTGCAAGGTAACAAAGAACACAAGGTCAGAGCCAGGAACTGGGGTGCAGAGTAAGACTTAACTCTATAGTTTGATATACAAACTACACTCTCTTCTAGGCCAGGAACATACTTCATCTTCATTTCTACCTACTGAAATTCTCTTTCTTCTTCAGTGTCCAGCTAGGGTGACACCTTCTCCATGAAGTTTTCCCTGATTCCTCTCAGGAGAAAGCAATTGACCCTCCTCCATTTCTTAAAGCACTTTACAATAGACCCCTCCTTTGGCCTTATCACATTCTCATTTGATATACATGTACACATATCTTAGACCCTTTATTTGATTATAAACTCTTGAGGGTAGGAATAAGAATTGATAGGACCTCTAATTTCACAAGTGAGAAAACTCCCTCTACTAATTCAAGGTTGGCACATTCACTGCAATTTAAAGTCTCAGAGAGCTGTTTAGAGTATTGAGAGATTAAGGGATTTGCTCAGGATAACACAAACAGTATATTTCAGAGGTGGGGGCTCTGTCTTCTAGATACCATTCATCCATCATACTATCCTGCCTTTCACTAGGTATAGGGAATAAAATGTTTTTCAAGCTTTGTATTCCCCAGTGCCAACCCCCTCATTTTGGGTGTCAAGGAATATCTCAGACCTATTGTTTCACTTGTGTAAAGAATGCCCAATATAGAAAATATTTTCTTAGATGTTTATTGGCAACTCATCAATCATGTAGTCTTTAGAACATGAATTCTTCATTTTTCTATTTGTATCCCCACCCCCACCCCCAGAATACTACAGATTTCTGACATTCAAGAGTTTGTTCTGACCATCCAGAGAAGTAGATGAAGAATGGCTTGCTAAGATTTTGAAATGTTTTTGGATAAACAACCTCTAGAAAATATTCAACAAAAAGTATCTGGGATAGATGAGGCAAATGGACAGTGTGTTGTGTCCAAAAGTGAATAGGAGCAGAAGAGCCAACTATGTTTGCTTTCCCCCCCCAAAAAAAAACTTCTCTTGAAAACAAAGGGCAATCATTTCAATAGCAACATTCTTTCAGCATGGCAGCTTATAATGGAAGCAGGACACAGAACATAAGTCTCTGAAGAACTGACAATGGATAATGACATGAAAGACCAGGAACAGATGCTTGGGGTGAACAGTGAGGAGCTTGATAAAAAGAATAGGAGTAAGATATGCTGTCAAAAACTAGGTGAAATAAAAGATGGTCTAGTCACAAGGGGAGGAATAGCAAGAAGATAGAGTGCTCTGCTGGTGCCCTCAAGATAGCAAATCTGAAAGAAGAAGGTCTCCAGTACATTGGGTGAACCTCCTTTGGTGAGCTAATGAGACAGAATCACACAGATTGAGCAACAATGAATGAGTTATGATCTGAATCATTGGAGAAAAATTGAATTGGAAACAAATTGGAGCTTCTAAAATATTGAGTATCTTCAGTACCTCCTCTTCTCCAATCCTATATCTATTTGGATGTGGATCTACTTGCCTAGAAGGAAAGGCTAGAGAATGAAAGCAAGACCGCTTTGAAGAACATGACCTCTGTGTCAGAGAGAGCCAGTTCTGATCTTTGGGAGTCGAACTCCACAGCAGAATAGGCCAAAAAACTCAAGGTGAGCAGCATGTGCAGCAGAGACATTGTCTCAGGGATATCAGCATGAGGACACCTTGAGAAGAAAGATGACATTAGGCCTAAAAGGGCCAGGGATATGAGTGTCCTTTGGCCCCATATGTTTCTTATGTATATGCTTCTCTATTGGTGTATTCTATTGTGTTCTCATTCTCCCCACTGATTATATATGTAGCTATATGTTCATGGGAGAGTGTTCCCCAGATTTCTTCTGGGAATATTTTTCTACTATTATTCTTACAATACCATCTCAGTAAATGCCTTTCACTTTTATGTCTCTAGTTATTAAACATACATACATAGAGGTTTGTGACTTATAATTTTGCACAGATTACTTCTATCTTCAAGATAGTTGCCCCTAATACAACCTGTGAATTGAACAAAGTCCACAAAGGATACTACAAATGGAATGATATTCTATATTGGAATATATTACTACCTGCCCCCCATAACTTTATCTCTCATCACTTGTATTGCCTCTCCCACTAGTTCAGTTAACCAATTCATAGCTACAAAAAGTAGTTAGAACTAGTTATTATTATGAAAAGTGTCTGATCAGGTAGAAGTAATCTTTCCAGTTTACTCCAAGGCAGGGAAGGATGAAATAAATAAAATGAAATAAAATAAAAATGGGGTAGAAGAGAAGACTGAAGAAAACATGTTGAGATAAGAAAATGGAGGGAGGGAATGAAGAGGGGAAATGGAAAGGAAGGAAGGGAGAGAATAGAGGAGAAAAAGAATTCTCAAAAAGAGTAATGATGATCCAAGCTATCCATCTCCTGATAGAAAGGTTATGAACTCAAGATGAAAAATAAATATAGAATCAATCTAGTGATTTATTTCACTTGACTTTATATCTTTACTTACTACAAGGAACTTGCTTTCCTTTTTTTCTTTTTCCAATAGAGGGGATGTGGAAAAGAAATAAATGAATGTTTGTTAAATGAAAAAATAAATATAAAAAGTAAAGGAATGGAATGGGTGAAAGGAGAGAAAAGAATGAAAAGAGAGAAGAGAAAAAAGTGAAGAAAGTGGGAGATTGTCAAAGTCTCTCAAAGGAAGTTGAAGAAAGGAGGGTTCTCTGTAACTGGCCCTATGCAGTTACAGCAGAGGACCCAGTGCTTACAAATCTGATTAACCTTTAACAGGAGAAAAATGATTGGTCATTAAGATTAGATGAGTTTAGTAATTATCTCTCCAGTCTACCTTTGAAGTCATACTTTGCAGTACCAAAAAAGAAAATGCTGATAAAATGGAATCATGGTGGAAATGGTGTCTTTAAAAAAGAATAATTAACCTGTAATAACAATTTTGGCCTCTTCTCAAGCCCTGGAAAATAATCTTCTCTCATTATCTTCAAGTTTAATTAGCATCAATAATGACTCCATTTAGAAGTAACTACAGCATCATGCTCTCTAATGACTGGATATCAACCAGGGGAGACCTCCCCAACTCATGGGCCATAAGCAGTTGCTGAAGAGAGAACTTGCAGTTCCCAAAGTTTTTAAAAATGAAGTTCTAAATCTCCTTCTTGTTTCAAATTAGTCACTGAAGGAAAAAAAGAGACAAGGAAATCAAGCACTAATTAAGTCAAGAGACCCAGGTCTGGCCCCAGCTCTGCAACTAAATAATTGTGCATCATTAGGCAAATTACTGAAACTTCCTACAACTCAGTTTCCCCATTTATAAAATGGTGTGCTTTCTGTAAGGGAGCTGCCTTTTTCAATAAGGTGCTAACGTATCCATGACTTAGTAAATAAATTTTAGGGAGTTATTTGAGGAAGACAGAGACTTAATGATTTTCCCAGGGTCACAGAGCAAGTAAGTATCCCAAAGAATATATGTTCTTTGAGGGCAGGAACCATTTCATTTTTGCCTTTGTCTCTCCAGTGCCTAGTAAAGAGTAACCACTTGATAAAGACTTGAGGTAGAATTTGAACTCAAATATATTTGATAATCTTTATGCCAACTCTCTCACTCTTTCTCTGTCTGTCTCTTTCTCTGTGTATATGTCTCTGTTTTTCTGTCTCCTTTCTTTGTCTCTGTTTCCTCTTGTGTCTCTGTCTCTTTTCTCTCTCAAATGCTTTTTTTGGGTTTTTTCCCAAGGCAATGGGGATAAGTGACTTGCACAAGGTCACACTGGGTAATTATTAAGTGTCTGAGGCCAAATTTGAACTCAGGTCCTCCCGACTGCAATGCCAATGCTCTATCCACTGTGCTACCTAGTTGTCCCCTAAATGTTTTTTTTTAATTAGGCTGTATCTTAATAATCCAGGTGCTTGACATTATCTATATTAAACACCTAATAATTATTGAATTTCTTTTTACTACATCTAAGTGTTTCATAAAACTTACAACTATCCAGAGCTGGCTCTGGACAAACATGCTAAAGGCCACTACTAACATTATATAATTTGAGAGATGAAATTCCATGATCCCACCTGCTTAAAAATATTCCCATCTTTAACCACACTGCTCCTCCTTTCTGCGCCAAACCTCTATTACTCTACACATTTTTGAGTAAGCTAAGGGTCAGAAAACTATGGTTCTGCATCAAATTCAGTGCCACAAGCTAAGAATACTTTTTAAATTTTAAAAGTTTTATTGTATCTTAAAATATTAAAACTATTCTTAGTTTATACAAATCAGTTAGATTTGGCCCTCATGCTGCAGTTGGCCAGATCCTAAACTGGATAACCAAAGGAGTTAGTAGGAGTGTGTATGATCTGTCAAAGGCACATAAGTTACTAAGAGGAAACTTAATAACAAGTGATCATTAGTTTAGCAACCCAGATTAGATAACCTTAGATGGCACTAAAAGGTTCACTATTTCTTAGACCTGCAAATTCACCTGTGTTCATTTAGAGATTGTGGGATTAGGTTCGAAACATGTGAATTCATTTGAATAGGGAATTCTAAGTACAGAAACTTTACTACTTAATATGACAGGGACCTAGAGAAATAAAGTGATTTGCCCATGATCAGTCAATTTGTGTTAGAGACAGAACTCAAATATAAGAGGGATGAAAGTCATTCAATAAAGAAGTTCACAAAACACCAAGATGAATCCAGTGAAAAGAAAAAGTGGATTTGTCTGAAGAGAACAACATGACTAGATAGGGAACCCATCGACCAATTTTGATCTTTTTAACACGCAAAAAAATGGAAGCAAGGCCAGAAAAAAGGAGATGAAAGACTATAAGAGTAGATGGTCCTACAAAAATAGTATCAGGAATCCTAAGGCTAAGAATGTTATGATCAACAAGATAGAGGACTAGACATTTTCTTGAGTTTTCATTAAGTCTATTCAGGGCAAAAAAAGCAAGAAGTCCACAAAGTTAGCAACCTTATAAATTAACAATGAAGAATGCCAATCCTTAATGGGCTCATTCAAAACTTCATTCTCCAGAAGTGCACACATATCAATGAATGGAATTTGAAAATGATAAACCAGAGATTTTTTGTGGAAGGGAGGGAGAACTAAAACATGAAAGATAAAGGACAAGGAAAATTAATTTAAGAGTCGGGACACAAGCAAATAAATAAATAGAAAAGATAGAAAATTAAAAAGGAAGATAAGCACCAAAACATCTAAGAAAACAAAGAAAATTGAACCAACACATGATGAAACACAGACTATAAATTTCTAAGAGAACTTGGAACCACAGCAGGAAGCTCAAGAATGGTTCAAAAAAGAATCATAATCATGAGAAAAGTAAAAATAGAATGAATGGCAGAGTTTAATGATCCAAACAGTGTAGATCAGTAAGAAAATAGGAAGAAAAAAACTAAATTCATGATGTCAACTCTCCACAAAGAAACAAAGAAATAACAACAGAATGAGAATGAAAATATGCTGAAATTAGGACAATATGAAAGAAGAGGAGCAAAAAAGAAATAATGTTACATGAACTAATGTACACCTGATTTCAATATGAGCAAATACACAGATCTAGAAAATAGAATGTATAGAGACAATTTATGAATTATAGGTCTCTAAGAAAAATAGCACATCAAAAAAATTGAGTACCATAAAGCAAGAAAAAATAAAAGTGTTCCTGAAGTAGTATTAGAACTTATGAATACAGAAAACAAAGAGCTAATCAAAAGAATCAAAAGATCACCTCCAGATAAAAACAAAAGTAAAAACCTTTGCTTCAAACTTTATGACATATAGTAGTCAAATTTAACAATTCCAAAGCAAACAGCAAATTTTATAAGAAATAAGGAGAAAGACCTTCATATATATAAAAGAAAGTTGAATAACACAAAATGATTCTATACTCAGCCAAAATCACAGAAATGAATGGAATCATATATTCTGAAAGGCAAAAGGCCTCCGTATTAAATCAAAAATGATATTCCCTATAAATTTGCCCCTAATCATCACTGAAGAAAAGATGAACATTTGGTAAAAAAGTAGGAGTTTGAAGATTCTCTACATAAAAACCAGAATTTATCAGATAATTCTATTTGCAAACAACCCTAGAAACAGAAACACAAGAAAAGTAAATAACTATGAAGGAAAGCACAAGTTATAATATAAATTAGTACACTTTGAGAGACTATTAAAAGAAAAAATTAGAAAGAGAAAAACTTTTATTAGATTTTTTAAAAAGGGGAATAATAATTGGGGTACCATTGAACCTTAAGGCTGGGGCTGAAAAGAATAGCCAAAGAGCAAAAAAAATGGATTGCTTTAACTACACTTGGGGGCAGGGAGATCAGTGGAACCACAGGTTGTTTGCCTGGGGCAAATAGAACAAAAGAGAGAACATAGAGCAGCTTAATTCTGATTTTGGTTCTATTTTCTCTGCAGAAGAGAGTGTCCCCTACACTATAAATGAAAGGGGGGGAATGACTAACAGGGAGTTGAAATTCAAAATAAATATGGAAAATAAGAAAAGTGTGCCTAGCTACAGATAATAAATTCAAGTCACTTAGCCCAAGTGAATTACATTAAACATCAATGTACTAAGAGTCAGAGAGATAGAGAGACAGACAGACACAGACAGAAATAGACAGACAAAAATCAGAGACAAACACAAACATAAACAGAGACAGACAGAGAAACAGGGAGAGACAGAAAGAGGGACAAAGAGAGACAGAGAACAGAAACAAAAAAAGACAGAAAGGGACAGATTGAGAGAGAGAGAGAGAGAGAGAGAGAGAGAGAGAGAGATAATATTGAAAGTTCAGACCAATTAGCATCAATTGAATTCCTGGGAAAATTCTAGAACAAATCATTAAACATATGGTTAGTGAACATCTAGAAGGAAAGTGATGATTAAAAAGAGTCAGCAAAGCTTTATCAAGAGCAAATCAGGTCAATGTAATCTTAATGAATTTTCTACATGATTCCTAAACTAAGATATGAAAGAAATTCTGTAGATAAAGTTTATCAACATTTTAGCAAAGCTTTTATAAAGTTATTCTATTCTTGTGAAAAGAGAAAGCTAAGTTAAATGATAATGCAATTAGATTCATAACTGCTTGAATGTCTATACTCAAAGAATTCAATATCAACATGGCAACATGTATCCAGTGGGGGTACTCAATGGATATGTTTGCTCTTGGGCTATTTAACATTTTCACCATTCTTTGAATAAAGGAATGGATGTATGTTTAATCAAATTTAATGATGATATTAGGCTAGTAGGAATAGTGAACATAGTAAATGATAAAATGAGAAACTAAAAAGATCTCAATGCACCAGACTAGTGGGTGGAATCTAATAAAATTAAATTCAATAGTAATAAATGAAAAAAGCCCTGCACTGAGATACAAAAAAACAAAAACCTAAAGCATAATAAAGAGAAGATGTGGATAAACAACAGAAATTGTTCTGAAAAAGGGGTGAGATTTTTAGTGGACTGTATATGCAATATGTATAAGCAATGTGCTATGGTACCCCAAATGTGATCTTGACCTGTATTAATAGGAATATATCATCCAGGAATATGTAAGTGATAAGTCCCTTGTACTCTCATTGGACTTCTAGAATAATCTTATCAAATACACAATCAGCAATATCTCTCAGTACTGCCCAAACCACATTTAAAGGTAACTGGGAAATAACTAACAAAATAAAAATATAATTAAACATGAGTAACTATTTTTAAAAAAAAATATACTCTAGGGGTGGCTAGGTAGCACAATGAATAGAGCACCAGCCCTGGAGTCAGGAGTACCTGAGTTCAAATGTGGCCTCAGACATTTAATAATTACCTTAGCTGTATGGCCTTGGGCAAGGCACTTTTTAAACCCATTTGCCTTGCAAAAACCTAGAAAAAATGTACTCTATTGGGATTCTCATGTGAGGATTAGTACACCTCCATTCCTATTTGAGTTTGATACCACTGATCTAGAGTACTGTGTTCAGTTCTGTTCTGCTTTGGGCATCATGTCTTAGGAAGAATAGCAATGAGTTAAATGTGTTTAGAGGAGGATAACCAGATGGTTAAGGATCTTGAGTCTATCACATATAGGTTCCATTTAAGGAATTAAAGAACATGGAGAAAAAACTGAAGAAAATATGGTATCCATCTTAAAGTATTTGAAATGCTGTTTTGGGAGGAGAAATCAGATTTGCTCTATTTTATCCCAAAGGGCAAAATGGGGAATGAGTGAAAGATGTAAATAAGCAAATTTATGGTTGACATCAGGAAAAACCCTCACTATTTTGAACTAACCAAAAGTGAAAAAAGATAACTCAAAATGTAAGGGGTTCCCCTCCTCAGCCATCTTCAAACAGATTTGGATTGTTAGTTGGGTATGTTTTGTAGAAATTATTATTGTGCAAATTTCTTTTGCATAAAGATTGTACCAAACAATCACTGGGATACCTCCCAATTCTTAGATTGCATGATTCTTTTTACCTCTCTAAGACCAAGTCCCTCTCAAGTTCATTTATTCAATAAATATTTGAGTTTCATAAAGGACAATACTATATTCCTTAAAACCACGTCATAAAAGTGTTTGCAAAAGCAGATTTATTTCCTCATGGGAACAATACTGTAATTGGAGGTTACATTTCTGACCAAGGATGATTCAGAGTAAAAATAAAGAAACAATAATTATAAACATCTATAGTCATTGAAAAAGGAAAATAATGTTCTAAATCCTATAAAGTAAGATTTTATATAGTAGGATATAACATAATAATATAATAAATATGTTTCAAATGCATATCATATATATATATATATATATATATATATATATATATATAGAGAGAGAGAGAGAGAGAGAGAGAGAGAGAGAGAGAGAGAGAGATTCCCTCTATATGATACAATGTATAGAAATCCAGATTGGAGTCATCAAGAAAGTAGAACTCAGATTCAACCTCTAACACATAAGAAATGTGGGCAAACACATGGACCATGAACAAATAAAAATTTCCCAATATTCCAGGCAACTTTCAAAATAAAATCTTCTTAATTTCTAATCTTGTGTTAATGAGGAGAGTTTCTAGTAGAAAACCCTTTCAAGGTGAAACCTGAAGGTCAGCAGGTACATATAGAACATATAAAATATGACTAGTGTAGCATAATTTGACCTAACACTAGTACTTTGAAGAATAGAGTATTGAGTTAAATAAAACGCACAAAAAAATCATAGAGAAAAGACAAATATATGGCAGGGAATGAGTAGGTTAGGTCAAGTATGATATTAAAGGAGATTGTAAGGAATTGGCTAGATGGGACTAATAGCTTAAGGACACTAGACCAGAGAGGGTAGCTCAGAGATTTGGAGAGAACTGATTTCCTGGAAATATATCAATACCAAGGGGTATATCTACGTTATCTATATCTCCCTTCTTTATTTCTCCCTGACCTTTCTTTCCCCGTGTGAATATTAATTTACAGTATGTTTTTAAGGAGAGAAAATGGGGAAATTTGAAGAAGAAAAGGAAGAAGTGAGCTCCTATGGAAGAATTCCTGGGGTTAATGGAAAGAACCATTAATTACCCAAGTGCCAAGAGCACTATTACCTCTACCTCATTCTCTGGTCTTCTCCATCTCCAAACCAGTTGCTTTACCTTTGTGGGCACCCTCCCTTTCTTATCCTTCCCTGGTTTCTAGCTCCCCTTTATATTTTGTTTTCTTCTTTTAGGATGCATACTCCTTGATAGTAGAGATAAATTGTTTTCATGTTTTAGTATATCCCAAAACTTAGCACTGTATCTGAACACAATAAGAGCTTGATAAATGCTATGTCTATTTATCTATCTGCCAATCTCAGGTTATGCATGTAAAAATCAAGTAGTCCCTCCCCTCAAGAAGCTTATTTTCTATAGGAGAGAGAAGAAATACTTTAAGACTCCATGGGGCAAAAATGTCAGCACACCTTGCTGTCTGCCATTAATTAACTTATTTCTCCAACTGAGCCTCTATGTCTCTATAGAGGTTTGGTCTCAAGTAAAAGTCAACAAAAAATAGACTGAGGTACTTCTTTCTGAACAACAAAATAGTTTATTAGCAAGGTGTGAACCTGATAATAAAGCAGGTAAGTGGTTACTTCTGTTTAGCCAAGGAACTTTAACCAGAGGTGTAGATCCTTTTTTATAAGCATAGTATAAAGAATAGAACAGGGTTGGTAAGGAAATAAT
Source organism: Macrotis lagotis (assembly GCF_037893015.1). NCBI lineage: Eukaryota > Metazoa > Chordata > Mammalia > Peramelemorphia > Peramelidae > Macrotis > Macrotis lagotis. Next base: position 236,237,364 of record NC_133658.1, on the reverse strand, counting down.
ATAATTGGTTATAGGGTAGCAGCATCATAAAAGTGAGGGGCATGGAGAACAATATTATTGGTTGAAATCTGAAAATGAGGGGCTAGGGACTACCCTTTCCTCTCCTATGACTAAGAAAACTTCATTATTTAAGTCCATCTGCAAAATTAGAGATAGTGGACAAGACTTTGGATAGCAAATCAAACATCCTTGAAGTATAGTTTGGTGGTATAAAGATCCTGAACAAAACTCCCTTGTGTCCATCTGCATATCTCATGGATAAAAGATTTTCTTGAGGCAAGATTAGCAGGAAAGCTGTATTTCTAAACTTGACTCATTACAGGACAGCTAAACTGCTAAACTAAATTCAGAGACAAAGAACCATGACTCAGGCAATTACAGAATGAAATTGAGTTATTGTAAATATGATCAATAAAAAAGAATACAGAATCAATTTAATCTTGTTAGTTTCTGTTGAGTTTATTCTTCCATCATCTTAGTCAAAGGGAATTTCAGAGATAGATAGGGTAGGTTATAACCTTGTGAGCTCCAAAACAATTGAAAAATCAGCAAAGAACATTATACACACTAACAACATGGGATGATATCAGCCATGATGGACTTGCTCATTCCATCAACACAAAAGTCAAGGACAATTTTAGGGGATTTGTGTGTTGGAAATTACCATCTCTATCCAGAGAAGGAACTGTGGAGTTTAAACAAAGATCAAAGCTTATTATCTTCCATTTTTAAAAGTTGTCTTATGTAATATATAATTTTACTATCTCTAATGTTTCTTTTTTCCTTTTGGATCTGATTCTTCTCTCACAAGTTCAATTTCAATCTATGGTTATCATGGATGCAAATGCAAAGCCAATATCAGATTATTTTCTGTTGGGAGGGGAGGGGGAAGGGAAGGGAGGGAGAGAGAAAATTTGTAAAACTCAAACCTTCACACAAAAAAATTATTGGTTAAAAACTACCATTGTGTGTAATTGGAAAACAAAATATTTATATAATTTTTTTTTTAAAAAAAGTAAATCAGCAAAGATAGCAATAGTAGCCAAACCCCGTGAGGAGCCAGAGCAGAGAGATGCCCAAATTGACCTTTTCCCATAAACTAATAACCTGGCACTAGAGACACCTATCCTATAAGCAAGGAATAAATTTTCCATCAACTACACCATCCTAGAAGTGAACTTGATGAGGGGAATACTGGTAGTCCATTATTTCTATTTGGAGCCTACTCAAGTACAAACAGTGAACCTATAGGTTATATAAAATAAATATTTTATTTAGAGGAAATGCAGAGAACAGGTAAAATTATCATCAAGTAGAGGAATAATGAAGCATCTCTTGAAGAAGGTGTCACTTAAGCTAAGTCATAAATAGATTCCAGGAGGCAAAGGTGAAAAAGAGAATAGTTGCAAGGAATGACTCCATGTAAATTGAAATTCTAGTAAAGTGATTAATAATGGAACAATTCACTACAATTTCTTTTTTTAAAAAAATGATTTATAATAATATGGTATCTTTCAGGATACATAGAATAAAGGTAGATGTAGCCATTGAGACACATGACCCTGCCAGTCATCCTGTAAACTCTGTGGAAGTTAATGAAAGTGATAGTGTCAGCTTCTGCTCCGATTAATAGGAGCATAAGTGAACCTATACCTCCCTATTCTCTACCCCATTTCCATAGGAGATCAAGTCAGTGATAGCACAAGAAGCTCTGCCACTGGAAGAGGTCTGGGTAAATGGAACCAGTCATGGCTGGACTGAAATTTCACATGCACACATTAACTTTTTGCCTGTCTTCTGAGTACTAATTATTACAATTTGAAAGCTAGAGCCTGCTTCTCAGAAGTCATTCTCTCTCTCCAATATCTGCTTTTTTTTAGCCAATTACCACCTTTTTAGCCAATTACCTTTCCTTTAGTGCTTTTCTAAATAATGAACCAGATAAACAAACTCCATAGTTCTAAAGTCTCCAGTCCCAGGACAGGATTCATGCCAGAATATGGACTCTGTCCCATCATAGCTATCATCCACACCTGGCCTAAGTCTCACCCAAGAGCTGACCCCTCCATCTTTTTTTTTTCTTCCTCCTCCTTCTGCCCTGCTTTCCACCAATCTCTAATCTCAGGACATAAAAATGGCATTATGATTCTGTGACATTGTCTGCCTGGATCCTACTACTTCCTGATTCATGACTTTTTTTCCACTTTGCATCTGCAACTCTGCTTTATCCAAACTCCAGGAAACAAAATGACTCTCCCAGAATAAGCTGATCACCTGAAATCTTATCATCATGTCTTGAATCAACCTTGGATATTCAACATCTCCCCACCTCCTTCAGACTCTTCTCTCCCTGATAGGAAGGCAAAAAATATAGCACTAAATTCTGCCCAAAACTATCCTTTATGGAAGGCAGGATCTGAACTTGTTAGTTCTCTCTCTGAAGCTCTGCTTGGTATGATCTCCATTGAATAAGATACTCCTTTGTCCAAATAATCCCTGGTACCCCTTGCACCCTGTTTTCCCCTTTCTTTCTACATATTGTCTTCTGGCATTTGAGTGTAAGCTCCTTGAGGGCAAGAACAATCTATCTCTTTCATAGCCCTAGTAGTCAGCACAGTGTCTGGTAAATAGGAGACACTTAATAAATGTTTATTGAATTGAGTTGAATTAAACTAATTCTGCCATATAGGATCAAGCAAAACAAAGCAAATCCTTTATATTGATGCCTTTTCAAATACATGAAGGTAATGATCACCTCTAAGTTTTCTCTTCTCCATCCTCATATGATAAGGTCCTGAGACCCTCACAATTCTGAGCCGAGTTTGGATTCTCTACAATCTCTACAGTCTCTAAAACATGGTTCTTAGAACTTAAACCAGTAATCCAAATATGAAATGACTAGCCTAATGCACAGAAAGAATAGTACCCCCCCCCATCCTGAAATCTACATCTCTCAAAGTAACCCCTAAGATGGCATTAACATTCCTACTTCTGTATTGTACTTTTCACTCTGTTGTTTGCTGTCCCCTATCACCCCTGGATCTTTTTCAGACAGGTAAATAAATGCTAAGATATGCCTTTTTCCACCTTACACTTGTGAAAGTTTTTTTTTAATAACTCAAATTTATGATTTTATTGTTATCCAATTAAAGATTATCATGTTAGAATTTCCCACTTTAACAAAATTTTGCTAAAACATTTTTATCATCCAACATATTAGTTATTTTTCCAATTTTCTCAGCAAATCTGATTCAAAATATCCAAACTGAACTCCTTATCTTTCCCCCAATTCTCTCTCTTTCCAGACTTTTCTATTATTGTGGAAGGCATCACCATCTTCCCAGTTCTCACTCCTGCAACTGATGTCTTCAACTCCTCACTTTCACCCCCATTCCCACCTGTTTCCTGTCTGTTTATCTTTGCAACATTTCTCAAATATGAATCCTTCTCTGCTCTGATACTGCCATTTTCTTGCTACAAGCCCTCATCACCTCATGCCTGGACTATTCAATAGGGTACTGGTGGGTCTGCCTCCCATTAGTCTCTCCCTCCACCAATCCATCCTCCTTGCAGCAACCAAAGTGAAATTCCTAAAGAACAGATCTAACCATGTCATCCCATCCAACTAAATAAACTCTAGTTGCTCTCTATAACCTCCAAGATCAATAAAAAAATCTTGTCTTGTTTTCTATGTTCTTCATAACCTAGCCCTCTCTCCCAGTCTTTCCAGTCTTCTTATATCTTATATTCTGCACACAAATACTCTTCAGTCCAGTGACAAATTACCCATTTAGGGTTTTCTTAGTAAGGATACTAGAATGGTTTGCTATTTCCTCCTCCAGATCACTTTACAAAAGTGGAAACTGAGTCATTAAGTGACTTGATCAGAGTCACATGGTTAATAACTGTCTGAGGTCAGATTTTAACTCAGGAAGATGAATTCCTGACTCCAGGCTCAGCATTCTATCCACTCTACTAACTACCTGCCTCCTTACTGTCCTTCAAACAAGACACAGTATCTTGATTCCAAGTATTTTCACTGACTCTCCCCCATGTCTGGAATTTTCTTCCTCCTCATCCCTGCCTCCCTTCAAGTCCTACCTAAAACGTCTAGAGGAAGCCTTTCCTAATCCCTCTCATTTTTATTGCCTTGATTCTTTGGAGTCTTACTTCTACTGACTATTTCCTATTAATTATGTGTGTGTGTGTGTGTGTGTGTGTGTGTGTGTGTGTGTGTGTGTGTGTGTATCCTGTATATTCATAGATATTTATCTGTTGAATCTCTCATTGGATTTTAAGTTCCTCAAGGGCAGGGACTTTCTTTCTTTTCTCTGTATACCCTCTGTTTGGTAAGTGTTTGAAAAAAAATAGGTACTTAATAAAGGTTTCTTGATTATCTGATGAATAAGCATGCCATCTATGATCTTATATACTTCATTGAAATGAAACGCTATCTCTGTGATACTCCTCTGGAGATCTCCTTACAAGTGGACATCAAACTATTAATATCTACATTTAGGGCCCAACCATTCAACCAGTTTCAATTCCATCTAGCTATACTATTGTGCAGACCTATCTTGACATCTTGTCCACAAGAATAGACTGAAAAATTCTTAAATGTTCTTCTAAAAATCTAATTAAACGATATCTATTGTATGCTCTTGATTTAACAGTCCAGTAACTGCTACAAAAAAATCAAATGAGATTCTGACTTTTTGAAGCAACCACAGTTCTTTCTGACTACTACTTTTCTTTCTATTTGTTCACTAACCACCCTTTTAATAATAACAGTCTAGAATTTTGCCAGGAATGGAAGTCAAGATAACTTTCTGTAGCTTACACTATTCATTCTCTGTTTTTGAAAGGTAAAACATTTATCCATCTCTAAGTTTACAATACTCTCCTATTCCCAAGCTTTTTCAAAGATCCAAGAGAGAAGAATAACAATCACACTTGTACCCAAGGTTATAAGTTATATGGGTCAGATAACTGAATTCAAAGACATCAATTTGTTCCCTTATCTAAGGTATCAAATACCTATTAAACATTTTCATTTCTTCGGACTTCTTAACATATAAAACAGAAGCAAAATAGGAATGAAAGAACTTCTCCCCATCCTGAGAGACAAAGTCATTATGATCCAGACCTTTAATGAATAGTGTCTAAAACTTCAGGCAGCTTGCTACACAGTCTCAAGAGCAAAACTTTCCCAGAGGTACTTCCAGAACAGAAGTACACAACCACACACAAAGAAAACTACACCCATAACAAGGCTCTGCAGCGCATCATGGTTCTGTCCTGACTAGGTGTCACCTGGTTCTCTGGCTCACAAGACTCCCTTTAGGACAAGTAGCTCTGCAGATGGTGAGCAGGCCAGTCAGAGAATGGAAGCTAGAAAGGGAAAAATACTGAGCCCCTTATTATGGTGATTGGCAGCAGCTGTGGCCTCCCTGCTTTTGCAATTCAACTTCTCTGGTTTTTCCTGATTATGGCAACAAATGGGAGAAAAGAAGGGACTCAGAGAAGGATTGTGAGACAGGGACCAACAAAGAGGCCAAGGAACAAAGCAGGGATCCAAGAATACCACAGAAGATGAGATGGCAGAGCAAACATGGGTGAGTAATTAAAGAGCAACAGCCTAAAAGGCCATTTAGTCTAATTCTCTCATTTAAGATGATGAAAATGAGGCCCAAGGAGGTTGGAACTCATCCCAGATCATACAGGTAATAAGAATCAGAAGGATTTGAACAGTTGGTCCTCTGACTCCAGAACCAAGGTTAATTCTACTGTAACAAAGAAAAAAATATATCTCCTCTGCTGTACTATATTCTTCAAAAAAACAAAATCTAAAGATTTTTTTTCTATCTCTTTGTTTAAGTAGAAATATTCCCTCTAAACAGGGATGGGGAGAGAATAGAGCAGGGGTGGGGATTTTTTTTTCTGTCAAGGGTCATTTTTTATATCTATCATTCACAGGCCATAGAAAATTATCAATTTAAAAATTAGCCTGTTGTATGTAGTCAAACAACTAATTAATCCTAGATTAATTGCATTTGGGGTCCTACCTACAACTGCTTTAGCAGTGACAGACCAAATAATCTATGATAAGTGAGATCCATCCAGATGCCATCCACACCAAGAGACATTGAGAAGTAATCACAGTATGTTCTATGGACACATTTTTTCACTTGAGTCTCTTCTTTTAATGCTAATAATAACAATAATAACAATAATATTAATAATAATAATATCTAGCACTTATAAAGCACTTTAAATTTACAAAGTGCTTGGCATATGTTAACTCATTTGAACCTTACAACAAACAATCCTGTAAGGAAGATGTTCTTATCATTTCCATTTACACAATTGAGGTTCAGAAAGTTTAAATGTCTTACCCAGAGTCACAGAGTTAAGCAAGTATTTGTGTCAGAAGTTGACCTGAGATCTTATTAACTGAAAGTCCACCATTTTATCTCCACTGTACCACTTCCAGTCATTTTGCCTCTTAACCTTCAGAGAAAGTCCCTTCCCTAAGCTTCTCCCTCTTTTCTACTTTGGCCTGCAAAGTTTTCTTTTGAATGAAGCTTCTATGACACCTCACTGATATGGGAGGAATAGAAATAATTTAAGACTCAGAGACTCTCATAGAAATCAGACCAACTCCAATAGTCCTGTTTCCTATAAATCAGACTCCAGGGTGGAAAGATTCTGGTAAAGGTAAGTGAGGAGAATATCTTTCATAGCAGAGCCCTCACTATAATAAACATAATTGCTCGACTCACGGCCCCAGTTATTTGGTTGGTTAATGTGGTCATCTTCAATACTGAAGGACTGGTGTTAATAACATTCTATTTCATCACTCTAACACTCAGGTCAGTTCCCCCAACTAGGGGCATTAATGAAGATCCTCATGTTCATGTCCTCTTCCTCTTTATTTTGTGGAAGAAAGTAGCATTTATTAAGAACCTATATTATATTAGCTACTATACTAGGTGCCTATGTTACAAAGACAAAAGTGAGATAATTCCTACTCTCAAGGAGCTCATATTCTAATAGGAAACATCAACCAAAGAGGGAAGTGATAGAGGTCTGGGAAGGGAAATTTGATCTGGACAATCACAAAAACTGTCCATTATCTCACCCTTTTAAGTAGCAATAAACTTTTTGATTGATTTGATTAGTATTCCCAGAGCAAGAAGCAGTAAAAGGGATGGGGAAAAGGGGGACAAGTATATGTGCAGTATCAGGACAGATTGTCATCCTCATCCTTAGCTGAATATTTATTTGGTACTTTAAGGTTGGCAGGACACTCTGCATATGATATCTCATTTGATCCTTAAAACAACTCTGAGAGGTAGTTGATATAATCATCCTTATTTTATAGATTAGGAGGCTGAAATAAACAGAGGTTGAGGCTTGCCCAGAGTCACAAGTCCCAACTCTGTCCCCTTACACAGACACAGGTTTATTTGAACTCAGGTCTTCCCAACTCCAGGTCTATTGCTCTATCCACTGAAAAACAAGCAAATAAAATTTATTCTGCATTTCCAAACAATTGAGCATCAGAGGCATGGGACCTCCAATGCCACTGAAATGGATTCTTGCCCTTCTATCTGCTGCTTCTATCACACCACAGTATCCATAAAAGTAGGGCCTCAATTCTAGATCCTTTCTGGCACTAGTATTAGAGACATTTGGCCCCTGGGACCTACCACTATAAAGAGTGAACCTACTTAAGGCTATGCTCCAAACTACAGTAGAAAAAATACTTTAGACAGCTATAATCTTTGAGTCTCAATGCTGTAAGATTTCAAGGCTAAGACCTTAAACATGATCTTTGGAACTTTGGAATAATCTTTGGAATTGCTTTGGCCCATTTCAAATGAAAAGTCAAGGTATGCTTTATCTATGACCATTGTGGGATGAAGCAAAGAAACAGGCATTGAATTCAAGTTCACTTAGGAAGAGTCCTAGGGACAAAAGCATAAGGTGTTGTCCTTGCTTATGTAGACCCTACATGATCACCCTTTGCTCTCTAATTTCTTTTCCCCAGTGTTTGGAGAGAGAAGAGACTGATGCTACCTTGCTTCCACCATTATGGGATCCTGAAAGGTTGGGGACCCAGTCAATTTTCTCTGCCATGTGTCTAACAAACTTTTACTTCCCCTTAATTCAGTCACTATCTGCTGACTTAAAAACACACTACCATTTCTCTTATTATCTAGTCATTTGGAAAGAATATTGAACTTCTGGTCATCCTCTTCTTGTCCTCTTTTCACCTTCTATTGTTCACTGAAACTGTCTTCCTCTAGAAGATGCAGCATTTCAGGTCACGTCTCTAGTACTAGGGGCTCTTCTCATATCACTTGACAGACTAGATCTGTGTCAGGATACATTACTTGACTCCTCCAGAAAGAAGAGTTAACCAATTCCTTTCTTCTTACTGCCATGCCCAAGTCCTGCTTCTGCTACCAATGATCTTCAACTTCTACTATCCAGTTCCATTTCATCAATACATGGGTTTCCAGGTCTTTCTTTCCTCTTTCTCAATGAGTTCCTTTTCCCAACTCGATTTCCCCCTCAAACTCAGGAATTATAATATGCACATTGATGTGATCTCAAAAAAAAGCTGGGCTTCCTCACCTGCAATGAATTGTATCTTCTCTCTAATTGAATCATAAACTTGAATCTCACCAGCATCCATAACTAAACTAAATACATGACCCTGAATTCCAAAATTCTTCTCATCGATCACTTCTTGTCTTCCATCTTTCCCTTTATTTGGCTCTTCCAGATTCTTTTCTTCATCTCTACCTCCTCTCTGCTCTCCAAGCATATTACTGTTGCTCTAACCTTATTTTCCTGTAGCCTAGACAAGGTCTTGAAACCTGGACCTTCAAATTCAAATTCTGATGTTTTACTGATAGCCCTATCCAGGCTCTTGAGAGACTTTTCTGTGAATGCCAATACTATGCTTGCCTATTTTACAGAAAACTCACACAAGTCAAACACTCACATCATGGTAGAACAAGCAAACAGAGACACTCTCTCAAAGTCTCTCTTGGAGTTTGGAATTGATGGCATGACATGGGAAACACTGGCATAGGACACCCCCCCCCAGCATGGCATGTCTTCATCAAAGAAGTTGCTGTGTTCTATGAGCAAAGCAGAATTGCAATAGCTCAAAGGAAATAGATTTGTGCAAATTTAGAGAATCTGCCCCAAATATTCACATGAACTATTTGTGACAGATTTGTGGTAGAGCATTCTGAGCTCATATTGACCTAATAAGCCACAGTCATACATGTTATAACTTGACTCTAATAGAGTAATGTCATTTTGGTCCCCTTCAAGAAGGAAGGACAATAACCCAATGATTTATTCCATAGTTTTTGTATATCCCAAACTAACAAGCCTATAGTTAATCATATGAACTGTCCTAAACTCTTGAATTCCCCTGTTTCTTTGTCCTATCACTTATCATGCCTTGTCAATGGTCAACCCTATGTTACCTTCTCTACTCCTACATCTATCCTACCTAAAGCTACTGAAGAATGGCACACCCATACTAACTGAGTCCAATAGCAAATTTATGCTTATCTAATCTCAACAGAACCATAAACAATTGATTGAAATTGCTTTTATTCTTCCCTGACTGTCACACTCCTTACAGCAGGGAGAGATTTGATTCCACATTATCCCTTCTTTCTTCAAACCCCTACAATAATTCTCCCCATCTCTCAACAGAGAAATTTGCCTCCTGCTTTGAGAAAATAAAGATCATCTGCCATGAGTTCCCTCTATTCCCCTACTTCATAGCTTAAAAACTCTTCTTTCCTCCTTTGCTCCAGCTTCTGAGGAATAGGAGTCTCTTTTCTTTGTCTAGGCAAACTCCTCTACATGAGCCTTAATACTTCCTCTGTCATCTTCAGGAGCATGCCCCTTTAGGTCACTCCTTGTTTTTCTTTTATCTTTAATCTCTTATTCTGCTAGTTCCTTCCCTACTACCTATAAATATTTGCCAGTCTTTTAAAAATATATGTATAAAAATAAACATCATTTAAAAAGCCAGTACTTGACCCTCTCATATCCTCAAACTATCATCCTATAACTATTGTCCCTTTCACAGCTAAAATACTACACTCACCTAAACTCATTGTTACTTCTTCACCTCCTACTCACTGCTCAGCCTTTTGTACTATGACTTCCAACATCACTTTTCAATTGAAATTGTTCTCTCCAGGGTTACCAACAATCTCTTAGCTGCTAAGTCCAATTGCCTTTCTCAGAAGCATTTAATACTGTCAAGTCCCAACTCTACCCCCTTATACACACACACACATACACACACACACACACACACACACACGTACACAAACAGACACAAAGTCATCCTTTACATGGGCATACTTTTTTACTTTCAGTTTTTTTAATACTCATTACTCCTACTTCTTGTAGAGTATCTTTTCTGTCCCCTTTGCTGGATCATCATCCATCCCCTACTCTCCCTCTTAAGAATCAAAGTTAAGAAAAATTCTAACTTTTATGAAGTAAATTAAATTTTTCTCAGTGTTATCATTTATTTTTTTTAGATATTCTCCCAAAAGTGTTGGTTTTCTCAAAGCCTTTACCAGGGACACTTTCATCTTCTATCCTTTTTCCCTTGGTAATCTGATTGGATAACCAAGTAGTATCACTTCTACAATGATGACTCATAAGTCTATAAATTTATTCCTTTTCTTGTATCCCTACCTGTTCTTTTTCCCCACCTCATCAATTGACTATAAAGAATTTTAGAAGATAATATAGTACAATAAAGAGAGTCCTGAATTTCTAGTCAAACCTTAGTTTTACCACTGTGTGACCTTGGACAAGTCATTTCATTTCTGTGGATCTCATCTATAATATGTGATAAAGTGGACTCATTATCTCCACAGTACTTCAGTATAACTTCATGGTATAACTCTAAAGTTATAATGGTATGATCCCATGATCTCTATTTGGATGATTCATCAATATATCAAATTTGACACAATTAACTATTGTTTCTGCCCCTCCTGAAAACTTCCTTACTTTGGGTGATGGTACTCACTTCTAGCAATTAAAGTTTCTTGATCTTTCCTCCCCCTCTCTACTCTCATATCCAAGCAGTTACCAAATCTTATCAATTCTACCTCCCCAACTTCTCTCATCTGTTCCCTTCTATCTACTTATATTCCTACTGCACTAGTTCAAGTGCTTTTTAATCTTTTGCCTACTACTATAACAGTCATCTATGGACCTCCTTGCTTCTAGATGCCAATCCTCTCCAATCCATCCTCCACACAGTGCCAAAGTTGTATTCCTAAAACCATGTCAGATCATTGTCAGTCTCCTCCTTTAGTCTTCAATGGCTCCCACTTGCTTCTATGATTAAAAATAAATTCCTTATCATGACATTTGAAGTCATCCATAGTCTATTTCCAGCTTACCTTCCTGAATTTGTTTTATATTTTTCCTTTATACACTCTACATTCAAGCCAAATTGTCCTACTTCTTTTCTCCCTTGTAGAGGACTCTCTTCTCACTTCCAACTCTTAGAATCCCAGCTTCCTTCAATGTCTAGTCCAGGTAGCTCAGCCACCATCTATAGCAATCCTTTCCTAATATGCACACCCCCCCTCCCCCAAGTCATTAATAATTTCTACTCTTTCATATTGCCTGATGATTATCAGAAGAACAAAAGCACTTTGATATGGGAAATTTTATAATTTACCATATCTTACACATAATAAACATTTTATAAATCTTTGCTGAATTGAATTGAGGGGGCAACCTTTTTGCATGTTTTTAGTAAGAACATATTTCTCTGGTTCTTAACCCTTATTAAATAAAGTCTACACTAAAAGTCTCTTTTAGATTCTTAAACTCCACAAGGTTAGGAAGTAGTTCACAAAAATAACACCTCGCATGTTTTCAGCACTTTAGATTTTTCACAATATTTCCACATCTATCATTCATGCAATCTACAAATATTTAAATGCTCTCTAAATGTGATACATTGTATGTATGCTCTAAATATTCCAGTGACATGAATGGATGAATGAATGAATGAATGAATGAATGAAATTATTAAATTTATCCAGGTCGAGCTAATCAGCCTCTTTCTTCAGGAAGCCTTCTCTGATTTGCTCATGCAGAAGTGATCTCTCCAGGCAATCAACAAGCATTTAATAAACTCTTACTTATCAAGTACCACTCGCTATGCTAAGTGCTGGAGATATAAATATATAAAGGAAGACCCTAACCTCAAGAAGATTAATTTTTTAGGCAAAGATAACACATACAGTGGGACTAGGGACCAGGAAGATATTTTGGTTTGGAATGATGAGAAGAGGCATAGAACTGAGTGGCACACTCTTTATAAGTACAATGTCAGTATTATGTGTCCATATCTGAGATAATTTGGGAGAGTTAAGGGGAGGTAGAAATGGCCAAGCATCATGAAAGAGAAGGTGGTATAGAACATGAAGCATGGCTGGGCCTGGTGAGATCCAATGATTTGTACTCACCATTCCCAATGTAAAAGTTCCAGTGTTAAAGAGGGTTGAGTCACTTAGAAGGGTTAACTGATAAAGACTGATATTATGATCTCCATTTGTCAGATGAGAAAATGGAGACTGAGAAGAGTCAGCAACTTGATCAAGGTCATTGTTTATAATAAAGTTAGAATTACAATTCACATCTCTATACTATTCCTCTGCTTCCAATTCTCTGCCCCCAGTGGTTGTTTATAAAATGATAGTGCAGAAAAGATTGTGGTGATTAAAAACAAAATAAATAAAAACCCATATCTTTGAAAAACAATAAATAAAATGAAGATATTGAAAAAAATTATGCTAAACCTGAGTAGGTTCTGCATCTGTGCAACATGCATAGACAGTATGTGACTACATGTTTCATGTCTTCATGCCTACATGTCAGTTGCTGTTTCTGCTTTCCCAGCTCTAGGTATCATAGAAAAGCTTCTCAGATGTTCCAGAAGAATCCCCTCCTTCAAGCCAATCCACCCCATCTCAGTATCCCCTCTTCATCAGATATAATTTTCCAACAAGCAGCTGATCTCTTCTTCAGAATCAGTGCTTGATTTTAGGAAAGCTTCAAATCAAACAACAGGATGGCTGGCAGTAAGAACAGAAAATAAGCTTTTTAAATAACTTCCTCCCCGCCCCACCCCCATAAATATAAAAGTGCTTTCCTCTTTTTTCTCTTCTTGCCCCAGTGATAGCCTCTCTGGGGACATACGGCAACCCCATTCTCCATTGAATGTCCCTCTTCTCCTATATTTCTTAATTGTTTCTTTGGAAATACTCTGAGTCTCACAAGAAATGGAGACAAAGGCATCTCTGACTTTTGAAGAGAAGGGGAAAGGTGCATAATGGATGCCAACCCACACAGTGAAAGGGAGGGGAGAATCACCTTTAATACAGTTAAATAATCCATAATTCAGTGGGCTTTCTTCCTTCCTTTTTCTCTGAAAAGCATGAAATTAAGTTTCAAGCAAAGTGCATAATTTATATTGGAAAGTCTCTATGCTGATGGCTCCCAAATCTACATTACCAGCCCTGACCTGCACTCTAATCCCATATTTCTTAACTGTCTACTGAGTGTCTTTACTTGGCTGGCACAGTGTCCAAACTCAACATGTGTGAAACCAATATTACCATCTTCCCTCCCAACTGGCTACTTTCCCAAATTCTTCATTGTTTAAAAAAAAATCATTACTTCTTTTTTTCATTCTTGTTGAGTGCTCACTCTCCTTCACCTTCTGAATGAGCCTTCCATTCATCTCCAAAAGTTTTAGCACAATATTAAGCTACTTAAACCAGAGGAGTCAAATTCACTGCCCATTGATGAACTGGATTAAAATATAATTGGGAAATATTTGACAAAATAAAACTGTAATAGAACATCGACAATGTTAGCATGTTTTCTTTTTCTCCCTATTTTTATTTTTTCCAATTTACATGTAAAGATAGTTCAACATTGTATGATTTTGAGTTCCACATTTTTCTTCTTCCTTTTTCTTCCCCCTCCCCTTAACAGTGAGTAATCTGATATAGGTTATCCATGTACAACCACGTTAAGCATATTTCCATATTAGTCAGAACATGTGATTTTCTATGTGAATATGCAGCCCACAGTGATCCTTATGAATGGTTCAATGGTCCTATTTCTATTTGAATTTGACAGCAATGATTTAAGCTATTAAAATTTTAAACTACACTAAGGTCGTGTAAATACTTAGTATAATCTATCACAAATCCCAAGGATTCTTCTTTCAAAATGTTTGAAGATTTATCCCTTCCTCCTTCAGACTGCCACATTCTAGTTCAGAATTCTTAAGGGAATGAATGAATGAATGGCTAAACTTTGGTTGGCTTCTCTCAGTTACTTTCTCTTGTCCCAGATTCAGTTGAATTCAATCACACAACATTGTTTTAAGTGCTTCTGTATATCAGATCATTGCCATATGCTTATGACATAAAGACAAGAATGAAACCTCTGACCTCAAAGACCTTACATTCTCCTTGGGGAAAATAACATGATCACAGAAAATCTCACATATTATAAATGCAAAGAAATTTGAGTGTGATTATCAACCAGGAAAGAAATCAGGAAAAGTCTCTTTTAGGAGATGGCACCTGAGCTAAGGCTTGAAGAGACAAAAGGCAGAGATCAGGAGGAGGGATATCCAGACCTAGAGAAGAGTCTGGAGGTTCCATGAAATGGAAGATGAAATATATCTCAGATAATAGCAAGTAGACCAGTTTGACAGTTAATACAGGACTCATATACGATTAATATTCTGATCTTCCTTAAACATAATTTGTATCATAGGCTTGTTTAAAGATTTATAATGATTCCCTATTTTCTACTGTATCCTGATTAAACACCCCCATCTGACTTTTCAAGTCCTCAAAATTAGGGCAGCATCTTACTTATCCAAACTTATTTCCCCCTACTCCCTTCACTTTCAAAAAGAATAAACTTCAGGGTAGTTAGGTGACTGGTGGGTAGAACACCAGACCTGAAGCCAGGAGTTCAAGTCACTTAATCCTAATTGTTTTCTACCCCTCAAGAAAAGAGCCTAGCACAACCAGAGAAAAATATAACCAATACATATTTTTAAGTCTTTATATCTAGAAGAACCCTTCAACATCATCTAGCCCAAGTTCCTCAGTTTTGCAGTTGAAGAAACTAAGGCCTCAAAGTTCAAAGCATTTGCCTAATGACACAAGTTCATTAGTGACAAAAACCAATCAATCAATAAGTATTTATTAAGTAATGCCTACTGAGTGCTAGGCATCTGTTACAAATTCTATATAAAGAAACAATAGGCATATACCTGTACATGCACATATATGCACCCATATATATGTGTAGACATACATAGAAATATATAAATAAATAAATATAATAGGGATCAGAAGAATCATAGAGAAGGCATTCAAGCTAAGCTTTGAAGGAAAGTAGGAATTCAAAGAGGGGGCAATGAAGAACAAATGTATTCCACACATAAAGAATAGCATATACAAAGGTATAGAAATGGGAGATGAAGTATCACATGTAAGAAACAGTAAAAAAAAAGATATTAATCATAAAAGCTAACATTTATATAATATTTACTATGTCCCAAACATTGTACTATGCATTTTACAATTATTGTTTGATCCTGATAGGTAGATGCTATTATTATACCCATTTTACAAATGAGGAAACTGAGGCAGTTATGTGACTTGCCCAGGGTTATCCGAATAGTAAGAGTCTGACACTGGATTTGAATTTTGGATTTCCTAACTTCTATAACATTGCCAGAACCTAGCTGTCAGCTCAGCTGAATTGTAGAGGATATGAAGAGGAGTAACCTAAATAAACCCAGAAAAAGTAGGTTGATGTCATATTGTAACTACCAAACAGAATAATTTGCATTTCATTCTAGAGGTAACTGGATGCCTTTGGAGGAGGGAATTGGTCTGATGGATCTCAATGAGGATTCCTAGGTCAGAGCTCTTTCCATGCACACTATACAGAGGGATTGAGGGTGTGAATTATTGTCAGTCCTCTCCTGATCCATATCAAGCCAATGGACCTAGTTGATTCTGGAGGAGAAATTGAGATATTGGCTTAGCATAACACCCCTCACTCAAATCCAATTTACTTGTATGTCATGGCATTACCTCCCTGATGTCCTGGTCTTCTTCAAGAATGAAGGGCAAACAACAACAACCATAATCTTTGTTTGCACTAATTCCATAAAGTCCATTTTTGAACTCTAAAATATGCTCTTGCCTGCTGCTAAGAAAAGAGTTAAGAAGTCATTAAGTAATAAGCAAAAGATCCTGCAGGCCATACAATCTGCTGAAATAACATTCTTTTCTCTAACCATATTTCCTCTCTCAATCCCTCCCCTCCCTTCCTCAGTCCCTCTGCTCTCTCCTGGAGTGAGAAGATAGAAGTGAAGCAGGGCTGGGTTTTGTTCTCCTCACAGCTTTTTCCCTGGCTGACAGCAATTGTCAGTAACAACCGTGGAATCAGAGACTTGAAGTGACTCCTCTGTGTTTCTCTGGGACCGAACGAATTTATCACAGCTCAATTTAATGTTCTTCTGCATCCTGTTGAGTACCTGAAAATAATCTAGTTGTCCCTTTTGGATAGAAATGAAAATAATTTTCAAAGATCTTATTCTAGTATATGTCTTGTGATATTAGCCCATAAATGATTCTTGTCAAAAAGCTCATGAAACCAATCAATTAACAATCATTTATTGGCATCTATATATGCTGGGTACAATTTCAGAATGAGTGATACAAAGAAAAATGAAATAGTACCTAATCTCAAGAAGTTTACAAAAGGAGGTAGATAGTTGATAGAACATTGAGTCTGGAGTCAGAAAGACCTAATTTCAAATCCATCCTCAAATATATATGAGCAATGTGACCCTGGACAAGTCACTTAACCTCAGTTTACCTTAGTTTCCTCAACTGTAAATAATAGTACCTATTATTATTTTAAAAAATAAAATTAGATAATATTTATAAGGAGTTTAACATAATTCCTGGAACAGAGCAGCACTTAATAAATGTTCTTTCCTATCCTTTAATGGGAAGACAGCAAGACAAGAGTTCAAATCCATCCTCAGATTTTTGAATCTTATTAGCTGTGTGATCTTAGACAAGTCACTTAACCCTGATTTGCCTGGCATCCTGATTCATATCTGGCCACTGGACCCAGATGGCTCTAGAGGAAAAGGTGAGGCTGGTGGCTTAGCACAGCACCTCCTCACTCAAATCAAACTCATGTGTTTGTCATGACATCACCTCCCCTGATGTCGTGGTCTTCAAGAATGAAGGACAAACATTATACAAGCATATACAACATATATACATATATATATATATATATATGTATATATATATATATATATATATATACATATACGCAAAAAAGGTAATTTGGAGAAAGGAAGGTACTAGTAGCTGTGAAGGAGGGGCAATCAGGAAAGGTCTCATTGAGAAGTAGTACCTCAGTTGAACTTTGAAGGGAAACTAAGAATTCTAAGAGGCAAATATGAAGATGGGTTGCCAGAGACATGGGGCACAACATCACATATATGACCATAGGTTTAGGGTTAGAAAAGACTTTCAAAAATCCAATTTTTTTCAATTGACAGATGAGGAAGCTAGGACTCAAAGAAAGGGAAATGACTTGCCCAGGTCACACAGGCCCTTCTGCCTCCAAGTCTACCTGTCTCTCCATAGCACAGCTGCTATCCATCAATACCACAGCCATTTGAATTGGTTATCAATACACTTGAAAATTATACTTAGTTGCTCATATCCTCAAACTGATACTTTACCATGTACAGGTACTCATACTTGTTGATGTCAGATAATAAAAGTATACTAGAAGGTGGGACTAGCTGTCACAGATAGGGACAAATAAAAAAATGTAATTGCTCTATGAAGATCCTGGTGCTGCAAATATCTTGGACTTTTGAAATTTGAACCTATTTTTACTCTTCCACATGTATTGCATAAACTAACAGTACATTTTTTTCCTTGTCTCTCAAATTCTATGATCCTCTCATAACCAAACCATCTAGGAGCTATGTTCTGCCTCTAATGCCTCTATTTACACTCTAATTGGGCAGCCAGGTGGCACAATGGTTAGAGAATAGTTAAAAAGGCTTTATCTTTGGGAGTTCAAATCCCTTCTCAAACACTTCCTAGCTGTGTGATCCTGGGCAAGTCATTTAACCCTGTATGCCTCATTTGTAAGATTAACTTGAGAAGGAAATATAGTTTTTGCCAAGAAAATCTCAAATGGGATCTGAAAGTCAGAAATTATTCAACAACAATCACTCTAATAAATAACCTCCAGTTCTACCTGGACAACCCAGGACTCCTAGCTACTCCTCACAAAGGGATTGTGTAAAATGTAAGATCCTTAAGAGAAAAATTACTTTTCCATTTTTTCCCTTTGTCTTCCTGTATCTACATTATGGATGCTAAGTAAGTGTTGAATTCAACTTAATTGGCCTTCCAATCATGGTCTTTCATGGTTCAAAAATTCTCCATCTACAATGAACTTCTAACCCAAGACTGGTCCCAGTTTCAGCCTCAAAACCTGAGTGGTGCCAGGAAGAGTATTAATAGAGCACTTACTTCTATAATAATTATCTCTCCAGTGCTTCGACATTAAAAGAAACAGAAAATTTTAGAATCAGAACATGATATAGTCTGATATCCACATTTTACAATTGAAAATACTCAGGCCTATGCAAATTAAGGGACTTCCCCAAGGTCACCCAGTGAATTAATGCTAACGTTGGGATAAGATCCCATCTAATGTTCCTTATTTCTAGCCAGGATTCTAACCACTATACTATGACTATTTTATATCTGCTTTTGTTTACAGAATTTATTTTTGTGGCAAAAACTTTTTTTCTTGCCCTAAAATTATGAAAGCTCTGTATTTGTTTGGAGAATGTTTAATTACAAAAGTCTCTTTAGGAATTTTAAAGGTATCTATTAATTACAATAACATTTAACATTTACCAAATTACAGCATCTCTGTTGGAACTTCTTGGAGTTAGGTATTATTTTATTTTTCTTTGTACTCCCTCATATTTGAATAGAGTCCTCATCTCTCAATGAGACCTTTCCACAAGTCTGTACAATCTTGACAATATCTTCAACACTCAGTCTCCATTTGAAGTCATCTGTACACAGAGCCTAATTTTTGTTTTTTGATGGAAGAGGTTTGTTTCATGCTACAATACCTATATGTATTCCTTTTCAGAACAATCCCATTTTGAGGATAATAGTTAGGTCCAATGGGTATACATAATCTGAACTAAAACAAACCAAAATGAACCCCCTCCCGAAAAATGTGGTTAGGGGGGGATGTAGAATTTTAAAGGGTCAATCGCTATCCACAGTCTCAATTTTCTAAAGATAATAATTGGGAGTGATATGAGGGAAATCATTTTACTCTGAGCTCCAATATAGAAGTTTTAAAAGGGTCCACTATAACTGATATAATAATTATTCCCTGATTTCCCTTCCCTTCCATTTTAACAGTAAAATATCTTCAGTAAAATGGGAGAAATTAGGTAAATAAAAATGATAAGAGCCTGGTTAATGATAAAGGGGAAGCGATCCTACATAGTATTGCCTGATCATTTCCCTTCCTTGGTAGCTCTACATAACAAACACCAACAATATTCTCTGATTAAGAACCTATTGCATTCAAAGGATTGTCACAGAGAAAGGGAACATGCAAAATCTAGAAAAGACATGATTGATTCTTATTATCATAGAGCTCACAGACTAATAAAGGAATCTCTAATACTGGCAGCTTTAAAGGACATTTTGCTGTTTTGAAGTTGTTTTTCAGTCGTGTCTGTCTCTTCATGCCCTCATTTAAGGTTTTCTTGGTAAAGATGAAGGAGTCCTTCTCCAGCTTATTTTACAAATAAGGAAACTGAGGCAAACAGGGTTAAGTGATTTGCCCAAGACCACATAAGTTAATAAGTGATTTCTTCTGTATCATTCTCATTAGTGGTGATAAAGAGAAAGATCAAACTTAATTTAATTTATCAAACAATTATTTGTTGCTTACTGTGAACAGGGCATTATCCAAGAAAGAGAAAGATCCAGTCTGAGACTGGATTTGAACTCACAAAGATGAATCTTCCTGACTCTAGGCCTGTTATTCTAACCATTGCCCCACTCAACTGCCCTTAGTACACATTATTACATGATAATTGCATTAAGAAAAAGCAAAATAAAGAACTAAGTGATGTTTGAAGGAGAAAGTCACTGCCAAACAGAGAATCAGGAAGCATAAGTGAAAAAAAGAAAGATGATTTTTAAAGGCATAATTACTTTCCCAATATTATCAAATGCCTCTGGTCTTTTCAAGGATCAATTACATTTTCATTACAGTCTTGCAGTTTTCTCAGACATAAACAGCTCCAACTCTGTGGATTCCTTCAAGTCTTTCCCTGCCATAAATCTTCATATAAATCAGACTTAAGTCCAAGACAGACTCTGTACCTAAATATTTAAACACATCAACAATCAGCAACCACCTCAACCTGTCATTTTAAGCTGTTTGACATTTATTGTTCTAAAGAAAAGAAAGGTCATATATATGAAATCTGCATATGTGCTTTATGACATTTTTCTTTAACCAAACTCTTTCAAATTACTGTGTCAAGACAAACGTGGTCCATTTCAAAGAAAACCTTTCCACAAGGTGGGCTTCTCATCTCAGCCACCAAGGCTGATGCAAAGAAAATATAATCAAATGTTCTGTGCCCTTCCTCAGCAGGATTTGTAGAGAGATGCATTAGGAAGATAGTGTAGGAAAACAATTTGTGATGGAAAAGAGTGGAGAAATTGAAATAGTTGGTGATCTAGGTAGGCATGAACTGGCATCATACTTTACTGAGAAGATCAAGAACAACTGGAGCAAGTTCTTATTGCCTCTGACTCAGAAGCACACCTGCTTCTGCATCTGGTCTAATAAAAGGTGCTCCTTCCCCCTTCTCAAGCACTCTCATCTCTATTCTGTGTCCAAAGGCTTCTCTAACTTTCTACCACCTAAGGGAACTTGCTCCCATCTTCTTCTCTCTGCATCTTCACATATACTACCATCTTATTCTCTTCTACTTTTAATAGAAGCAATCAGGTATCTAATGGATAAATAACATATAATTGGGAATATTGTATTGAATCTCTTCTATTAATATTGCCAGGTTTCTTTAAATTCACTCTGACCATAGGTACCAATGCTTATTTTTATAATGCCTTTAAAAAAGATGGTGGTATTTTCTTCTGTAACATTCTTATTAGTGGTGATAAAGAGAAAGATCAAACTTAATTTAACAAACAATTATTACTTGCTTACTGTGAACAGGGCACTATCCAAGCAAAAGATCTAAGAAATTTAGATAACAATATGTTCCTTGCCCTCATGAAGTTTTACAATTCAGGAAGATATAAGACACAATAGCTCTAACACAAAATAAAACAAAGAAAGTGTTTCATAGTGCTAATGATGTAAAGATCATTTTTGACTGAGAAGGATGAAAGGAGGCTTCATGGAGGAGGCAGTTTTGAGACTATAGTTGAATGAATGCTTGGGAATTGAATAGATGATGAAGGTGACTTCAGGTTTTAGATCTAAGGTCCTTTTGGCACCATTGCCATCTTCTCAATCAAAAACCTGGACCACTGAAATGGTTCCCAACTACCAGACTAATCTTTATTCAGTGTCTGGTCCATGTCAAAACCCTTTAGTGGTTCTGATTCTTGCTAGGTATTCAAGATTATCCACAATCTTGTATTACCATGCCTTTGCAGTCTAATGTCATATTCCTCACCTCCATGCATTCTGTCCTCCAGCCAAAAGGAACCCCTTGACATCTTTGGTATGTACTTTTTTGAGAAAGTAGGGTCTTTGTATCCCCAGACCTAGAGAATTAACTTTTTAATATGTAGTTGATTGATAAATACTTGTTGGCAAAGCATTGATTGAATTAGGTGAATAGAATTAGCAGCACTTTGTAATTGAAAATGGAAAGAGGGAATGAAATAATAATACCATCTTACTTAAAAGATCAAGAGACTTAAGTGAAGACAATAGAATTCACATATCTGATGGTCACACTGTCCAGTGAGTGTTAGGGTCAAAAAGATGACACAAATGTCTTGTCTACAACTCTAGGGTTTTGCATCTCATAAAATGTAGAAGATGGCATCAGTGTAAATACTTCTGTCCCCGACAATTGGTCAGTTTTTAATATGTACTAACAGACTCCATGGAATCAAATGATTGACAGGTTTTGTATCAACAGTGGGATGACCAAGCTCGGATCCATAGAAAGAATAAACAAACATGCTACCTATCTCCTGACAAAGAGATGATAGACTCAAGATGTAAAATAAGACATACATTTTCAGAAATGGTCATTATGGAAATTTGTTTTACTTGACAATGCATATTTGTTACAAGTCAAAAATAAAAGGATACATTTGTAAACACCATGCAAATTTTTCCTCAGTGACCTTAATAACAATAACAGTTTATATTTACAAACACACATATTTATTCTTCTGAGTTATAAAAGGTCTTCACATATATTACTTTATTTACTTCAAACATGATACTTACTGGCTATGCAAATATAGTACTTGTATTAGGGGTGATTAAATAATCTCAGAATGATCTCCCCAGCACTTCAATAGACATTAAAAGATGAGTAAGGATTCAACAGGTGAAGAGGAGGCAAACAGAGCAGCTCAGTGAGAAAAGGCAAAGAGGTAGAAGGTATAGATGATGGCAAATAATACAGTTTGACTGAAGCACAGAGTATTCTAAGGGGCATAGGCATTCATTAAAATAGTAATTCCCATGGAAACTGAATGAAGAGAAAAGAAGAGTTTATGAAATGATTTAGACCCACCCTTTCATTTTCCTTTGGCCTGATGCCTGGTTTCCTTTAGGAGTGTCCTGATTTCTTTTGTCCCAGGGTCTTATATTTATTTTCATGGCTACCATTTAGCTGTTCCCTTTCCCCACAGGAAGACCTGGCAACATACTTCTCCCTGCATCTGTTCTACTTATCCAGAAAGATAAGGTCCAAAGAACAAAGATGCTTTAATTAGCCAAGTGGTTGGAATCTCTGTCTCCAAGAGCTCTCCACATACATACTTCTCAGGCTTGTTACTTTTTGGAAAGCACACCATATAGCTTCAGGGTAGCCTGCAGGATTTCCCCTGAGGAAGACCTTTGCTTAGAAATGGACAGGCATTCAAGTTTAAGGATACATTTATTAGAGAAAAATTTCCATCTAAAACTGCTTCATGAATGAGGGTATTTTGACTCCTCCCCCTTCCAGGTCAATAATGTCCCAACTCATTTTCAAAACTTTCCCTTTAATATGAATTTCCACCTTTACAATAAGCCATCACAAGGTTGAGTGAAATTGTCAGTCCTATATGGACAAGAAAGAGAGTATGTGGGCTAAGTGGTCCATGACTGCAACTAAGAGTTATCTCTGTCCTCCTTTTAAGCCCTATCCTCAATTGACACAATGAGGTCTCCAAGACAAGCTATTTTTTCTCTCTCCATCATATTATTCGAATTTTTCCCCTCTTCTACAAAGAAAGGAGAGAACAACCATGCTCACTCTTGGGAGGTAATGGTTCAGAAATGACTAATAAAAGTGACTGCCATACAAAATGCTTCATGAATGCTAAATAGACCTCAGCAGCATTTTCTGGGGAAAGAGTCACTGTCCTCCATTGAACTCCTACTCAAAGGACCTAAGTTATAAGTCATCATGGTATCTTAAGGGCCTGAATATTCTTAATGGGCTTGTTTCAATCACCTGGGTGATATTCCACATCTGTCTTCACTCCATCCATTTCAGAATGGATATTTGGACTTGGATTAGGAGGAGCTGCTCCATTTGTTAAGTTCACAAACATGATAAAGGTAGGGCTGGAGCTTACAGCTAAATTAGCTAAATAATGTAATATAATATTATATATATATATGTATATATATATATATATATATATATATATATATATATAATGTTTCATTTCTGTCTTTGTAATCCCAATGCCCAGGAAAGTACCTTGCTTAGTAAATGTTTGTTGATTGATTTTAAAAGTGGTTGAGTGGTGATTTGATATCTTTTTGGAAGACCAAAATAGAAAGTTAGATGCTATATGAATAAACAGCCTGAATCTTTGTATTGAATTCTCAATCATAAAACTTCCAGAGTGATGTAGGGATCTTGTTAGTAGGGCAGGATGAATGCCAGCTCATTCCCTATCCATCTGTATTTCCTAGGGACATTTGAGAAAGCTCAGACTTTTTAGTGGTGAAATGTTTATCTACCCCCAATGATCAGGTAATTTTGAGTTTGTCAAGGCACACTTGTCAATGAGCCGAAAAGAGTTAGTAAGCTCTTAAAAGAGTAAATTCAAGTCATTCTCTATTTCTAGTACTGTGAATTAAAGTCATTTTCCATGTTGGACTACCCCATTGGACATCTCTACCCACCAAACCCTGGTCTATTGACTTTTAGGGTATGATATAAGGTGAAACTTTTCATATTGATACTTGAACAATTTTGATATTATATCTTTGCATTATTTATTTCACTCATTTAAACTTGAAAATAATTACATCTGTTTTTAGAGTGGGATGGGTTTGTAAGAGTGTCATTGATGAGAAACCATAGGAGATTACTTTACTTGTCATCTCTGATGTTTTTTCTTTGAACTGAATTCAACTGTATGTCTGTATTAAGCACCCAGCATGTGTTCAGGCACTGTGCTAATTTGTGCTCTGCTTCCTGTTGATTGTGTGATCTTGGACAAGTCATTCAAATTTTCTGAGCCTCTATTTCCTCACCTGAACAATTACAATAATGTCTGACTTCTTTCCTATTCCACCTACTCAGTAGTCATGAATACTCATACCTCATGAGAGAGATACATGCTCAGATTCCCAAGATAGGACCTTCTAGAGTAGATCAAATTTCTAATAAAGTAATTCATTTTCTTATCTAAGACATGCATATGTGTGTGTTCACATATTCTATAAACAATAATGCAGACACATACCTACTTTGACCTTTTTTTTGAATTTACAATGGTGTCTTGGGTTGTGGACAACATCTTTAAAATAGTACTGACTATGCTTGGTAGTAACAATGCATTTTCAGGAAAGCAACATGGTCTAGTAAATTGAGAAATGGATTTAGGAGATCTAGGTCTCACTCCCAGATCTAAGATTTGCAAGGTAATTTGATTCCTTTTAATGGGTCTCAGTTTTCTGATCTGTAAAATAGGGTGAAGTATATAGACATCAGAGATGACAAATAAAGTAATCTATAGTTTCTCATCAATGACACTCTTACAAACCCCTCCCACTCTAAAAACAGATGTAATTATTTTTACATGGGAGCATTAGGGCCAAAAGGATCCCCTAGACTGATGTCTTTTGAACCCCTATGTTCTTTTCCTAAGGCCTATCATCATTGAAATTACCTTTTAAAAAAAATATGATCCACACTTGGAGTTTATCTAGACCATACATGCCATCTATTGTGTGATCATTCTACATCAGAAAATTACTTTCAGGCACTGAGAAGGAAAGTAAGTATTCCTGAAATTGAACCATTTGTGATCCTCATCCCAGTGCTTCTAAAGCCCACACTAAATAAATTTTCTTTCTCTGCCGTTCTCACTCTTTGGAGATTTGTAGGTTGTTACCATGGCTCCCCCTTCATCACCACTTAGCTTTGCCATATATATTTAATTCTTTTCATCTTTCATCATAAATCAGTCCTCCCAACCCTTAAATCAAGCTTACTGATCTTTTCTAAACTATAGTATGCCCAATTTTTCCAACTCATCTCCTGCAATTTGTGTCATTTTTTGAAAACTCTGATTTATCCTTTTACCCCTACCCCCAATAACATTGAAGTGTTCATAGAGGCTTAGGTATGTAAAAGGTTGAATATTTTTCCTGAGCCCCAAAATGTCAAGGATATTAGGGTAAGGGATGATTTTTCTATGTACCTCTATTCTCTCTTGCACACAGAAAAAGTCCTAAGTCATTCAAATAGAGAATACCAGAAGTCATAGCCCCGCCTTCCATAAGCCATCTTCCCCCAGACCTCTCCCTGATATTAGGGAGAAACAACAGTCCCTTCAAACCTCTGGCAAAATGAAACAAGGATTGATTCACATGGCAGACAAGCTAAACCATGGATGAGCACATTTTGTCAAGGAGAAGGAGAGAGGGAACCAGGTTGTCTCCCTAGAGAGAAAACATGATGGAAGAATCAGCATCACTATATACTTACTAGTTGTTTAACCTTTCCAGCATCAGACCCCTCTCCTTCCCCTACAAGTGACTGCTGTTTATAGTGTGCTGAATTTGGTCAGAGGCTTAAGTCATTTAGATCAACTTCCATCCAGAATCGGAATAGCCTCTTTGAGATTTCTGACAGAGGATTATCTAACTCTGATTTAACCCTTCTGATGATAGAAAACTGCTTATCATTCCAGTATTAGACAGTTCTAGCTGTTAAAAATTAAAAACCCACTTCCTGATTTTGGCCACCAACTGTCTCACAGTCAGCTTCCATCTATTAGTCATAGGGTCAAGAGCTGGAAAGAAGCTCAGAAATCATCTAGGCTAACCCTGCCATTTTACAGATGAGAAAGTTATGGTCGACAGAGATTTAATGATTAGCCCAAGACTGCACAGTTTGTAAGCAGCAAGGCTAGAAATAGGAAGCCAGATCTTCTCAAGGCAAATCCAATGCTCTCCCCTGCTACTAGATTTTCTCTCTCTCAAATTATATTGAATAACTGTTATGCCACAATGCAACAGAAGGTGATTCCCATATGGTTTCTCATCATGTTAAAATATAAAATGGGCTTTTAGAGAAATGATTAATAATTATAGCTTGTCTACCCCTCACATTTTCCCTAACCCCTATCCTTGGAAGGCCATTCCATACTTTTAGGCATCAAAAAGATTTCCCTGATGTACTTAGAGCACTGATCTCATTTACTGAATGCAAAGTTGTTCGTCAAAGAAAAATTGTTAATGTGGCATGTTATTACAAGTCACAATTTACAATTCTTCTCAGGAGTATTTATTGCCTTTAGGGACTCATAGCTGGTCAAAATCACAATCCCCTTCAGCTAACTGCAATGGAACATCATTGCTTTTGCCCTCTGCTCATGATATGAAACTCCTTTTGTGAGATTTTCCTTTTCCTTTGTGCCTCTAAACTCATTAAGATCCATAATTCCTTGAGGAATGAACAAAGCAACAGTACTACCATGTTACCAACCTCTCCCAAACACCAAAAAGTCCCATCAGAATAACTGATCACTTCCATCATAGCTTTCCAATCACCTATACCTAAGGAATCAAGCTCTCCACACTGTATCAGATTTCCTTGAGAAAAAAAAGCAAATCCTTATTTTCACAGGCAGTGTGCTATTAAAATGCCTTTATTATAAATCAAATTCTAAATAAAGAGAATAGAATCATATTCACATGAACACAATGAATAGTAAAATCAATTCAAGTTGCAGGATTTATACATGATTTTCACACATGTATATTGATGGGACTAAAGCTCTACAGGTTGATCAAGACATGAAATGTGAAGCAACAATGTAATGATTGCTTTTTCATCTCAGAAACAGTCACTGAGAATTCTGAGAAGCTATAGTAAGCTTCTCTGAAGTCTTTTATATAAAGGAAATTTGGTGGGTAGAGTGGTAGAGATCCTGTACCATCAACTACTTTAGAAGCAGACAATGTGAATATTCAAACAAGAAAAATCCAACCTGTTCCAAGCAACAAAATAAATCCCAAGAGGAATGGTGGTTAAGTGGACAGAAGCACTATTCAATAAGGTGACCCATCTATCTACAGGTCAGGCAGAGCTCATTCAGTTACAGTTAGTGTCTTTTTCAATCTCATCAATAATCATTTGATCTCTATCTTGCTGAAAAACTCTTGGCCAAAATTTCTGGCCACTAAAGTGTTCCTTTCTGAAAGCAACCCCTGCTGGATGTGTCAAATGATGCATAAAGGTTTGGTCCTACTGCCAAGTGGACCACACTTTAAGAGGACTTATGATGCTTAAAAAGGTTTTGCCCTGATGCAAGCTTTCTGGAACTCATCTAGAGGCATGTCCATTTGAGATATTGAAAATAAGAATACCTCCTTGACAACAATTCAAAGCAAAAGATATTTCTTAAATACATTCACTGTATCTATCATGTATGTGTGATTAAAAAACACTATTGATATATTCAAGGGATATACATATATATATATATATATATATATATATATATATATATATATATATACTAATTTGAAACATACATTTATATCTGAAAAGAGTAGAACCCATGCCTGAGACCTAACATCCTCTAGTTACATCAAATATAAGCTATGCTGGAGCTTGCAATCATTGTATGATTGGTTTAAAAATGTCCTGGTATCCAGAAGGAGGGCAAGCATAAGTGAAAATGGAGAAAATTTAAATCTCCTCCTCAAATCAGAAGAGCCATTTTTTGAATAACTATACATAATATGATTAAGTAAACAAATGCACTTCATAATAATAAATAACAGTAACAATAATAACAAATTAAGCTTAGCATTTCATTATGAAAGTATCAAGGGTAAGGAGATCATTTCTCCCATACCTTGCCTCCTACTGCCAGAAGAGGTATAGACTAGCCATATTCCTTAAATCCTAACACTCTCCCCAATCCCATCCTACCCCACCCCCAGCAAGGATGAGCTCAATATCAGATAACAAAGCAGCTACACTAAATCCCAATGTTCTGAGCACCCAAGCTGAAATATACATCTAAACTGTTTTCTCCAGGAGGGGCATGCTAAGACTGCTTTTCTATGTAGTTACAAGAAAGTATTTATCTGTTAACCCCAGCTTCTAAATTTGCCTGCTGTTCTGGATGTAGAGAAAGTGTGTGTGTGTGTGTGTGTGTGTGTGTGTGTGTGTGTGTGTGTGTGTGTGTTTGAGAGAATGGGGGAGGGGTAATCTGAGCATACTTGTTGCTACACAATAGGTCTTTTTTCCCCCTTATGCCTTCAACTCAATTAATAAAGACCATTTTAACCAGCAAAGCATTTGAATTTAGTCCTGAAAATGCAGGTGATCAAAAGAAGCTAAATTTGTTCAATTGAATTAGCATAGGCTTCTTAAAGATGATTTTAATGGCTTGTTTATTTTCTTTATATATTTCATTTTATTCAAATTTACACAATACCAAACCAAATCCACTTGGCTTCTAATGAAAGAAAACTCTGAGGACAAGAAGGTGGATAATCCCCCCTCTAGGTATAACCCTGAATAAAATTGGTTAGAAAATAAAATATTATCAGCATTGCAGGACTCCCCAGCAGAGAAATCTGCAGTGTTGAGGCCTGCCAGGTTATGCCACTGAGTGTTGCTGCAGATGGCTATGTTAAGAAATTGAGGAAAAGGAGAACAAGAGCAAGATGAAAAGACAGGGGAGCAAACCCTCTGCCTTAATCACAACTCAAGAAAAGCAATCATCCTTCCCAAGTCCCCATCTCCTTTGCTATTCCCTAACTCCTCTGAGATCCTTAGAAGGCTCTGGGAAGTTGGGGGGGATCAGAAATGAATCACAAGGAGGAAAGAGGATAAATTCACGGAGGTAAGACGATCACACTAGGTCACTTGTATATTTAAGGGTATGAAGGTACTAATAACAGGAATAATAGCACCTGCTTCCCTGAACAAATTTTAAAGCATTTTCTATCACTGATATGTGGCATGGAGAGCAGAAAGGCTTATGGTGAGAAGGTGGATGCTTGAAGAGAGACCAGGGACAGCTTCTTAGTGTGCCTTTGATAATGAGGATTAAGTCTCTGTTCTTGAGAAAAGGATTATGTCTACCCTCCACTAGGGGCTAGGGAGAAGAAAAGAGCTTCCCAGTTACAACTCCAACCCAATGTATCCCACACCGAAAGACTTGCAATTTTCTCCTAACTCCCAAGTGTAGGAAACTTTTCCTCAAGCCTTTGTGCCGAGGGAGTTGCCACCTTCAGGAGAAGTAGAGGAAAGAAGTTCTGGCTGGGTATGAGAGCTTAGGAAGTAGAAGGAAGAAAGCAACTAAGAAGTAAATGTTATGAGTTTGGATTTTTTTTGGGGGGGGGGTATGGGGAGTAAGAGTCAACCACAAATTAAAATAAAAGCAAAAGTGAAGTGGTAGAAAATGTAGACGGGGACAGCTCACCCTTCCTTATGATTTGGAAAAGTAGACGAGGCTGGGAGGCTCTGATTGCTGCAGACAGTCTTACTTCTCTGCCTGGCAAAGAGTCCTTCTTCTCCGGCATCAAGCGGATCCGCAGCCGCCCTTCGCCGCGGCGAACCCACCAACTGAACATCTCTGTGAGGTTGAACTCTAACAACCCTGCCGTGGCCACAGCTGCCTGCTCGGGAGGGTTTGTGGGGGTCCCGGTGCAGCCCTCCAGGATGGCCTCCTCGCCCACTTCCAGCACCAGCTGCTTGGCCCTGCGGAGCTTCCTCACAGAGCCGCCCTTCAGGACCTTGGACAGCACTCGGCCTCCGGGTGGTTGCTGGGGCAGAGCGGCCGTCCTGCCAGCGCCTGGACGCCTCAGAAGCAGCAGCAGCAGGGGCGAGCAGTCCAGAGCCAGAAAACTCCGCGCCTCCGGAAGGCTGGCTCCCGGTGCCGATGGAAGCAACAGTAGCAGGTCCCGGGCATAGATCCTGAACAGGGAGGGCACGATGAAGTCCACAGCCAGGCTTTTCCTCTGGAGCCGGGAGTAGCTAAGAGGTTCTCGTTGCTGCTGTCGGAGTTGGGGCTGCTCCGTGGTTGGGGAAGTCGCGGGGGAGAAGCCGAAAGGGTCCAAGCCCAGAGACCGAGGAATTGAAACCAGCAATAGTAGCAGCAAAGGTGGCAGCACCGCCGAAGGGAACATTCTGGGGGCTCTCATTCTGTCCCGAGGTGAAAAGAAAGGCAGGAAAGGAGGAAAAGGACAACCAAATACTTGTCACTGGATTCTTGGGCGCTTTTCACCCGCCCGCCCCCCCAAAACCCACCCCAGCACCAGGAGAGGACTTAGAGCGTTTGCTGCGATCCGTGGCGTTCTCCTTCCGATAGAACTCTGAGGGCTCAGTCACTCCTGGATGCTTTTGATGCCCCTACCAAGGATGCGATCACAAGCTTAAGAGAGGGAGGGAGGAAGAGCTTTTAGGGAAGGGGAGGGGGCGTGAGCGCAGGAAGGAGCACTGAAATGCGTCCTGATGCTTTGAACTCGCCAGCTGGGACCCCTTCACCTCTCTCCTCCACGGAGCCTTCCTCTCCCACAACAACAGTGCTTCTGTTCGAAATCTCTAGCAGTAGACACGGAGAGAGAAAAAAAGGCTTGGGGGAGAGTAGAGACGGGCGCGAAGAAGGATATTTTCCTTCCCCAATCCCCTTGAATTCTTTGCAACTTTCGATCCAGAGAATGCTAGGTCTTAGAGGGGAGGTTCCCTCTAACTGAGAACCTCCTATGTTCTCCTCGTTTGCTTACCCGACCACTAAGAGAGCTGGTTTTGGGGTACAGGAGGAAAGACTAAGCCAAGGAATCGGAGGGGGGCCCCAACCCCTTTTTATCCTCTGTCGCAGCACGCAACCCTCCGGGCAGTCCCAGGAGCAGAACTTCAGGTTCTGGCTAGTTGCTCTCGAGCAAGTCCTTCCAGTTTACAGTACCGGGCTAAGGCTCCCTGCTCCCCGCATCCTGCCTTTATCCACTAAGTTTTCCCCTTCTTCGTTCTCCCACATCTGTTGGGCTCCTCGGAGTTTCCAGGGACGAATGCAGCTACCCGTGAGTGTAGAAAGCTGAAGGCATTCGGCTCCTGGGAGCCCGGAATGCCCTGCTTCGCCTTCCTCCCCCCCCCCCGCCCCAGTTTCGCTTACCCACCTCCCCGGCCAACCCCCAACCCCCAGTTTGCTGCGGCCGTCCAGGAGGCGTCTCAGTGCTCCGCGGCTCCGCGGGAAGCGGCGGTGCAGGAGGTGGCAGCTGCTCCCGCCTGCCGCTGCCGCCCCTGGGAGCCGCTGGATCGCATCTGCCTGTTCCGACAGCCACTTGCAGATGGCTAGGAGCCGGAGCGGGAAGAAGGGGGCGGGAGAGAGCTGGAGGGGCGGGGGTCCGACAGGCTCCAACTGCCCGCCACAACCCAGGCACGCAACGGAGTGCTAAGCGTCACGCCCGGGCTCTGTTCCCGCTAGCCAATGAGCTGATTAGGACAGACGATATGCAAAGCAAACCCAGGACTGGGCGGTAGAGAACACTTTCATTGAGAAAAGCTGCAGGCCCGCCCAGCACACCCTTGCCCCCCGCCCCCCAATCCCCAGCCTCCTTCTCTGCTCTATTTCACTGATGTGTGAACAGTCAGAGCCAATGTTTTAAGCAAATGAGAATACTAGAAGAGGAATGCACAATGAGGCACTCTCCCTAATTATGCATTGAGAAATTAAGTGGATCGGCCTGAAAGAAAGCGGATTCCTGTACAAAATCAGAGAGGAGGCTGCAGAATTTGTCAGTGTTGAGTTTTCTGGTTTGCAAGCCCAAGACAAGGTCTATTTGGACGACTCGTTCATCACAGCCCACCTTCTGTTCTCCTTTTTTTCTGGGGACTTAGAGAATCCCCAACTTCAGCGGAACTCAAGGGGTGCGTATGTGGAGCCGAAGGAGATGTGGAAAGAGCATTAGATTTGGAAATGAAAGATACTCCCCCCTCTTCCTGCCACGATTTCCTTATATATAAAAATGAGGGAATTGGACAAGATGGTCTCAAAGGTTTTTGAGTTTGGAATATTATAAAATTTACAGTACAAACAGAATAATGATCCAGAAAAAGTTGTTACTCTGCTAAAATTTTCCAACTATCATCACTCTGTTGGAAATACCAAAGGTATATTCATCTAATTTTCTATTTTGGCTCAGACTGAATTACAAATGAGCTCACCTGATTTTTCAAGTAAAATATTTCTTCGGAATTTTACCTAGCTGAAGGAAATGGACCCTAGATAGGTGTTTGGTTTTTTTCTACAGGACTCTCCTTAGAAAAGTGTTTCTGTATTTCTTTTTCCATCTAGATAATAGAGTTTATCTCCATTTAAAAAAATCAGTATCTGAATTCATACAAAAACTGAAAATAATTTCAAAATACACTAGCCTAGATAATCAAGTAATAACATAAATCAAGGCATTATTGTCATTCAGCATCAAAATTTAATCAATCCATTTCAAAAAATTAACCTGTTCTAAATAACTTTAAAATAAATGAGGATCATTAATTTTACTATTGGCCTCATACTGAATTTTATTCTCAAGTAGATCTTTTCAAGACTAAAGTTAAAGTTCAAAGAAAGCACACAGAAAACTAAAATTTAAGTGAGTTAGTGAATCTATCTGCCACTATTTTAATTTGGCTCTTGGGATGAGATAGTTCAGAAATCTCTACTTCAATTAACTCATATGGAAAATGGAACTTACTACTCCCTTTCAGTGCCCCATTCAACCTTTCTTCTCCCCAACACTAAGTAGGGCAATATTAATTATTTTTTTTTAAATGAGGGAGGAAGCAAGGACGGGGAAAAGAACACATTCATTTATTCAAACAAATCCCTTGACCATCTTCTGGCCAACAGCTGCCTTTATGATAAAAGAAACTAGAAGATATTCATAATAGGAATTGGCTTGGGGGTGCCTTTAATTGGCAACTCACTTGATTAAATTAGGCATTTTCTCCTAGGATTTCAGAATGGCCTTACTTACTTTGTACTCTAATGGGGGAGAATGGATTAAAGGAAAGGTTAGGGAAAAGGGAGAAGAAAGGGCTAAAAATTGACTGGAGCGAGCTCCTGTCCTGGGGGAGAAGAGGGATTGTGATTTTGTGGTTGTTATTATGGTTTTAAACAAAACAAACTAGATCATCAATTTTTACAGATGAGAAAACTGAGGCCCAGAGAGGTTAATTAACTTGTCCAGTGCCATACAAGGATTGAAACCCAGATCCTCAAGCTCCACGTCCAGTGCTTGGTCAACTATGCCAATAAAACATAACAATGTCTCATTTCTCAGAGCAAACAGATGAAAGAAAAACTCTTTAGAAATTAAGAGGATTGAATGTCTGTCTTCTCTTCCCCTGTATCCATTTAAACTTATTTTAAAGTAGATTTACTTCTAGGTCTCAGCACTCTATCTGGGAGGACTTCCCTGAAGATGAAGACACTTTAGAAATGCAAATACATTAATATTCCAGGAGAGGATCTCCAGTGACTAACCATCATCTACAACAAGTGACCACTAGAGGGCTGCAGAGACTTGATTCTTCACTCATCCCCTATGTGATCTATTCTATTGTATTCTAGTCTGTGAGCAACTAATACTATTTGACTGACCTCATATAAGTCAAAGTATTTAGACCAGGGGTTCTTAAGCTGGGGTTTTCGAACTCATCTCTGGAAACACATTTTAATAACTTTTAAAATGTTTTGTAATCTTATTTTATTTTATGGATTTAACAACATGGGGGGGGGGGGTTCCACCTGTTTCATCAGTCTCCCAAATGGTTTCATGACACAAAAAGAGTTAAAAATCTGATTCAGACAATGTATTTGGCTCATTTATCATCTATTATTTAATTAATCTTCTTGAACCCTACCTCCACTCCAGGCAGGAAAATATAATTATCTCTGCCCTCTAAAGACTAGATCAAAGGGCATTTATTTGCCCCTTTCTTAGGTTTTTGAAGGCAATTGGGTTAAGTGACTTGCCCAAGGTTACACAGCTAAGTAATTATTAAGTGTCTGATGTCGGATTTGAACTCAGGACCTCCTGACTCCAGGGCTAGTGCTCTATTGACCCTTCCACCTAGCTGCCCCCATTTATTTTCCTTTTGAGACATGTGGGAGAGGACAGATCTATCTTCTCACTCCTGATGCCATTATTGAAACTGAGAAAAATGGTCAGAGGGAATGAAGATATGCCCAAAACCAAGTAATAGAAAGAGACAAGAGAACTGTATGTTAGGTCTCCATCTCTAGGAATCTGGACTTGCCCTTTCAGAGGAAGAGTGACAGTACACAGGAAATGTTAATTAGTTTGGAGTAATTACTCACCCAAAATGCATTTTAACCCATGACTGAAGAGGAGAGGAGAGGAAGGAGAGAACATAAGAGGACAACAGAAGTCAGGAGAGGAAAAGAAAGGAGTCAATACAAGGACTTTATTTCTACCCCTCTGCACCTTCTATAACAAAATATTCTATGCCAGGTACCTTTAACAGGTGAAAATACTACTTTGATTAGTCACAGAATCAATCAATCACTGGCATATATGTAAAGAATATTATCTGGGAAGATGAACCTCTTCGATTGCACTAGAAAAGTCACCAAACCAACCAAAACAGTTTCTTGGAGGTTTCTATAACAGAGGGAGGTCAGCAGGTGCTGCTCCAGCCCAATTGTAAAGACTTCAGTTCCAAAGCTGAGACTTCCAGGTAGAGTCAAGCCAAAGAATTACTCAGAAGAAAGAAAGATTTTCCCTCCCCTTCCTGTATACCTTTCAATGATCATGTGACAATAAAACAGGAACAGAAAGAACCAATGACTTTTAAAGGATTTATTAAGTTGCTATAATGTACCAGGCACATTAGAAAATAATAATAATAATAGTAATCCTTACCTTCCAAGAGAAGACATCACAAACTGGGAAGTCAGGACCAGGGAGGAGAAACTTGTTCTTCAAAGGGAGAAAATAGGTGGATGAGATGGGCAGGCAGACAGTGATGATAAGACCTAGGAAGGATGTGAAGCAGAAATATAGTTTAGGATCTAGGCCTAGCTGGAAGATAGAGTGAGACACACTAAAAACAAACAGACATAGAAAAGGAGAAAACAGCTTCAGGGAAAGTAGACCCTCACTCCACCAAAGAAAATGCCAGAAATGGACTCTAGAATGGACCAATCCTTACAGCTCAGCAGAGAGCTACACTTATTTCATGAGAATCCTTTAGAAGTAGAAAAGAAGACTCCCTGTTTTTAAGATTCTCAAGATTTTCTTTGCCATATATTGTTGAGTCCCTTTCTGGACTCCCTTATCTTTCCCCAAGCAAGCATTGGAGGGGCAGGAGACAAGGAAGACAAGTTCTCCCTTTGTTCACCAAGGTCTCCAAGTACTCCCAGGTCTCTGTTTATTGAACCAAATACCAGTGCTTAAATATCTTTCCAGTCCCTCAATCCACTCCCACTCCCATGGCACTTAGTGCTCAAGGATACCAGGTGAAGATAATTTACAGTGCTCCCATACACAACAGTCACTAACAATGTATGCCCTTTACATATATAATACATATATGTATGTATGTATGTATTAGATTTTAGGTATCTCATAATTCTTGTGTGTGCTGGGGAGGGGGAGGAAGGGAATCCTGCATTTGTGAGAAAAATTGTCTACTGTTCTTACTTTATCACTTGAATAAATTCTACTGACTAAAAACTAATTGAGTCTATGAGGTAGTAATCAATGGGAAACATTCAGCTAGCAGCTACTGAGCAACAAATATTAGCATCAGCCCTTCAGAGTTCTCTCTAGAACCTTAGTGGAGTAGTGACCAGCTGCCCTTTGAGGACCAGGCCACCAACCAGTGCCACTGAGAATCACTAGGGAGCCAGTTCCAGAGAAGGTGCTACACTACTAACAAAAGCTATCTGCTTCTCCCCTACAGAGATATATTTAAAGGAAAAAAGACCTAATATAACCTGACTCTGCTTCCAAGAGTGCTCTATCTTTACTAAAAAAAATTCCTAAAATAATACATCTCCTGTATTAGTGTTTTTGCAAACATTTCTCATCATGCCTGAACTGTATTCCATACTAGCTTCAGTTTCCTCATCTAGAAAATGGACCAGAAGATCTCTGTGTCTCTCTCAGATATATACATATACATATGTGTGTATAAACATATATTATACGCATACATGCATACTTAATCATTTAACTTTCTAAGATCAATAAGGTACAAGATATTTGCAGATTTGCATTAGCAGAGAGAGTTATCGCAGGTAGAAATTAAACCTTATATATTATAAATTAAATATATTATATATATATATATTATTGTATATTATATATTATCTGTTGTATATATATATATATATATATATATAGTCATTATATATAAGTCCACTTTGTTTTGTTGTTATTGTTTGTCCTTCATTTTTGAAGAAGACCATAACAACAGGTAAGTTATGCCATGACAAACACATGAATTGGATTTGAGTGATGGAGTACTTTCTCCTCCAGAGCCATCTGGGTCCAGTGGCCAGATATGAATCAGGATGATTGGAAATGGCCCTGGATGCAAGGCAGTAAAGGTTAAGTGACTTATTCAAGATTGCTCAATTAGTAAGTATCTGAGGGCAGATTTGTACTCACATCCTCCTGACTCCAGAGCTGGTACCCTATCTCCTGTACCATTTAGCTGCCCTTTATAAATCCATTATAAATTGATATTTTATATAAATATATATCCTATGATCTACATATAATACACATCCCACAATCCATATAGCACATATATCTTGCAATATATAGAGAGATATACATGAACTAATAAACATAAAAAATCTATCATATTTGCATATAAATCATGCATAGCACAAGGCATCTCCTGATCTTGACTCAGAGATGGTAAGTGGTCAGATAAATTATTAGAGACAGTATAGATTGGAGACACTATGCTGACACTGACTGGCAAGTCTATTGCCCATATGCAGTTCTGGGTTACAGTACTAGGGTGGAGAGGAGCAGTTGTGGTCAGTAACAAGTGAGTAGTTATAGTTCCAAGGCAGAGAGGAGCACAAGACCTAGTCACAGCTCCAGAGACATTATGGCTTCAGAGGAGCAAAGATTTTTCCTGCAGCAGAGTGCAGCTCAAAGGAAGAGTGACCACACCGCCCCTTGAAATACATGACCTTGAAAACACAAAAAATTTTCAGACCTCCAGAACTAGAAGCACACCCTCATCAACCCCCCCAAAAAAAACCCCAAAAGAAAGCTGAAGCTTGGAACAATGCCTCACCACTCCCAAATGGCAACTTTAACATAATGTTTAAAGTCAAGAAATAGACTGAGGAAATGAACAAACAACGAAAAAAAGGAATTTGACTAAAAAATGTTGCTATGATGGCAGGGAAGACAAAGACACAAACTCAGAAGAAAATAGCAATGTGAAAAGATCTCGAAGCCTAAAAAAAACCCATATATATATATATATATATATATATATATATATATATATATATACATACATATGTATATATATATATATATATATATATATATATATACAAACCCTAAGTAGACACAAACCCAATGAGAATTAAAGAAAGAGATAAGGTTAGAGGAGAAAATGGGGATAGTAATGTGAGTATATGCAAGAAAATTATAAAAAGAAAATTAACAGTTTAGAAAATAAGGCAGAAAAATTACTGAAGAAGGCAAACTTTTAAGAAACATAATAGACCAAAAGGAAAAAGAGGTACAAAAGCTCATCAAAGAAAATAATTCCTTAAACATTAGAATTGGGTATGTGGAAGTTAATGACTCCATGAGGTATCAAGAAACAGTAAAACAAAGTCTAAATATTTTTTAAAAATAAAATAAAATATAAAATACCTCACTGGAAAACCAGATTACTAGGAAAATAGATCAAGAAAAGATAATTAAGAGTTATTAGACAATCTGCAAGCCATGAACAAAAAAAAAAGTCTGGATATCATTTTTCAAGAAATTATAAAAGAAAACTGCCCTTATATCTTACATCCAGAAGGTCAAATAAAAATTTAAAGAATCATCAATCATTTCTCCCAGGAACATTATAGTCAAATTCCAAAGCCCCCATGTCAAGTACAAAATATTGCAAACTGTCAGCTAGAAACAATATAAATATCACAACCTCAGTGGAGGCTCACACAAATTTTAGCAGATTCCACATTAGTCTTCTAGAAGGCAAAAAGCTAGAATTGAAAGCATGAATACTCAACAAAACAGCATAATCTTTCAAGAGGAAAAAAATTGAATAGAGGACTGTCAAACTTCCTAATGAAAAGACCAGTGCCAAATAGAAAATTTGATATTCAACCACAAGAATCAAGAAAATGTAAAAAGATAAACATGAAAGAGAAATCATAAAGAATTAAATAAGTTTAATTGTTTACTATATGGAAAGATGATTCAGGTAACTCCTAAACTCTTGATCATTACTAGAGCAGTTAGGAATCAACATAGTTAGAGGTCATGGATGTGAATAGATTATATTGAGATGATCTTTGAAAAAATTAAGGGGAGAGAAAGAGGAATACACTTGGAGAAGGGGAAAGGGGGAAGGAAGTAGAATGGGGAAAATTTTCTCCAAACAAGTATGTAAGGAAGAGTTTTTACAGTGGAGGGGAAAATGGGAAGAGGAAGTAATGGACAATGCTTGAACCTTACTCTCATCAGAATTGATTCAAAGGGGAAAGAATATAAATTATAATATTAAGAATATATTGTACACACAATGTAGACACACATATATAAGTATATATGGATATAAACACACATATATATTTATACATAATGAGTATACACAAAGAGTGTGTATTCACACTAAGAAATCTATCTTACTCAACAGGGAACTAGGAGTAGATAGGGATAGTAGAAAGGGGGAAAATGATAAAAAGAAAGAAGGATTAAGGTCATCTTGATCCATATGTAGACATTTGACCCAGGTAGCTCCAGAGGAGAAAGTGAGGTTGGTGACTTTGCACAGCAACTTCTCATTTAAATCCAATTCACATGCATGCAATGGCATCACCTCCTTGATTTCATGGTCTTCTGCAAGAACGAAGGACAAACTACAAGGGAGACAGTGGTCTCCAACAGCAAATCAGGCTGTTGAAGAGGGACAGAATCAAAAGAGAAATAGAAAAGAAGAAGCAGAAGAAATGGGATGGAGGGAAATACATAGTAATCATAACTGGGAAAGTGAAGGAAATGAGCTCACCCATAAAACAGAAGAGGATAGTAGAATGGATTAGAAACTAGAAACTAGAAACTAATACGTTGTTTAAAAGAGACATACTTGAAACAGAAATTCACACACAGAATTAAAATAAGAGGCTGGATTAGAATCTAATATGATTCAGCTGAAGTAAAAAAAAGGCAGGAATAGTAATTATGATCTCAGATAAAGCAAAAGCAAAACTAGACCTAATTGAAAGAGATAATCAGGAAAACTATATTTTGCTATAAAGTTCCATAGACAATAAAATAATAGCAAACGATTTTAGAACAAATTTCCTTGGTAGACTTTTTCTTTCAGATATACAAAGAACTGAGTCAAATTCATAAAAATAAGATCCATTCCTCAATTGATAAATGGTTAAGCTATATGAACAATTGATTTTCAGAAGAAATCAAAGCTATGTTTAGTCATAAGAAAAATGCTCTAAATCACTAACAATCAGAGAAATGCACATCAAAACAATTGAGATACTACTTTACATCTATCAAAAATGACAAATGGGGGTGGCTAGGTTGCACAGTGGATAAAGCACTGGCCCTGGAGTCAGGAGTACCTGGGTTCAGATCTGGTCTCAGACACCTAAAATTACCTAGCTGTGTGGCCTTGGGCAAGCCCAAGTAACTTAACTCCATTTACCTTGCAAAAACCTACAAAAAAATGACAAATGCTAGAGGTGATGAGCAAAAACAGGTACAATAATAAATTGTTGAGGGAATTGAATGTTCCAATCATTGTGGGGAAGAAAGGTCTATTAAATTGCATACCCTTTAATCCAGCAATACCACCACTACATGGTCCAGTGGATAGAGCACTAGCCCTAGAGTCAGGAGGACCTGAGTACAAATTTGTCCTCAGAAACTTGACACTTACCAGTTGTGTTACAAGACTTGGACTAGTCACTTAACCCTGATTGCCTGGCATCCAGAGCCATCTCCAGTCGACCTGATTCATATCTGTTCACTGGATCTAGATGATTCTGGAGGAGAAAGTGAGGCTGATGACTCAGTACAGCACTTTCTCCCTCAAATCCAATTCACTAGTTTGTCATGGTATCACCTCTCTGTGGGTGTTCTTCCACAACAATTGACAAACATCATCATCATTGTCATCATCACCACTATTAAGTCTGTATCCCAAAGATATTAAGGAAAAAGGAAAAAGACTTAATACATACAAGAATATTTGTAGTAGCACTTTTAGTAATGACAAATAATTATTGTGGAGATGTTCTTCATTTGGCAAATGAATATAATGTTGCATATGACTGTAATGGAGAATTGTTATGCTATAAGAAATGATGAGGGAGATGGTTTCAGAAAAAACATTGGAAGATATAAAATGATGCAAAAATGAAGTGAGAAAAACGGAGATTATTGTGCCTAGTAACAGCAAAGTTGTAATGATTAACTGTGAAAGACTAAGCTGTTCTAACAATATAATGATCTAAGACAATTACAAAGAATACAATGAAGAAAAAACATTATCCACCTCCAGAGAAAATTGTTGAACTAAGTACAAATTGAAGTATAATTTTATGCTTTCTTTTTTATTTTTCTTGCTTTTTTATGATATGGCTAGTATAGAACTATGTGTACTTGCATAATTTCACATATATAACTAATTGATATATTACTTGCCTTCTCAGTAGATGAGTGAGGGCCAGGAAGGGGGGGGGGGAGAAAAAAAAGAGAGCATTGTTAAGTGATATGCCCAAGGTCACACAGAAAATAAGTAACTGTAAGGCTGGATATGAGTCTATGTCTTCCAATGTCAAACCTAATGTTATTTTTATTCATCATATTTTATTATACTACCTTGCTACTGAACAGGAAGATATGGACAAGAAAACCCCTTAAAAACTAAATCTCTTCTCTGGGAAACAGAGTAAAAAAAAAGCAGATCCTTATAACAACAGCAACAAGAATAAGAGAAATTTGTATTGTCATTATTATAATACTTATTGTTATCATTATTGTAATTAATATGTTTGGTACTATGTACCAGAAATTGTTAAAAACCTTATAAATATTATTTAATATGATTCTCACAACAACCCTGTATTTTTATTATTCCCATTTTACAGATAAGGAAAATAAGGTAAATAGAGTTTAAGCTAATTCTTAGCATCTACATTCAGCTTTCCTATCTCAACCTCTTTACAAGGAAAAAAGAAAGCAACTAATGTCAAAAACATCAGAAATGCTTTGAGTTCCTTAAGGGGGTATTTTCATGTTTATTAAAATTTCAGATCTCAACACCTGGTCAATGAGAAGCTATACTACATAGAACCACCAAAGTAAGAGGTCAAATTGAATCTCAGTCTCTAAGAATAGCTTATCAATACATTGGTGTAATCCTTCACAAGGAAAAACTTAACATATATAATCATGTCCTTCATTTTAATTTTATTATTTATCAAGATTTATATGACAATGTTGTAATTAGGAATTGTTACACCCAGAGAAAGTACCATAATCATTGTTTGGGATAAGTGACATAAAACTTGGCTTCAGTTAAGTTGGCATGGTAATTATCCTATGATAACACTAGCAGCAGTGACTAAAAGGAATTCACCTCAACTACCATCTGGTGTTTTCCCAGCTTTAATTTATTAATTATTCTTGCTTACTAAGTCCTAAGTTCATTGTTTCTACTCTCCTGAAATTTGGTACCCTGGGGCAAAGCTCAGTCATCCCATCCCAGTTATGGTGCATATTATCCATCCAACTATTCCCAGTGAGAATGTGACATGGCTGCTTTTTTTTTAAATTTATTTTTATTAAAGATATTTGAGTTTTACAATTTCCCCCCAATCTTGCTTCCCTCCCCCACCCCACCCCCACAGATAGCACTCTGTCAGTCTTTATTTTGTTTCCATGTTGTACCTTGATCTAAATTGGGTGTGATGAGAGAGAAATCATATCCTTAAAGAGAAGTCTAAGAGGTAACAAGATCAGGCAATAAGATAGCTGTTTTTTTTCCCTAAATTAAAGGGAATAGTCCTTGCCCTTTGTTCAAACTCCACAGCTCCTTATCTGGATACAGATGGTACTCTCCTTTGCAGACAGCCCAAAATTGTTCCTGATTATTGCACTGATGGAATGAGCGAATCCTTCAAGGTTGAACATCACTCCCATGTTGCTATTAAGGGTGTACAGTGTTTTTCTGGTTCTGCTCATCTCACTTAGCATCAGTTCATGTAAATCCCTCCAGGTTTCCCTGAAATCCCATCCCTCCTGGTTTCTAATAGAACAATAGTGTTCCATGACATACATATACCACAGTTTGCTAAGCCATTCCCCAATTGAAGGACATTTACTGGATTTCCAATTCTTTGCCACCAACAGGGCTGCTATAAATATTTTTGTAAAAGTAATGTTTTTACCCTTTTTCCTCATCTCTTCAGGATATATAACCAGTAGTGGTATTGCTGGGTCAAAGGGTATGCACATTTTTGTTGCCCTTTGGGCATAGTTCCAAATAGCTCTCCAGAAGGGATGGATGAGTTCACAGCTCCACCAACTGTGTAATAGTGTCCCAGATTTCCCACATCCCTTCCAACAATGATCATTATCTTTCCTGGTCATACTGGCCAATCTGAGAGGTGTGAGGTGGTACCTTAGAGAAGCTTTAATTTGCATTTCTCTAATAATTAATGATTTAGAGCATTTTTTCATATGGCTATGGATTGCTTTGATCTCATCTGTAAATTGCCTTTGCATATCCTTTGACCATTTGTCAATTGGGGAATGGCTTTTTGTTTTAAAAATATGACTCAGTTCTCTGTATATTTTAGAAATGAGTCCTTTGTCAGAATCATTAGTTGTAAAGATTATTTCCCAATTTACTACATTTCTTTTGATCTTGGTTACATTACATATCTGTGCAAAAGATTTTTAATTTAATGTAATTGAAATCATCTCATTGGTTTTTGGTGATGTTCTCCAACTCTTCCTTAGTCATAAACTGCTCCCAGTTCCCTAAATCTGACAGGTAGACTAGTCCTTGATCTTCTAATTTGCTTATAGTATTGTTTTTTATGTCTATGCCCTGTAACCATTTGGATCTTATCTTGGTAAAGGGTGTGAGGTGTTGGTCTAATCTAAGTTTCTTCCATACTAACTTCCAATTATCCCAGCAGTTTTTATCAAAGAGGGAGTTTTTAATCCCAATGGCCTGACTCTTTGGGTTTATCAAACAGCAGATTACTATAATCATC
Organism: Macrotis lagotis; assembly: GCF_037893015.1. Taxonomy (NCBI): domain Eukaryota; kingdom Metazoa; phylum Chordata; class Mammalia; order Peramelemorphia; family Peramelidae; genus Macrotis; species Macrotis lagotis. Next base: position 236,192,896 of record NC_133658.1, on the reverse strand, counting down.
TCCTGCTTTTATGCCTAGTCTATTCCGCTGGTCCACCACTCTATTTCTTAGCCAATACCACACAGTTTTGATGACTGATGCTTTATAATATAATTTTAGATCAGGTAGGGCTAAGCCACCTTCTTTTGCACTTTTTTTCATTAAACTCCTGGCAATTCTTGACTTTTTATTTCTCCATATGAATTTACTTACAATTTTTTCTAACTCGTTGAAGTAATTTTTTGGAAGTTTGATTGGTAGGGCACTAAACAGATAGTTTAGTTTTGGTAGAATTGTCATTTTTATTATATTAGCTGTACCTATCCATGAGCAGTTGATATTTGCCCAGTTATTTAAATCTAATTTAATTTGTATGAGAAGTGATTTATAATTGTTTTCAAAAAGGTTCTGAGACTGTCTTGGCAAATAGACTCCCAAATATTTTATATTGTCTGAGGTTACTTTGAATGGGATTTCTCTTTCTAGCTCTTCATGCTGTTTCTTGCTAGACATATATAGAAAAGTTGAGGATTTATGAGGGTTTATTTTATAACCCGCAGCATTGATAAAATTGCTAATTGTTTCCAGTAGTTTTTTAGACCATCATGTCATCTGCAAAGAGTGAGTGTTTTGTCTCTTCCTTCCCAATTCTAATTCCTCCAATTTCTTTTTCTTGTCTAATTGCTGCTGCTAACATTTCTAATACAATATTGAATAGTAGTGGTGATAATGGGAACCCTTGTTTCACCCCTGATCTTATTAGGAATGCCTCTAGCCTCTCCGCATTGAATATAATGCTTGTTGATGGTTTCAGATAGATACTGCTAATTATTTTTAGGAACAGTCCATTTATTCCTACACTCTCTAGTGTTTTTAATAGGAATGGATGCTGTATTTTGTCAAAAGCTTTTTCAGCATCTATTGATATGATCATATGATTTCTGATAGGTTTGTTGTTGATATAATTGAGTATACTAACAGTTTTCCTAATATTGAACCAACCCTGCATTGCTGGAATAAATCCTACTTGATCATAATATATTATCCAATGATGACTTATTGTAATCATTTTGCTAAGATTTTATTTAGGATTTTTGCATCTATATTCATCAGGGAAATAGGTCTATAATTTTATTTCTCTGTTTTAACTCTTCCTGGTTTAGGTAACAGTACCATATTGGTTTCATAGAAAGAGTTAGGCAGAGTTCCATCTTTCCCTATTTTTCCAAAGAGTTTATATAGGATTGGAACCAATTGTTCCTTAAATGTTTGGTAGAATTCACTTGTGAATCCATCAGGCCCTGGAGATTTTTTTTAGGGAGGTCAATAATGGTTTGTTGAATTTCTTTCTCTGATATAGGGTTTTTTAGGTATTTAATCTCTTCTTCATTTAACCTGGGCAACTTATATTTTTGTAAATATTCATCCATTTCACTTAATCAAATTTATTGGCATAGAGTTGGGCAAAATAATTTTGAATTATTACTTTAATTTCCTCCTCATTGGTGGTGAGTTCACCTTTTTTCATTTATGATACTAGCAATTTAGTTTTCTTCTTTCTTTTTTTAATCAAATTGACCAGAGGTTTATCAATTTTATTGGTTTTTTCATAATACCAACTTTTGGTTTTATTTATTAATTCAATAGTTTTTTGCTTTCAATTTTATTAATTTCTCTTTTAATTTTTAAATTTTTAATTTAGTATTTAATTGGGGATTTTTGATTTGTTCATTCTCTAATTTTTTTAGTTGCATGTTAGTCCATTGATTTCCTCTTTCTCCAATTTATTCATGTAAGCATTCAGAGGTATAATATATCCCCTGAGAATTGCTTTGAATGAATCCCATAGGTTTTGGTATGTGGTTTCATTATTATCATTATCTAGGATAAAATGGTTAATTCTTTCTATAATTTGTTTTTTGGTCCACTCATTTTTAAAATGAGGTTATTCAGTTTCCAATTTGTTTTGGGTCTATATCTCCTTGGCCCAGTATTGCATATGACTTTTATTGCATTGTGATCTGAGAAAGATGTATTCATTATTTCTGCCTTTCTGCAGTTGATCATTAGGTTTTTATGTCCTACTACATGGTCAATTTTTGTATAAGTTCCATGTACTGCAGAGAAAAAGGTATATTCTTTTCTATCCCCATTCAATTTCCTCTATAAGTCTACCATATCTATTTTTTCTAACAATCTATTTACCTCCTTAACTTCTTTCTTGTTTATTTTATGATTCAATTTATCTAGATCTGATAGAGGGAGGTTGAGGTCTCCCACTAGTAGAGTTTTGCTATCTATGTCTTCCTGTAGTTCTTTCAGCTTGTCCTCTAAGAATTTGGGTACTGTCCCACTGGGTGCATATATATTCAATATTGAAATGACTTTACTGTCTATGGTACCTTTTAGGAGGATAAAGTTTCCTTCCTTATCTCTTTTCACACTATCTATTTTTGCTGCTGCTTTGTCTGAGATAAGGATTGCTACCCCTGCTTTTTTTTTTACTTCAGCTGAAGCAAAATATATTTTGCTCCAACCTTTTACTTTTACTCTATATGTATCTCTGCTTCAAATGAGTTTCTTGTAAGCAGCATATTGTAGGATTCTGGTTTTTAATCCACTCTGCTATTTGCTATTTTGAGAGAATTAATTTCTTTTTTTCATTTGCCCATTTGAAGATCTGAAAGCTTTATTCTTATTTGTCCAATTGAGAATCTGAGAGATTTATTCTCATTTTGTATTTGTCCTATTGTACTTTCTAAGGTTTTGTTTTCTTGTTGCAAGGTATTAATTGTCTCTCCCAAATTTTCCAGTTGATTTTTAAACTCCTCCCTTATTTCTTCAAGGAAGTCTTTCTGTGCTGAAGACCAGATTGTATTCTCCTCAGAGGTTCCAGGTCTCTCTGAGTTAGGGTCTTTCCCTTCCAAGAATTTTTCTTTGGATCCACCTTTCTGCTGACCCTTCTTCATTTTGCTAAGACCTGAGTTGGGGAGGGGCTGGTTCCCGGGGCTTGGGATCACTAAAGGCTTTACTCACTGAGTCCAGTTTCTCTGGCTGGCCAGTAGGAGGTGCTGGTTGCTTTCTCTGGAGTGTCTGTGACCTTGTTTGAGGCCTTCTCCCTTTCCTTGAAGGGAGGAATTGAAGCTATTGAATTCTTTTGCCTTCAATCAATGGTGGGCTTTACCCTGGCCTGAGGTCATTCCTCAGCTGGGCTGGTTCTTCTGCTCACACACCTGGGCCTGAGGCAGAATTAGTTTACATTTGTTTGTAAGGGAAGAAGTGTGAGTTGTAATGGGACTCAGACCAGAGGGGCCCAGGGATGGTGTCAGAAGCCTTCTTGCTCCAGAACTCCCCCCCTCCCAGCCCTGTCCTGGATATCCCGGGGGACAGCTCCAACACCAGCCCCTCCGCTCTCCCGCCAACTCACACTACCGCGGTCCAGCCCCACCGCTGATCCAGCAAGTCCAGCTCTAGGGCCCTCAGACTCCTGCTTCCAATTCAGCTGTTGATCTGGCTGATCCGGGGCTGATCCTCCCTCTAAGCCCAGACTCACCTGCCTGAATTCGGCCAAAGCTGCTGCTGGAGACAAATCCTGAGGTAGATGTTCTTTCTCCTGGCTTTTCTTTCTGGGTTTTGTGGGTCAAATTTCTTTTAAGAGGTTTGTTTCATGTGATAGATGGGGAAGAGATCAGGAGACTTTAGAACTGTGCCTGTCTTCTCTCTGCCATCTTGGCCGGAAGTCTCGACATGGCTGCTTTTGATCCATGATGTGTGCTCATTCAATTCCCCTTGACTTAGTGCTCCTGGACCAGAGTAGGATTTAGAAGCATGAGGGTTCTCTTCTTTGGGACATGGAACAAACTGGTACTTCAATGAAAAGAGAGCTTTACCTGGAATCAGTAATTCCAGATTCAAATTCCATTCCTGATCCTCAATATCTATATTTGTCACTTAAAAGTGACTGGAAGTGAGTGGAAGACTAATTTTCCCTAACTGTAAAATGGAGACAATTAGATTAGATGATCTATAAAGTCCCCTCTATGTCCAAATGTAAGATTCTGTCTTTTCTTCTCTGCTTTTTTTTCTGTACCTCAGGGCTTTTGGTATCCTACTTGCTGGCGATGATAAATTAGGTGGGGGGGGGGGGGGCTAGTCTGGATTATGGCCAGTCTTTGGTGCCCATCCATATTTATCTCATACTGCACACATCTATTATCTGTGCCTGTGTGGATTTTATAGGTTTCCTTATCTTATATTCATGCATAGTTATACAGAATGGGACCCTTTACAAAATCCAACAACATGATAAACAAACCAAAGTATATTTCAGTAAAATATATATGTTGATGTGGTTCAGTCTTGTCCTATTCTTCATGACTCATTTTTTCTTTTTTTTTCTTTTTCATGACTCATTTGAGGTTTTCTTGCCCAAGATATTGAAGGAAATTGCCGTTTCCTTCTCCAGTTTATTTTACAGATGAGGAAACTGAGGCAAGTACAGCTGAGTGACTTTTCCAGGGTCATACCAGTAGTTAGTATCTGAGGTCACATTAGAACTTAATCTTCCTGTTTCCAGGCTTGGCACTATGCAGAGTACTATCTAGCTGCTCCATTAAATGCCTGAGCATTCCTATTTTTAACCCAGAATCTTCTTCTCAGGGATTTGGTCCTGCAATTGCACCATATATAGGACAGAAAGTCACAGTTGAGTTAACAGACACATATCTGGTCTATAATTCTCATCCCATTCCCAAACATAAGATGCTTTTGTATCCACAGGATTTTAAGACTCTACCAGAAGGGTTTTTGCTCTTCCAAATTGACTCCTAGAGCCAGGCAAACATTTGTAGTGATGCAGAGGTAAGGTCTTGGAGATGTGCAGGGGAAGAAGATCTGAGTCCAAGTCCTGTTCCCAATACTTCTGAGCTGTGTGGACCTGGATATAATATTTGAATGACCTACCTCACAGGGATTTTGTGAATCAAGAAGCTGGCAAATCTTTTCATTGATAAATAAATGCAAATTATTATTCTTGATGTTACCTGCTGGAAGTTCATGGATTTTTTGGCCCTGGACAGGGGTTGCCTTCATCCTGGCAGGTCAGTGATGCAGATAGCCCTGGACTGGTGGCAAACTATTACCAACACTTGAGTCAGGTGTTCAAGGTTATCACTTTCTTTTAAATGATAATTATAATGATAAATTTCATAGCCAAAGGCCATCTTGGATGCTGCAGTGTTAACCACAGCTTACATAGGCATATAATGTATATTGCTTCTTCCAACCACATTTTGGAATAGGAATCTGAAGAGATTGATATGAAGAAGTTACACACTGATTGCCAATTTGATATCATAAAAAGAATAGTGGACTTGGAGTCTTGATTCCAGTTATTGATCATTTATGAGTATGTAAAAAAAAAGCATATGCAACCTCACTCAGTCTGTTTTCTCATCTAAAAAGTGAGGATAGAAATGCTTGTATTTTCTATCTCACAGTTGGTTGGTCTTAAGAGAATGCTTTGCAATCCTCAAAGGGTTATCTCAATATGAATTATTTCAGGAGCTCTGGTGACATATAGACCAGAAATAGGATAGAAACAAGTAATTAGACAAAGGAATCCAGGATATAGGATCTCGAAGAAAGATTTTCTGTAATATGAATAATACCAGGGTTTATATCTGGTCTTACTTCAATGTTAGACATATCGATGATTTTATCTGTGATTAGTGTGGGTACTCCCACTACCATTGTGAATTATAAATGAACCATGCCTTAGATAAAAGGACTTGTTATGGTCCCAAATTCATCAAGCTTTGACCAAACTGGTGATGACCCTCTCCAAGTTATCTAGGTTATCCCCCCACACAATTCATCATCAGATCCTTACCTGAAGTTGTTTCACCTTGATAGGACTAGTCAATCAATATGCATGTATTAAGTATCAAAAGCATGTCAAACATTGTATTTATTTGTCTGGATTTGACTTGACTGAGGAGACCAAGCCAAAAATGAAACAGTTGTAACTTTAAGTAGCTTACATAATATGGGCAAGACAACAATAGATAGATAGATAGATAGATAGATAGATAGATAGATAGATAGATAGATAGACAGATAGATGTAGATGTGTATGCATGTATATGTGTGTATACACACCCATACTTACATGTGCATGTGTGTGCATATGTGTATATGTGAATTGGTAGTTTGGTTAGTTGATTGTTGTCTTATGTTCTCGAACAGTACCAAAATGACATCACTACATTGGTGTGTCCAGACCAATACAAGAAGACTCGACCACAGATTAGGCTCAGATAGTCTTTATGAATATTTGGATGTCTCTAAATTTGCACATTCCCCCATTTCTTTTGAGCTATTGCATTTCTGCTTTGCTCACAGAGTACAGCCTCTTATTTGATACTGATATACCATACTAAGTAGTCATTTTTCAGTGTCTCCCAGATCACACAATTGATTCCAAAAATTTTCAGATAGACTCTCAGTGTCCTTGTATCATTTCTTCTGACCATTATGTGAGGGCTTGCCTTATGTAAGTTGTCTAAATATGTGTATATATATATATATATATATATATATATATATATATATATATATGTGTGTGTGTGTGTGTGTGTGTGTGTGTGTATACATACTCATATACATACATGATATAAATGTATATATCAATGTTTTGATAACTATATCCTATTTGTTATATGTGAGCTATTAATTTTATCAATTATAACTTTTATATAAATTATACATATTATAAATAAGAAATGTAAATTATATAAATATATTTATTATATGCATATAAATTATACTTGATATATTCAAGATTATTGGGAGTATGAAAGTTTGTGCTTGAGCTAAGTTTTGAAGAAAACAAGGGATTCATACATGTGGAAATTTTTTTTAAAAAAAGCATTTCCAGGCATGGTGAGACAACCTATGCAGAGGTCCAGGGACAGAGTATAGACTGTCACATCTAAGGAGCAGGAAAAAGGCTACTTTAACTATACTGAGGAGTGCATGAAAGGATATAATGCATAAGACTGAAAAGATGCATTAGAGTCAGATTGTGAAGCTTTAAATTCCAAATGTAAGAGGTTATGCTTGATTCTAGAGGTAATAAAGAGACCCTATGAAAGAGACATGAGCAGACTTGGAAAGATTATATGATCTTTGAGATCTCAGAGTCACTATGCATGTTGGAGCATTAAAAAATGTTGGCGGAGGATCTAGTCTGTATATGTTACAGTCTCCATGTTTGTAAAAGGTCTCTCTGTATATCATGTGTATATAATATACAGCAAAAAATAAATCTCAGTCAAATGGTAAGAATGATGATGGATAAGCAACTGACAAATCCACCTATTCCACTAGTGTCTTAGAAGATGTCCAGAGAATGAGAGAGAGGCCTTCATGGTGAATATTTGAGAAGCCATAGACATGAATTGTAAATGAGAATTGGACATGAATGGATTGTGATATGATTAGCCTTGTTGGAACGAATGTTTACTTCAATCTATTCACAGATCCAGTGGTATGTATAGGATGTACACTTATAAATCTCTATGCCTGTAATTTTGATTACTCAAGATAACTTCCCTCAGAATGTAAGTTATAGAAAATAGCTCCAAGATCTCAGATGGTAGTGGTGAAGGCAAGAAATCTGACACATTATCATGGTCAATACAGGCTCTTTTCCATATTGACATCCTTTTCTCTGTGTACAATTTAAACATGGAAAACAGGGGCTATATAATTAACAGTGATAAAATTTATTCAAAGTCACAAAATAGGCAAAGCACAACAAGACACACATAAAAATGGAAAGCAGTATTTTCCAACTCCTCTCAGCAGTTCAGAGAGCTAGGACAACCGTATTAGACTGACTATGGATAAAGTAATCCCCATTCAGAGGAAGGAAGGAAAAACAAAACAAAATAACCCTTCAGAATCTGATGAACACTTTATAAAAGTTATCTCTTATGTGTCTCTTTCCCTTATCCCTAATTCCTCAAACAGCAAATGACTAATCTGTAAACATGTTTATCAAAAATACTTATATAAAATGCTAACCCGACTTTTTGCTGCTGAGGGGAGGGGGATAGGAAGGGAGGGTAGAAGGAAATTTTGTAACTTAAAAATATACATGTGCATATGGATAAAAAAATAAAAATAAATTTAAAAACTATTTTCCAAAACTCCCAGAAGATGCAGCCAGCTTTTGGAAGCTAAAAACAATTTCACTTCTTCTGAGGAGAAAAACAGCAACAGAGATAAAAGCAAACACTGTTCTTCACAAGTCTAACACAATAATCCTGATGTTTGCTTTAGTATGGTGCATTAAGAAGACAGTGAGCTATTACCATAACTAACAATTGTTGCTCTTATCCTCTACCACCATCCACATGTTTTCCTACATTTATTAAATACTCACTTCAGTTGGGAAGATGAAAGAAAAAACGTTCCCAGCAATTTGGTTAGCAATACATTTCTCTCAAAAGACTTATATGTTCCTAGACCATTGTACTATATGTGCTTTCTGTTTTGTTCACTGATTGAAAACAGTTACAAGCTAATACACTTATATGGGAATGTGTAGTAATTCTAGGGAGAAAGAATGGATATATATAAGACCCAGATCTTGTTGACATGTTAGATCATATCAACTGTTTGTTTGTCAATTTCTAAGCTAGAAATCATATCAGAATCAGACTAATCTAGTTGTTTTTAGGGAGCAATTAATCAGACAGATTCACAATTAATTTATTCACGATTAATCTACTATTTAGAACTGAATCAGTGTGATGGTCAAAAAATCTTGAATTATCCCCCCAAAATGTATTTTGTGCCCCCTTATATGAAATACTATTTTCTCCACTTCATGGATTGGCACTAGTGGTTCCCTATGCTTGAAATATAAACACAATACTCTATTGTCTTAGAGACTCTTCAGCTTCTTTTAAAGTACAATAAAGTATACATTGCAGATATGTATTAATTCTCAATACCTCTTTAAATGATGGATGGCACATTCTTTATATTTACCTACTTGGGTACATGTTGCATCTTTCCCTCCTTATATCCTCAAAATTAGGGTTTGAGGACAGGAACTATTTCATTTTTGCACATGATAAATACATTATAAATATTTGTTGAATAGAATTAGATTTAGAACTCTATATCAAACAGGCATCATGTAAAGCTATATTTTCTTTATTCAGTGATGAAGTATTGCCTTCATATCTTCTTCATAGAATGAGATTTGGATCCAAGAAATCATATAAACACCAATTAAAATAATTTCATTGGAAAAAATTTTAAACCATATAAATCAAGTGCTCATAGCAACCAAAAGATCATAAAACGTATCTCAGTCAGCAATCATTTCATTTGCTTGCCAAGAAGAGATATATGATAGCCAAGGGCAATTACATAGAATCTAAATTCATTTTTAAAAATCTTTTGCAGAAGGATTGTATTTAAGAGCAGCATCACTTCATAAAATAGAGAAGCAACTGAGGGTAAAAGCTAACTTAAAGAAAGTACAAACTATAAAAAGACCAAGACCAAGCAAAATCATCCTGAGTGCAAATAAGGATGAAAATTTAAGGACAATGAACCACAGAAAAATGGAAATGATCTGCAAAGAATTTTTATTGAGATTTTTTCCATGATTAAGAGTGATTGTATCCACATCATTTGAATACTCAGTCCCAAATGGTTTAAAGAAGGAATTAAAATTACACTGATGATAAAGATGAAAAGAGCATAGATTCATATAAGTGTGCATATAGGAAATCTGAATTAGAGATGATAAAAATTAGAAAATATTGAAAAATAAGTCCATTTATTAGAAAGGAAAGTTAAAACTGTGAAATTTTATTCATAATAATTAAAATAGAAATAGAATTTTAATAAAAATTAATAATAAAAGGTAACTCATTGTCAATTATTCACACACATTCCTTTTTTCCATTTCCATAAAATTTGTACAAGAGTAATCTATGTGTATGAAGGGTATCCTCAGTGATGTTATTAATGAAGAATAGGCAGGCATTTACAAGCAATTTTCCAGAATGTATTGTGTTTAAAGTTATAAATTTTCCAAAACTCATAGATAATGAGAAGACAAAATGCTTATTGTTGATTGTGAAAATACTTTCTATTTAGTAGATCAAAACATAAACATATGATTTAATAATCCTTTGCTTCAGTTTGCTAATATGAGGCACTAGGATTAGTTTGGCCTCAGATATCTCTTCTAACTCTCAATCTATGAATCTATGATGCTGTAGCCATTAATCTCACAAAAATTTGCTCACTAAAGTTTAGAGTGACTTCCTTCAAAAATGCCATCCATAACACAAGAATAGGCAGAGCAAAGATGGCAGCATGAAGATAGCATGCTCCTTTTCCTACACAACATTAAATGACTCTACCTAGACATTAAAACTACAGCTCCCACCCAAAAAAAAAAATCAAAAGAAGTTTTCAACTATACACATCATTGAGGATATTCATTGAAGGTCTGTCTCTTTTCAGGGGAAAAGGGAAAATAAAGGCTAGCTAGGCAATAGAGTGGGAAAGCCAATAGGAGGCTTTTAGCTACAGTGCAGTCCAGGTCCTACATGCTATATATCAAACCAACAGGTAGAGTCCCAACCCCAGACAAAGTCTGAATTCTGGGAACACTTGGGCAAAAGATAGAACTAGGTTGGAAACAAACCACTGCATTAGCAGAGGCTGTACATAAAAGGGGAAATAAACCTCTGTACAGGCAACACCTGAACTGCCTAGGCAACATCTTGGAAAATCCAGGGATCAAACCCCAGCCCCATCACAAAAAGCCTGGGACCATACTCCCTATACCCCAGGAACTGAGCTCAACAATCAAAATGAGCAAAAATACTAAAAAAACATTAACCATAGAAATCTACTATGCAGATAGAGATAACAAAAAGTAATAAATTACTTACATGGGAAGTCTCAGAGGAATGTGTGGATTTAAGTCAAATCCAAAACCTCATAGAAGAGCTTAAAAAGGGAATTTAAAAACCAAAGTAAAGAGGAAGAAGAAAAATGGGGAAAGGAAATGGGTGTCATACAGGAAATTTATGAAAAAATTGACCAAAGAAATCAACTTCTTTAAAATTAAAAATCACCAACTGGAAAAAGAATGCAACTCTTCAAAAAATAAAACTGATCAATTGGAAAAGAAATTATATTCATTTAAAACTTAGGTCAACCAACTAGAAAGGGAATGTATCTCAGCAAAAAGTAAAATTAATCAACTGGAAAAAGAAACACAAAAGTTAACTGAAGAAAATAAAATTAAATTAGACATTGGATAAATAGAAACTAATGAATTATGAGAATCCAAAATTCCATCAAACAAAATCAAAAGGTAGAAAAAACTGAAGAAATGTTAAGTACCTTTTGAGAATTATTGGTCTAGCAGAAAACCTAGATCAAAAAAGAGCCTGGAAAATATCTTTTAGAAAGTGATGGGGCGGGGGGGGGGGGGGGGGGGGTGGAGCCAAGATGGCGACATGAAGGGATCGAGTCTTAGGAGCTCTCTGATAAAAACTCATAAACTAAGGACTCTAACTAAACTTTCAAGAGACAGAACCCACAAAGGGACCCAGTGAGGCAGTTCTCCTACTCAAGGTAACCTGGAAAAGAGCAGAAAGGCTCTGCTCTCTGGGGCCAGAGGGGCAGCCCACCGGAGGGGTGGCCCTCCAGAGCCAAAGAACTTAAGCCTCCCGGAGGCAGCGCCAGGGCACTGGGAGTCTCAGCTCACATCAGTGGGGGAGTCTCCTGAGCTGCACCCCGAGGAACACCGGGCACAAAGTTGGGGAACAGCGGGGACCTCTGCCAGAGCAAGCACATGGAGCCCAGCCCTTGAGGCACACAGCCCGCAGCCTGGTCTTTCAGCAGCCTAGACCTGGAAACAGAAGCAGGTGGAGCCTGTAAGCAGGAGCCCCCAGGGCATGAGCCCATTGAGCTGAGGGAGGGGAGTGAAGAGAGAGAGAGAGTGCAGAGCTCTGTCCTCTGCCCCTGGAACAGGACTCTGGAGCTCTGACAACATTCAGATCCTGATCGCAATCTAGGCCCCCCCATAGAACAGCAGGGACCCCCCCCCCACCTCAGCCCCGTGGCAGAAGGGGGCGCCTATGGTCATTCACAGACCAGGAGGGAGGACAGAACCTCACACACTGAGACCCTTGTGGGAGTCAAAAGATCTTAGAATGCAGCCAAGAATGAACTACCCAGCAAGGATGAATGTCCTCTTCCAGGGAAAAAGATGGACTTTCAATGAACCAGGGGAATTTCAAAGGTTCCTTTTGGAATGGCCAGAGCTGAACAGAAGGTTTGATCTTCAGATACAGGACTCAGGTGAAGCATGGAGATTGGAGGAGAGGGAGGAAATATGAGGGACTTAATGAGGATGAACTGCATGTATAGAAAAATGATACTGATAATATTCATATGAACCATCTCAGTTAATAGAGCAAGTAGAGGGAGCTTTTATAGTTGAAGCACAGGAGAAAGCTGAATTTGAAGATAAAATATGATGTAAAAATGGAGTCAATAAGAAAAAAAGGGAAATGGAATGGGAGAAAGAAAAAGGAGAGGGGGAATAGTCCAAGCTATTTCACATAATAAGATTTTTTTTATTACAATGAGCTATTGCAATGATATGGAAGGGGGGAGGCAAGGGGGAATGAGGGAACCTTTGCTCTCATCAGAGATGGCTAGGAGAGGAAACAGCAAATATACTCAATGGGGTATAGACAACTGGAGTAAGAAGGAGGGGGGAGCAGGGGGAAGGGGTGGGGATGTGAATAAAGGAGGAGAGGATGGACCATGGGGGGACAGTGGTCAGATATAACACATTTTCTTTTTTTACTTCTTGCAAGGGGCTGGGATTGGATGGCCTGCCCAGGACCATAGGGCCAGGTGGATTCTGGGCCTAAGGGGTGGTATGGGGGCTCAGGGCTTCTTGGCCCCAGGGTCAGGGATCTGTCTGCTGCGCCACTCAGTGACCCTACAGCAGAGTCAGAGTGAAAGGAGAGAGAAAATATAGTACATGGTAGTGGAGAAATAAGAAAGGAGGGAGTTGTGATCAGCAATGGCAATGGTAGAAAAATATGGAAGTAACTTTTGTGATGGACTTATCATAAAGAATGTGATCCACTCACGACAGAGTTGATGGTATTGGAACAAAGACTGAAACACATTTTTTGTTATTATTTGGGGGAGGGTGCAGGGCAAGTGGGGCTGGGTGGCCTGCCTGGGGCCACATAGCAGGGTGATCATTGGGTGTCTGGGGCCGGATTTGGACCCAGGTGCTCCTGGCTCAAGGGCCAATGCTCTGTCTGCCACCCAGCCACCCCTACTATTATTACTATTTTATTTTATTTTGGGTCTTTTTTTTTTCTTCTTTTGGTTTTTGCAGGGCAGTAGGGATCGGGTGGCTTGCCTGTCACATGGCTGGGTGATTATTGGGTTTACGAGGCTGGATATGGACTCGGGTGCTCGTGGCTCCAGGGCTGATGCTTCTTCCATTGCACCACCTGGCCATACCTACAATTATTACTATTATTTTTTTAATTTTAATTTTTTTTCTCCCCCCTTTACTTTTTTGCCCAAGCAAGTCTATCTATATTCAATGGGGGGAGGGGTATTTTGTTTACTTGTAAACAAGTATATTTTATTAATGTAAAGAAAAACATTTGTACAAAATGAGAATAAAAATAAATTAAAAAAAAGATTAAATGAAATTTATATTATTTCAAGACTAGTGATTCCCCATTCGTTAAATGGAAATTTATTCATTTAAAAATAAATCTCCTTAAAAAAATAAATAAATCTCTTCAGATGATAATGAAAAAAAAAAGAAAGTGATCAGGGAAAACTTTTCCAATATACTAGATCAAGAAGATAAAATTACCAGGGGGTGGAGCCAAGATGGAGACAAGAAAGGATCGCTTCTTAGGCGCTCTCTGATAAAACTCATAAGCTAAGGACTCTAACTAAACTTTCGAGAGACAGAACCCACAGAGGGACCCAGGGAGGCAGTTCTCCTACTCCAGGTAACCTGGAAAAGAGCAGAAAGGCTCTGCTCCCCAGGGTTGGAGGGGCAGCCCACCAGAGGGGTGGCCCACCAGAGGGAAAGAACTTCAGCCTCCCAGAGGCAGCCCCAGGGTACTGGGAGCCAGGGCTCACAGCAGCAGGGGAGTCTCCTGAGCTACACCCCAGGGAGCACCAAGCACAAGTGGAGGAACAGCAGGGGGACCTCTGCCAGAGCAAGCACGTGGAGCCCAGCCCTCAGGGCACACAGCCAGCAGCCCAGATCCAGGAACAGAAGCAGGTGGAGTCGGTAAGCAGGAGCCCCCAGGGCATAAGACCATTGAACCTAGGGAGGGGAGTGAAGAGAGAGAGACTGCAGAGCTCTGTCCTCTGCCCCTGGAACAGGACTCTGGGGCTCTGATCATATTCAGATCCTGATCACAGTCTAGGCCCCCCCATAGAACAGCAGGGGCCCCCTTCACCTCAGCCCCGTGGCAGGAGGGGTGCTTATGGTCATTCACACTGAGACCCTTGTGGGAGTGTCCCAAAAGCTCAGGAAGCACCCCAAAAACAGGCTAAGGCTGGGAAAATGAGCAAGCAGAGAAAAAAGAGGAACACCATTGAGAAATATTTTGCAAATGAGCTCAAGAAGGATCAAAATACTCAGTCTGAAGATGAGGAAGCACAAGCTCCTGCATCTAAAGACTCCAAGAAAAACAGAAATTGGGCTCAGGCTATGACAGAGCTCAAAAAAGACTTTGAAAATCAAATGAGGGAGTTAGAAGAAAAACTGGGAAAAGAAATGAGAGAGATGCAGGAAAAATATGAAAATGAAGTCAGCAGCCTAGTTAAGGAAGTCCAAAAAATGCTGAAGAAAATAGCATGCTAAAAACCAGCTTAGGTCAAATGGATAAAACAGTTCAAAAAGTTATGGAGGAGAAGAATGCTTTAAAAAGCAACATTGGCCAGATGGAAAAAGAGATAAGAAAACTCTCTGAGGAGAACAAATCCTTCAGACAAAGAAGAGAGATTGATGAATTTACCAGAAATCAGGAGTCACTACTTCAAAACCAAATAAATGAAAAATTAGAAGAAAATGTGAAATATCTCATTGAAGATAAAATTACCCTTGAAAGACTACACAAAACACCTCCAGAAACTCCAAGATAAAAACTCTAAGTACTATTCCAGAATTCTCAAATAAAGGAGAAAATACTGCAAGCAATCAACAAGAAGCAATTAAAATACAAAGAAAGCCAATCAGAATTACACAGAATTACACAGCTGCAACATTAAATGATCAGAGGGCCTGGAATATATTTCAGGGGACAAAGGACCTTGGATTACAACCAAGAATTTACTGCCCTGGAATTTAGCATATTTTGTCAGGGTAAAAGATAAAAGTTCAATAAAATAGAGAACTTCCAAAATTTTTTGATAAAAAGTCCAGAACTCATCAGAGTATTTTATCCTCAAATGCAAGACTCAAGAGATGCATAAGACAAATGTTAGTCAAGAACATCAAATTGTATACAACCCTACAAGGGAAGATATCACTTGTAACTCTTGAGAATTGTATTTCTTTTTGAATGTATTGTTAAAGGGTTCTATATAATTGAAGAAATTGCACTTAGAGGATATGAGTTTAGTTGGTTCTTGTCCTTAATTATCAAATAAGAACAAAATGACATCACTATGCTTGAGACAAATTATAGTAAATCTGACTGTAGCTGATCATAGCAAAACAAGCTCAGAACACTCTACCACAGGTTGAGCACAAATAGTCCAGGTGAACACCTGGGGTGTTTACTCTAAATTTAATCTCTCATATTTCCTTTGAGCTGTTTTAATTCTGCCTTGCTCAAAGACCTCAGCACTTTCTCTGATAAGAGCATCCTATACTGGGCAGTCCTGTGCCAGTGTCTCCTGTGCCTTACAATCAATTCTAAAGTTCTTAAGGAGAGATCTTCAGTTCTTACTTAATTGAATCAGAAGTGACTTTACTAGATACTCAGAGGTTTGTAGTACCATAGAGCAGAAGGTATGAACCTATTTTAAAGGGTTAGATGTAAAGAGATAAGGAAGTGATTTTATCTTAATACATGGTTTAGTTAATAAGTTTTAGTACTGTAGTTGGTGTGCTAAGGAGACAGTGGAAGGGAGTGTACCTGATACTTTGGTTGGGGAAGGCTATAGGGCTAGGATTGGAGTACTATAGAGACTGAGGGAGAGAGTATACTTAGATGGAATGGACATGAAAACATGAAAAGATTTTGCTTTACTTGGTGCTTTGGATACAATTGGAGGAAATATGCTTTGGGGCAGGATATAAATGATTTATGAAATGATTTGACTTTTCATGATGCTTTGGCTCATGAGGACTATGTTTCTATGAAAGTACTTGAAAAGAGGATAAGGGGGGGGGGGAGCAGCTAGGTGGCACAGCAGATAGAGCACCAGCCCTGGAGTCAGGAGTACCTGAGTTCAAATCCAGCCTCAGACACTTAATAATAACCTAGCTGTGTGGCCTAGGGCAAGCCACTTAATCCCATTGTCTTTCAAAAAGAAAAGAAAAAGAAAAGAGGATAAGGTTTAAAGTGATTATAATTTTATGTGATGCATGACTCTTGAGAAATGTATTTCTAATGGAACAAAGAGGGGAGTATACTTAGTGAATATGAGACAATGCAGTTTATCAATAAATCAGTCAACTTTTGAGAATAGCACTTCTATCAGGTCAGATAAAAGTGGTTTATTTTGACAAAGGGGTTGGAAGTACAAGACAGGGTTAAAACCATAAAAATAAGCACTATCTTAGGAAAAGGTTAGGCATTAATGGATAAATAACATTAGGTGAAGAGGCACAAAGATGTATTATAATAGAGGGAAAGAAGGAAGGGTATGAACACTGACTAAATTCTACTCAATAGATTTGACCCAGAGACAGAATAATATACATTCCCAATTGGGTTTAAAAATCTATCCTACCCTTCAGGAAAGTTGGGGGTGGGGAGAGGAGAAGGAAAAGAAAAGAAAAGAAGGGACTAATAAAAGGGAAGGTATAAGTGAAAGTTAACAAAGTTAAAATTTAAAAGAAAAGAGAAAGGGGAAAGGGAACTTACATTGATGAGGAAGAATTAGAGAGAAAGAAAGAGAAAAGTACAAAAGGGGAAATATAGTATGGAGGGAAATACAGAATTAGTAATCTTAACTAGAAATGTAAATGAGATGAACTCTCTTGTAAACAGAAGTAGATAGCAGAATAAACTAAAAACCAGATCCCTACAATATGCTGTTTACAAGAAACACATTTGAAGTAGAGAAATACACATAGGGTTAAGGTTAAAGGCTAGAGCAAAATATATTATGCTTCAGCAAAAGTAAAAAAAAAAATCAGAGGTAGCAATCCTGATCTCAAACAAAACAAAAGCAAAAATAGATCTCGCTAAAAGGGATAAGAAAGGAAACTAACATCTTCTTAAAAGGTATCATAGGCAATGAAATTATATCTTATTAAACATATATGCACCAAGTGGTATAGCATCCAAATTCTTAGAGAAGTTGAATGAGTTACAAAGAGACTTGTATAAGGAAAACTATAATCGTGGGGGATCTCAACCTCCCTCTCTAAGAACTAAGTTAAAATCTTAGAAAACAAATATGATAGACCTTTGGTTAAAATTAAATGGGGATAGAAAAGAATACACCTTTTTTCTCTGCAGTATATGGCATCCATACCAAAACTGACCATGTTCTAGGTCATAAAAACCTTATAATCAAATGCAGAAAGGTAATATAATAAATGCATACTTTTTCAGATCATTATGCAATAAAAATTACATGTAAAAAAGGGCTATGGAAAGAAAAACCAATAATTAATTGGAAGCAAAATAAATTTTAAAGAATGAGTAGATCAAACAATAAATCACAGAAATAATCAATATTTTCACCTAAGAAAATGACAACAATGTAATATCATACCAAAATTTATAGGATACAGGCAAAGCAGTTTTTAGGCAAAATTTTATATCTTTAAATACTTATATGTATAAAAATAGAGAAAGAGGAGATCAATGAATTGGGTATGCAACTAAAAAACTAGAAAAAGAACAAAGAGCCCCAATTAAATATTAAATTAAAAATTCTGAAAATCAAAGGAGAGATTAATAAAATTGAAACAAGAAAACCATTGATCTAATAAATAAAACTAAGTTGGTTTTATGAAAAAAACAACAAAATAGATAAACCTTTGGTTGATCTGATTTAAAAAAGAAAGAAGAATATCAAATTACCAATATCAAAAATGAAAAGGATGAACTCACCACCAATGAGGAGGAAATTAAAGAGATAATTCAGAGCTATGCCAATAAAATTTATGCCAATAAAACCTGAGTGAAATGGATAACTATTTACTAAATTACAAATTATCCAGATTAATAGAAGAGGAAATAACCCCATTTCAGAAAAAGAAATTGAAGAAACTATCAATAACTCTCTAAGAAAAAGTCTCCAAATCTAGATGACTTTAAAAGTGAATTCTACCAAACATTTAAGAAACAATTAATTTCTTTTCTACAAAAATTATTTTTAAAAATAGGAGAAACAGAAGGTATGCTAAATTTCTTTTTTGACACCAACATGGTGCTGAAATCTAAAGCAAGAAGAGTCAAAACAGGCAAAGAAAATTATAGACTAATCTCTTTAATGAACATTGATACAAAAATCTTAAATAAAATATTAGCAAAGAGATTATAGAAAATTATTCTTAAGATAAGTCACCATGATCAGGGGGATTTATACCAAGTAGGCAGGAATGGTTCAACATTAGGAAAACACTCAACATAATTAAACATATCAATACCAATACCCACAGAAACCATATGATTATCTCAATAGATGCTGAAAAGGTATTTGACAAAATGTAACATCCATTCCTATTAACAATGCTACAGAGTATAAGAATAAATGGAGTTTTTTGCCTTAAAATAATAAGCCATATTTATCTATAACCATCAACAAATTCTATATGTAATTGGGATAAACTAGGAACATTTCCAATAAAACTGAAGTGAAACAAGGATGCCCTTTATTACCATTACTCAGTAGAGCTCCTGCCCTGGAGTCAGAAGGACCTGAGTTCAAATCCAGCCTCAGACACTACTTAATAATTACCTAGCTGTAATTTGGACAAGTCACTTGTCCCCATTGCCTTGAAAAAAACAAAAAGAAAAGAAAAAGAAATAGAGAACATTATAAATTGCAAAATGAATGATTTTGATTATATTAAATTTAAAAAGTTTTGTACTAATAAAATCAATGCTGCTAAGATTAGCAGGAAAACAGGAAAATGGGAAACAATGTTCACATTTAGGGCATCTGATAAAGATCTCATTTCTAAAATATCAAGAATTGAATTAAATTTATAAGGTTGCAAATCATTCTCCAATTGAGAAATGTCCAAAGGATTTGAAGAGTTTTGAAACAAAAAATTAAAGATATATATAGATATATATATATAATTATATGAAAAAATGCTCCAAATCATTATTGATTATAGAAATGCAAATTAAAACCACTATGAGGTATCACCTCTCACATATCAGATTGGCTAAGATGACAAAAATGAAAAGTGATCAGAGAACTTGTAGAAGAATTGGGACATTAATGCACTATTGATGGAGTTGTGAAATGATCCAACCATTCTGGAGAGCAATATAGAACTATGTCCACAGAGCAATAAAACTGATCATATCCTTTGCCCCATATCAAGAAGAAATCATTAAAAATGGGGAAAAGCCCCACATGTTCCAAAATATTCTTAGCAGTTCTCCTTGTAGTGGCAAAGAATTTGTAATTGAGGGCATGTCCATCAATTGAGGAATGACTGAATAACTTATGGTATATGAAGGTTATGGAGTACTATTGTTCTATAAGAAACTTTTTTATAGAACAATAGTACTCCATAGCCTTCATATACCATATATATATGTATATATATATATATATATATATATATGTATATGTATATGTATATGTATATGTATATGCATATATATATATATAATTACAGGAGCTGATGCTGGGCAAAACCAAAAGAACATTGTATAGATTAGCAACATTGTGAGTTGATCAACTTTGATAGATGCAGTTCTTCTCAACAACTCAGAGACTTAGGACTACCCTGAGAGACCCTTTATCAGCAACACCATGCACATCCAGATGAAGAAAAGAAAAACAAAACAAAATAGCAAATTTCAGAATGCTAAGCTCACTTTTTTAAAAATTTCTCTTATGTTTTTTTCCTTCCTATCCCATGGTTTTCTTTCTTTTCTCTTAGTTCTAATTCCTTATATAGAAAGTGATTAATAGGTAAGCATATTAAACACAAATGTATATGTGCAATGTTCACTTGATTTTTTTGCTGCTGAGGGGAAGGGGGTAGGAAGAGAGAATGGAAGAAAATTATGTAACATAAATATACATGTAGATGAATGTTGAAAAAACTTTCATAACATGTAATTGGAAAAATAAAATAAATTGTAAAACACAATAGTTGGAGTGCAAATGGCAGATGGTAGAAGTAAATAAGAATTGGAGTTTGGAAAAAAGTAAGTAGAGAACAAAAGATTTAATCATATAAGACAGCTTAAAGTTGAATCAGTTAACCACTGGATCAAGGTTGTGAAGGAAGAAGAGTGAGTAGGGTTGATGGCTTAGGGAAAACAAGAAAGAATGAAGTGATGAGAGATTGTGATGGGGGGTCAGACAAGAAGTTGATGAGTGGGACATTTTACCAGTTGTCCTGACAATTGTTATAGTGGACAGAACCCCTTGAGACTTAAGTTGGAAACTTGGCTCTGATGTTAACCTTTGACTTTGGAATATTCCCTTCATTTCTATGAATCTCTGTTTACTCATCTGAAAAAATGGGAATACCTGAAGTACCTACCTCAGGAATGCTGTGAGAATATGTAAATCAGATAAGACAATCTTTGTGCAAACCTTAAATCCCTATATAAATGTCAGCTACTAAATATTAATCTAGAATTATTAACTTATTAAGTTAAAACTCAAAGAAATGCCTACTGGTAGCAATGTTCAGGACTGTGAAAGAATAGTGGAGGGAATTTCTTAAGGGTTAGAGAAAATGTCTATGTACCCTTCTTGTCCCTATGCCCAACTTTAGGGCAGGGATTCTTAACCCAATGAGGTGACGTCAATTCCAGTGGCCAGATGAATCAGTTTTTAAGGCGATTATGCAAGGTTCTAAGAACTTAGGATAAAGGAAAGGTAAGTTTGAATGGAAAAGTGCAGGAGGAGAGGCCCTGAAGGTGGCCAGAAGAAATTCAAAATCACACATTCAATAATTCCATTGCTTAGAAATTTTTTCAGCACATCAAAATTTCCTCTTTGCAGTTTTGACCCTTTTTAGTTCTAACTCTGCCCTTCTGGAGCTGAACAGAAAATGTCTAATCTTCTTTTAGTTTTCAGAATTTCAAATTCTTAAAGAATTTGAAATTCTTAAAGATAGTTATCATTTCCGCTCATTCCCTCCCAATTTCTCTTCTTTTCCAAGTTAAATCTTCCCAAATATTGCCAGTGATATTCAGTATGCCAAACAGGTAGCAAAGTGGATAGATGTTGAACCTGGAATCAGGAAGACCTGACTCTACAACAGACATCTGCTAGTTGCAAGAGCCTGGGCAAGTCACTTAACCTTCATCTAGCTCAGCAGCAACCTCTATAAAATGAAGATAATAATCGCATCTATTTCTCAGATTTGTTATGGGGATCAAATGAGATAACATTGGTAAAAAGGTTTGCAAACTTTAAATCAGTATATAAACTCTGTTATAATTACTCATATGACATGTATTCAGGACCCCACCCTCATGGTTGTCCTTTTCTAGTTAGTCCCTTTTATTTTCCTTAGATTTTTCAAGTCAGTGGAGCTAAGTGGCTTGCCCAAGGCCACACAGCTAGGTAATTATTAAGTGTCTGAGGTCGGATTTGAACCCAGGTACTCCTGACTCCAAGGCCAGTGCTCTATTCACTGCATTACCTAGCCGCCCCCTCTAGTTAGTCTTCACATTAATCAGAATCTTTCCTAAATTGTAGTATCCGGAACTAAAAACAGCATTGTTTTTTAATAGTATTTTGGGTTTTTTCTAATTACATGTAAAGATAGTTTTTAACATTTATTTTTATAATTTGAGCTCCAAATTTTCTCTCTTTCTCTTCTCCCTCCTTTCCTTCTCCCTAAGAGTATAAACAATTTGATAAAAGTTACATATGTAGCCAAGTAAAACATATTTCCATATGAATCATGTTATGAAAGAAGAAATAGACCAAAAGGGGAAAAATTATGAAAAAAATAAGTAAAAATAGTATGGTTAAATAGCCATTCAGACTCCATCAGTTCTTTCTCTGGATGTGGATAGCATTTTCCCATCATGAATCTTTTGGAATTGTCTTAGATCTTTATATTCCTGAGATCATAACAGTATTGCTGTTACTATGTATATTCTCCTGGTTCTACTCACTTCGCTTAGCCATCAGTTCAGGTAAATCTTTCCATAAATACAATATTTTTCATAAGATCTATTCTGTGTGGAGTACAGTGGGACTATCTCTTTTTTGTTTCTTGAAGCTATGAATCTTTTAATGCCTTGGAAGATCACATCAGCCTTCTTGACTGGCATACACATTGAAAACATGTTTGACATGAAGTCCACTAAAAGTCAGAATTTTTTTCTAGAAAAACTATTATTTATCAATACCTCTTTCAATTCATATCTGTAAGGTTGATTTTTGGAACCTAGAGATAACATTTATGATCATATCCACTAAATTTTATCCCACTCACTTTGGTACAGTGTTTTAATTTGTCAAGTATTTTTAGGATCTTGATTCTGTGATTATCATTATTAGCTTTTGTATCACTTTCAAATTTGTTGAACATTCCACATCTATTTTCATCTAAGACATCATAAAAACATTAATAGCACAGAGTCAAGCATAAATCACTGGGATACTCTACTGGAAATCTTTTACGATGATGACATGGGACCATTAATCCCTATTCATTACATTTAACAAGTTGTGAACCTAACTATATTCTTGCCTATTCTACATCTTTCTCTCTTTTCTTCACAAACATCTTGGCAGGCTTTATCAAATGCTTTGCTAAAATCTAGATATGCTAAATTTGCAACATTTCCTAATTGAGCAGTTTAACAACACTGTCAGAAAGGAAATAAGGTTATTCAGGCATAACCTAGTCTTTATGAAGTCATGCTGGCTCTATGTGAGCATAATTGTTCACTAACCATTGAATTCAAAACACATTCTAGAATTTTGCCAGAAATCTAACTTAAGCTCGCTGGTACATGGTTCAGAGGTTATACTGTCTTCCCTTTCTTGAAATCAAGATATTTGCATTTTTCCTTCTCCTCAATAATTTAAAGATGATTGACAATCACATCTCCCAATTCTTTCAGTATCCTATGAATTAGTTCAACTGAAAATAGTGACTTGAACTCATTAAGAGATCTAAGTGTGAGTCAGCCATAGTGTGGGAGTTTTCTTATTTTGCCCAAAATTGACCTACCTGCGGTCAAAGAAATGTCTCTTTCCAAAGCTCATAGGATAACAATGAATGATGGGAATACCATTCCAGTGCTGGGATTTGGTACTTATGCACCTAAAAGTGTTCCTAAAAGTGAATGTGAGATGGCCACAAAAGTGGCTATTGAAGTGGGTTTCCGTCATATTGATGGGGCTTTCAGATATGAAAATGAAAAACAAGTTGGACAGGCAATCTGGGCAAAGATTGCAGATGGGACAGTGACCAGAGAGGACATCTTCTACACAGGGAAGCTTTGGAGCACACACCATCGCCCTGAATTAGTCAGGCCTGCCCTGGAAGAGACCCTGAAGAGCCTCCAATTTGATTATCTTGACCTCTTTATTATCCATTGGCCAGTCTCTTTTAAGCCTGGCAAAGAAAAACTCCCAATGGATGAAAATCACAAAATCATCAGTGACTCTGTGGATTTGCTTGATACCTGGGAAGCCATGGAGAATTGTAAGGATGCAGGCCTCCTGAAGTCTATTGGAGTGTCCAACTTCAACCACAGGCAATTGGAGATGATCCTGAGTAAAACCAGGCTTAAATATAAACCTGTCTGCAACCAAGTGGAATGCCATCCTTACCTGAACCAGAGTAAATTGTTGGAGTTCTGTAAGTCTAAGGACATCTTATTGGTAGCATATAGTGCTTTGGGATCCCATAGAGAAGCTTCATGGGTAGATGAAAAGACTCCTATTCTTCTAAATGACCCAGTCTTGGGAGCCATTGCCAAGAAATATGATCGGACCCCAGCCCAGGTTGCTCTTCGCTATCAGATTCAGCGAGGTGTAGTAGTCTTGGCAAAAAGCTTCAATGAAAAACGTATCAAAGAGAACTTTCAGGTGTTTGATTTCCAGTTGACTTCAGAAGATATGGAATTCATTGATTCCCTTAACAAAAACCTTCGCTATCTAACCTTTGATCATTCTAAGGAATGCACCAATTATCCTTTTAATGATGAATATTAATGAAGTTCTGACTCAAAAAATTTCTGACCCTGTAGCATCGCAATTCTCTCTAAGGAATAGTGAACACTCTGTTGTTTTTCATGGAAATTAAATCCAGTGTTTTGATTAAGTCATTCTTCAACATCAATGCAGAGTTTATAGGTAGCTATTCTATTATAAGCTCTTTCATGCCCATAAGACAAACATAATGGTATACATGTATGTAGCATTTTAAAGTTTATCAGGAAATTTTCTAGCATTTCTAGCACCTTGTAGTTCTAGTATTAGGCACTTTCTCAAGAAAGGTCACCTTTACTCATTCGATCAGACCTAATATTTGGCTCACAGTCTTCCTCTTTATTCAAATCTTATCATTAAACTAAGTACTTCAGCATATATGTTGATATAACTTCCAGCATAATAACTTCTTAACTTCTTAATCTCTCTTCATCGCTCTTGGATACATTTTCACTTCACCATCCACAAAATACTACAAATGAGCTGTCCTAGGAAATGGTGCACCCCTTCAATGCTCTACAATTTCAGCCCAGCTGCTTTCATTTCCATCATGAATATAGTAATTTTTGTAACTTTTCTGGAATTTGCTTTGCCACTACTTTGGGATACACCAGAAAGTTAATCAAATAAGTAAGCATATTATATATATTGTATTTTTGTGTGTATATGATATAACATATATAATATAAATGTAATTCTATTTTGTTGAAATATATCCTGGAGTAGAAATTAAGAAAATAATGACATTCCATGATTACACACAAACAATGAATATTCTAGCTATTCAAAACCTGAAAGAACACTAGCCAATGCAAGACTTGAGACTGACAAATATCTATATCTGAAGTAACCTCTAAGACAAAAATACAATCTTTAAATCTGGGATCTGTCTATAATAAAAAAAAAAGATGTAACTTTAATACTATTCCAGATTCACTTTCATAATTTTAATAATGACCAAACAATCTACCAACTAAAACTATCAAATCAAATATATATAAAAAGAGTATCTCAGTGCTCTCTTATACCACTTTACTTTGAGCATCATTTCCTATTTAGCTATTCTTATTCTGTCCTTTCCAGTCTAAATATCATTCCCTTTGGCAAAGAAGAGAAAAGGAAATTCTGTCTTTTCCCCTTTATCAGTTCTCATTGTATCCTCTCATTGAGTTCCTAGAGTTCTATTTCTTCTCTGAGAATCCTGTTTTTCCCATTAAGTCTCAAAAGTCTTGGGACTTGTTTTTCTTGCTTTTTCTGCAGTCGCAGCACATTCTGAACCCTCATAATCAAATTAAGTTAAATCAGTAACATTTATTAAATGACTAGTAATGAAAGGCATTGTGCTAAGAGGCAGAAACCATCCATGCCCTCAAACACGTTACAATCTAATGAAGGAGACAACATACAAACAAATATAGACCAATAAGCTCATGGCATCCATCCATATTGATCTTCTATTACTTTGCTTCCCTCTTCTGTACATGTCTTTTTAAAATCAAGTTGGTGTGGAAGTTATCTTTGCATCCATGTCAGTTTCTTTACAATCCTCTTTTACTTCCTCTTCAAAACTGTTTTTCTGTGTGTCTTCAATATGTCATTTTTTAAAAATTCCTCTACCAATTAGATCGAATTTCACTATAGACTTTTAGGCCATAGAATCCTATGACTGCTTTTTCTAGAACTTTTAAAATTCTCTTCTAAATCATTAGTGCATGACTGATTCTTCCAAGCTTCCTGATTCCCCTTTCTAATCACATGTTTAAAGATAGAATGGTTAGTTCATTCTAAGATTTCAGGCAGTTCTACTACTTAGTTGGTTAAAAAAATACCCTAATCAAATTTCTTGTTTTGTTCCTCTACCTTTTGAACAATTGCTTTCTCAATATGGTAAAAAAAAATTGCTGTTCTACCTTGGAAAGGGAGAAAGACAGAGACAGAGAGACAGAGAGAGTCAGACAAATAGACAGAGACCAACAGACAGAGGCAGAGCAGGATAATTAACAGCTAAGCTTCTTTCATTCTCCCCCATGTTTCTTTCTTTTATCACCTCCATTTCTAGGATTTTGTCCCAGGAATATATATTCCTTTTTATTTTTGTTTTTAGTTTGTTTGTATTTTTGGCAAGGCAATGGGATTAAGTGACTTGCCTAAGGTCACACAGCTAGCTAATTATTAGGTATCTGAGGCCCAATTTGAACTCAAGTACTCCCGACTCCAGGGCTGGTGCTCTATCCACTGTGCTACCTAGTTACCCCCAGGAATATATATTCTTAATATATGATACTATGGTACTTTTCCCTCCTTTCACCCCCTCCCCTGTTGCTGAGTCATTTTCCACTGGTCTCATTCCATCAATTCTCAGTAATAGTTATAAAGTCAAATTTGCATTCTTGCTTTGATTTTTGTAGTTCATATGGTTAGCCTACTTTGCATTTAGGTGTTTTCTCTTGAGGAAGCTAACTCCTACTAAGTAGACAGTATTTCCTCCATTTTACTGACTCCCTTCAAGGCCTGTTGGGAGTGGGCACAACCCTGTACTACATACTGAATGTGCAGAGAAAACCCTAAAATTTTGAGCACTCTATTGCTTTCCTGACTTAAGGGACTTATTTGTACTGGTTCCAGAGACTCTTTGAAGGAGCCTGGAGAGAGAAGCAGCCCACAAGTAGGAGAAGCCTCTTCTTTAACATGTCCCTGATTTCCAGATAGTCTCCTTGGAGACTGCTAGGATGTACAGCCTTGAAGGGGATCAAGCCTTCTCTCTTGGTTGGAGCTAAGTTATTACCACACTCTCAGAAATAGACCCCATTCATTCTTGTGTACTTCATGACAGGGACTGACAAAGGCAAAGTCAAAATTAGCTTGCAGCTGATTTGTACAGCCAAACTAAGAGTAGTTTTGACATTTTAAAAATACAATAAAACTTAATTTAAAAACACGAAAATCATTCTTAGCTCTACAGCAGTACAAACTCAGGCTACTGGACAGGATTTAGATTTGTGGGGATGGCTTCCTTACCCCTATTTTGTAGTTTATTCCAATCTGAAGAAATTTTTCCATTTGTATATTTACAGTTTTGATTGGATAAAATATAATTATTTCCTATAAGCTTTTTAAGTGGTATTTTGTGTAACTTGCATTGGTACAAAGAAACTAAGCATGTGAGCTAAGGCTATCCCTCCCCTTACAAACAACCCAGGAAAGGGGTTCTGAGTTCAGACTCATAGCCAAAGACCAGAAATATTTGAGGTGATGGATGATGGTGGAGGTGGAGACAGGAATAATTCTAGCCCAATAAATTCCTTGTTAGACTAGAGGAAAAGAATGCCTCATCTCATGATGCTACTAGGATCAGCTTCCCCCTTCCAGGATGTTCTAGGATCTGCCTATTCATTTTGGAATGTTCCTAAGATCTCCCTGCCCCTTCTATCCCCTTTTGCTTTAGTCCATCTAGCAGGCAGAAGGAATAGGCATTGTCTTTGATTCTCCTCATTTCTGCAGAGATAGACCAGCTCTCAAATCCATGTCACCCACAATCTAAGTCCATACATTTAGACCATACAAGTGAATATATCATACCTATCCTATATCTGTATTATTAAACAAAAAAGGATCATGGATATGAAGAACTCAATGGCCTCAGGGAGGATTAACATGAAGAAGCATGGTCAGAGAGGAGGGAAAGGGTAATTCTTTCTATCTTCCTCTATCAATATATTTACTGGATCTTCTTCTCTATCTGGGTATCCTCTAGCTGATGTCTGGAAGTTTTCTATTTCATTTTGATTGGTACTTTCCCTACCAAGTACACATTGGTACCATCAGCAGAAGAGGGGTTAGAAGGACATTGAACAAGGGGCAGCTAGATGGCACAGTGGATAGAGCACCAGCCCTTGAGTCAGGAGTACCTGAGTTCAAATCCTGCCTCAGACACTTAATAATTACCTAGCTGTGTGGCCTTGGGCAAGCCACTTAATCCCATTTGCCTTGCAAAAAAATAAAGAAGGACATTGAACAGTCCTTGAAGATGCTGAGCAGTGGTTTCACCCAGAGGCTAAGAATTTGGGACATATTGGGGTGTATTGAGAGGGCTTGCCAAGTCCTTTAAAGGTATGCTCATCCACCTTTGGTATCTATATTTCACCCAATCCCCCTGTGGTTCCAGGAAGCTGTAGTAGGTGAAATAGCCATAACCTGGTAAAGCTTTCTCAGCAGATGAGCTAAGGTAGTTTGGCAGTAACCAACAAGCCTCAAACCCGTCAGTGAGTCAGGGCAATTTCTGCTCTAAGCATGTGAAGACTTCTCCCAGTGGAATAAACAGGTGACAACAATTTGTTCTAATGGCCACCAAGGCAGTTGAAGTAGACATTGTGGACCACTTAGAGTTTGGCCAAAGATAGAAGAAGCCAAGGTCATCTATGGCACCCCAGGCAATTGCCAGTCATCCTAACTATGGCTCGCCACTGGACTTTGCTGAGTCTAGAAGAGAAAGAGAGGTTGATGACTTTGTACAACTTTTTCTCACTTAAATCCAATTCACTTGCAAGTCAAAACATTAACCTGTGATATCATTGGTCCTCTTTAAAAACAAATGATGAACAAGAGTTTGAAAAAGAACACTTCTTTTTATCTTATCTTGTGCCTTGATATAGTAATCAAGAGACAGCTAGGTGACCCAGTGCATAATGGTGGACTTGAATTCAAATTCTCAAATACTATTTATCTAGGTGACACTGAGCAAGTTACTTAATCTCTGTCTGTCCCATTTTCTTCTATAAAAATGGGGATAATAATGAAACCTATCTCACAGGGTTGTTGTGAGCAAACCTTAAAACAATATATAAATGCTAATGGCTTTTTTTAGTTTTGGTTATTCCTCTGTCTCTTTCCTATGCATATCTATTACCTCCCTTTCTAATGGGTCTTTTCCTTCTGCCTCAAAATATATTTACTAAACTATGTAGACCTATTACCAGGTTAATATGCTAACATCTAAAAAATATTTTAAAAATCTAAAAAACCTAAAAATTAAACATATAAACATATAAAAAATCTAATTTTTTTTCTATATCCAATGCCTCCATTTCCTTACCCATACATATTACTCTTCCATTAAAATTTTATTTCTACTTTGTTCCCATTCAACTGAAACTGTTTCTTCAAGATCATCAATAATCACCTAAAAGCTAAAATTTTAGAGTTAGTGCTCCTCAAAGTTCTAATTTTGGTCCTCTACATCCTATCTCTCTTGGCAAACTGATTCAAGCTCAATTATAATTTCTCTGCAAAATGATTCCCATGTGTGTCTCCCTAGCCCTGGTCTATCTTCTTATTTATGGATCTGCAACTCCAACTGCTCACATGTCTTCTTCATCTGGATTTTTCACCAACAATTAAAGTGTAACAATGATTAAGTCAACATGCTCAGGAATACACTTATTGTCTTTCTCATGTTAAAGGAGTGGTTCTAAGGACAGGATTCATTACAGTACAAGTACATAAAATCACAGAGGGACAAACAGGTTGATTCCATCCTGTCACTACAAGGATACAAGGGTAGTTAACTTCAGTTTGTTAGATTTGACTTTCCTCACCTCATCATTAAAATATGTCTGACAAGCAGGTGATTAGGGAATGGTACTGCTCAACAGTCATTAGGAGATAGTTTTAGGAACTCACCAAGTCTGAAAAGTCAAGACTTCAGGTGGGTATGACTTTTTTATGCCCTTAGGTGATGAGGAAGCTGAAGCAGAGAAGCCAGGATCAAATCCTAGCAGCAACTTTTTCTTCTTTACTTAAAGTTTCCTCATGTTGAGTCCTTCCTCCAGCTAAACTACCAAGCATTCAAACTCTTCTACAGAGAGTGCAAATCCAATGGGCTGGTCACATTGCTCAAATGATAAACATATGCTTACCTTTAAAAAATATTTCTACAGAAAATTTATGAAAGGAGGTCAGAAGAATCTATACAAGGATACTCTCAAGGTCTCTCTGAAAAGCTTTGGAATTTATTTGTGACAATGGGAGACTCTGGTAAAAGACTGCCTAATATGGCATGCCCACATTAAAGAAGGCGCTGTGCTTTATGAGTGAAGCAGAATTTCTCAGAAGAAAAGAGAAATGCACAAATTCAGAGAATCTGTTCCAAATATTCTATTTGTACTTGACCTGTGGTAGAGCCTTCTGAGTTTTCAGTGATCTAATCAATCATATCGTAGCAAGTGGTGTCCTGTACCCATTTGTTTGCTTGTTGCCTCCACTATTAGATTGTTAGCTCCCTGAAAGCAGGGATTGTCTTTTGACTTTTTTTGTATTCCCTAGCTCTTCTTGTGGAAGAAAGAAGCTCCCCAGGGAAATGCTGGTCCTATCAGAAGCCTAAATCCATTCTTCATTCTGACTTAACTGTTTCCATCAGTGGTACCAATATTTACCTAGTCTCAAAGATTCCACAGACTAAGGCATGAATGGGCACAGTTATTACTGAGAGTTCTGCCCTTTCCTGCTCCCCTCCCCAATAAATCATAGGTCCATTTATTGTCTCCAGGATCAAATCCAAAATCCTCTATTTGCCCTTTATAATCTAGAACACTCTCACTTCGAGTCCTTACTCCTCTCTACATAACTCTTCAGGCCTGTGACAGTGGCTGTTCCAAGAACAAGACAGTCTTTTGAGTCTGGACATTTTTCTCTGGGTGTTCCTACATGACTAGAATGCTCTATCTCTTCATCTCTATCTTTTGCTCGACTTCCTTTAAGTCCAAATACAATCCCATTTTCTACAGAAAGCCTTTCTCTATCACTCTTGATTCCAATCCATGCCTTCCCTTTATTATTTCCCATTAATTCAGTAGCTTGTTCTGTACATGTTTGTTTGCTTGCTGCCTCTGCTATTAGATGATTAATTCCCTGAGGGCAAGGATTGTAGCTTCTGCCTTTTCTTGTATCCCCCAGCTCTTAGCATAAAGCCTGATACATATTAGACACTTAATTGACTCATGTACAAAACCTCATCATCTTCCCTTTCCCTCATCTCTCTTTTCCAAAAGACAACCAAGTCCTATCAATTCTACCTCCATAGTATCTCTCCAAATAATCTACTTATTCCTCTACACCCACCACCAATGCTGGTCTAAGTAACACATTAGGTCTCAACAGTTCTTGTTATCTCTATTCTTCATCCACTCTAATCTAACCTTCACATGATTGCCAGACTAAATTTCCTTAAGATTTCCTTAGTCATTTTACTACTCTCTTATGAAATCTTCAGTGGCTCCTTATTGCCCAACAAAGTTCAAACTCTTTGTACTAACATTCAAAGCCCTCTACAATCTACTGTTCAGTCATTTCAGTTGTGTCTCTCCATGACTCTATTTGGAGTTTTCTTGGCAAAGATACTAAAGTATTTTGCCATTTCCTTTGTCAGTTAATTTTATAGGTGAGGAAACTGAGACAAATAGGGTTAAGGGACTTGTCAAAGGTTACATAGTTAGTACGTAAGACTAGATTTGAACTCAGATCTTCCCAACTCCATATCTATGGCTTTATCCACTGCATCATCTGGCTGCCCCCTGGATTGTCCCCCAGGTTTCTAGCCTTATCTTATACTCCTGTTATGGATACTATCCTCTACCCAAAATGAACAATATTCTCCATTCCAAATATTTCCCTAGCTGCCTTTGTTTATGTTATCACTATGGTTTGGATTTCTTGAATCCTGTCTTCACTTGCTGAATTATTGCCCATTTGTCAAAGTCCAAAATATCATTTCCTTCATAAAGCCTTCCTCCTCCTTAACAATGACTTTTTTTTATGTTTTTGCAAGGCAATGGGGTTAAAGTGGCTTGTCCAAGGCCACACAGCTAGATAATTATTAAGTGTCTGGAGCCTGAATTGAACTCAGGTACTACTGATTCCAGGGCCGGTGCTCTATCCACTGTGCCACCTAGCCGCCTCAACAATGACCTTTTCTACTTCAGACTTCACAAGTTCTTTGTTGAACATTTTTTCCAATATATATTTTTCATGTATTACTTTGTACTTTTACTATTTTTAAAGAATATTTTTATTTTATTATTCTCAATTATATGTAAATGTCAAATTAAAATTTTTTTTATAATTTTTGACTTCCAAATTCCTTTCTTCCCTCCTCCTTGAGAAGTCAAGCATATTAGTAGAGATTACAAATGTGCAGTCATCCAAAGTATATTTCTACATTAACCATATTGCAAAAGAGAACACAAACCAAAAAAAGAAAAGAAAAGAAAAATAAAGTTTTAAAAGTATACTTAGATCTGCATTCTGATTCCATCAGTTCTCTTTCTGTGGACATTTTTCATCACAAGTCATTTGGAATTGTCTTGGGTACTGCTCAGAATAGTTGTCATTCATAATTGATCATCATACAAAATTGCTATTATTGTGTAATGATTTCCTGGTTCTGCTCACTTCACTTTGTATCAGTTCATATAAGTCTCCCCAAGTTTTTTCCTGATACCATCCTGCTCATCATTTCTTATAGCACAAAAGTATTTCATTCTTTCACTATTGTTTACTATCCTCCTACTAGATTATAAACCTCCTGGAGGTAGGGATTCTAGTTAAACCTTACATCTCCTCTAGATTAGTTCAATACTCAACACAAGATAAAAAATGGACAGAAATTTAACAAGTGAAAGAAATGGTGCTGGGGAGCTAGATGCCACAGACTAGGGTGGCACCAGCCCTGGAATCAGGAGAATATGAGTTCAAATCTGGAGTCAGACACTTAGTAATTGTCTAGCACTATGACCTTGGGCAAATCTCTTAACCCCATTACCATGCAAAAAGATAAAAAAAAAAAAGAAATGTTACTATTATTAGTCTGAACTTTATTTTAGATTAAATTACAATTGGGAATTTTCACATATGTGTGTTCATGTATGAATATATGTGCATATATTTGCATGTATGTATTATATAATTATTAAAGCAACAATGTGGAATCAGTAAAAAATGAAAATGGATAATTTTAGTAAAAGATTGTAATTTTTACTACTAAGTAAATAAGAATAGCTATAATTTATCTCCCTCACTTTTCTTTACTGTTTTCAACATACAGTGGTACCTCCTCAACTTCAAAATTGGCCATTACTTGTGGCATTTTGATGAGGAAAAAAATATTTCAGCATTCCGTACTTGCTCAGGAATTATAGCACTTGCTCGAACTTGTATGAATCACAGGAGAAAATGCTTTGTTACTTGTTGCTTGTTGCTTGGGTTGATGGTCAGTCTCAAGGTAGCTCAGGAAAAGTGAACGACCCCAGACTAAATCCACTTGCTCATTGTTCGGCCCTAGATTGGTTCAGAGGGAATATCAATGTCAGTAGTTTCTGTTATAGGCAAGAACCCTGAGGGCCTGCACTCTCAGATTGATTTTTTTTTTACTTAAGAAAAAGAGGCTATTTTTTGCTTCATTTCTTACTTATCCAACTTAATCACTGAAAAGGCCTAAGGATCTTGGCTTTCAGTTTAATTTTTTTTGTGTGGGGGGAAGGACAGCAGACCTAAGCAGAAGTGGACATCCTTGCCCCTTTGCCTCATCTCTCTTACATAGTTGAAAGGGCTTTGCCTCAGTCAAACTGTGTCTTGGGCAAGATTTTAGCTTTAAAAGGCCAAAGGTCATCTTTAGTTGTCCTGATCCTATCTGGCCACTGGACCCAGATGACTATGGATGAGAAAATGAGACTGATGACTTTGTATAACAACCCTTCACTTAAGTTCAATTCACTTACATGCCATGGCATCACCTTCTTGATGTCATGGTCTTGAGAGGGAAGAACAAAAAACAAACCCATTATTCCAGGAACTTCTTTCAGTATGTTACAGGAGAAATTAGTGTCACCAATAAAAATTAAGTGAGAGTGTGAATTCACTTGTGAAATTTCACTCCTGTGAATTAGTCCTGGATTTGAAATAGCTCAGGATTTTCACAAGCTTGAAAAGTTCATAGACTAAAATCTTTTTATCCTGAAGCGACTGTAAGCCACTTGGGGACAGGCTGAATAATGAAGTTTTAGGTGAGACTGCCTGAGGGAAAGGGAGACAAGAAAAAGCAGCCACATGGAGTATAGGCCATAGTTCTCCAGCAGTCTAAGCTGGGAACACATGATTCTAGCTTAGAGATTTCTCTATGTGGCCATTCTGTAAAGAAGAGGAAAGAAGAACGAATAAGCCTTCTCTTTCAGGATGCCTTACTTAAATGCATTTCCATAATGGATTAGACACTGTGGGCACTTGGGGAGTGGTTCAGCACCTGGCTTCTGGTTCTCTCCAATATGCCCTCCACAGGGGCAACCCTCCAAGGAGTGGCCAAGACAGTACTCCTTGTGCATGGTACTGTTGTACACATTAATCTTTCCTGTCCCAAAGGGCATGACCTTAGAGTTCAATATAAGTTTTTTCCTGTGTCCATCAAGTACAGGTAAAGGAAAGTTAAATTGTATTTTTACGTAATTAATTGCTTTTTTATCCAAGTCTATTTAATTTTAAGATTCTGTATTACAAAATAGTCCAGTAAAATGTAAAAGTTCTGGGGAACTTTCACGAATAATTTCTAATTAAATTATTTCTTATGGAAAAAAATACATTCCCCATTCATCAGTTTCAGCACTCATCAAGAGTTCTAAAACGAATTAATGACTCGAGGTACCATTGTATTTCAAATTTAATATTATGCACAGATATGGTTGAGAATGAAATCTAGGGGGTGCAATGAATAGCACACCATGGCTGAAGTCAGGAAGACCTGACTTCAAACACATACCAGCTGTGTCACCCTGAGCAAGTCACTTAAACCTGTTTGTCTCAGTTTCCTCATCTGTAAAATGAGTTGGAAAGGAAATAGCAAACCATTCCAGGATCTTTGCCAAGAAATCCCCAAATGGGGTTGCAAAGAGTCAAATAAGACTCAAAGGACTGAACTGGCAACAAAATTGGATGAGAATGTTACTTTATAATTTATCCAGTGTCTCTTAATTGACTCTAAAGATTCCAAAGAATAAAGTTGTGGCTTCTGGGCAGCTTTCCACACTTTCTAGGACCTTTGTTTCACCTATCAGTAGACAATTCTGTTTCAGACAATCTCTGGCTAATCACTGGAAGGACCTTAGTCTGCATTTCTAATACTCTCAATAAGCTTTTTAACTGTCTACCATCCCTTATGCCCTTCAGAGAGAGTTAAAGAAAAATAAGAAGTTTTGTAGGACATTCCTACACTGAAAGCCCCAAAGCCTTGGTGACTAGGGACTTTTTAGTCAGAAGTCCCTAACTTTCTTCTTTCCTCCTTGAGTTTTTCTTTAAGAGAAGTCCTTGCTCCAACAAGAGCTGCTGGCTGGGCATAATTTGTTTAAACTAATTTACACACAATGACTTCCTGTCCTTAGATGAGGTTGCCCCTAGCAACATCCTCCTAATGGCTTCAGCTCCTGCAGCCTTAGATAACGAAGCCTTTCAGAAGTTGTTGCCTACAAACCCCAGTATCCCCTGCATAGAACATCTCTTTGAACATAGATTGAAAGTGGTTTCACAACAAAGAACCCATTCATCACACCTTTTCTCTAATACCCCCAGTGAAGGAGGCATCAACCTCCTTGGCTTTATGTGGGAAGATTTCCCACTCTGTTCACACATGCTGTGAGCTAAGAAGCAGCAGTTAGCTCAAGTATTATACAAGTAGCTTCCACCTTTCTTTTCTGTTAAGATAGGGAACCAGAGTAAGCTTGTTTTGTTAGACAAAATGCAGCACCAAAACAGAAGGCAGGAAGAGGGAAGTTGGGTGGTCCTGATAGATATGCATATTAAGGCAGGAATATTGACTTTGAGAACAATGATCCAGGCACCTTAGCTTAAATTCTTCTCTGACTTAAATTTATTAAAGCTATATCGGAGAGTGTCTAACTGTAAATGCGATCGTTGTCTGGAGCATAGTTCTGATCTTCACCCAGACATAGGTACGGGGAGGGGGGGGGATTAATTTTAGTATGCAAATACTTAGCTGGATTTTCTAAATTGGATGAGATGATTACAACTAAAGATTTTGCAGCCTGCTTTATCAGAGAGAGATCCTAAGCACTATATTCTAGCAGATGAGAGTTAATATGAGTATAAGAGTTCCCTAAAGAGGCAACGGGCAGGTAGATGCCACAGTAGTTACAGCCCTGACCCTGAAGTCAGGAGGACTTTGATCTCAGACAATTTGTTCTCACTAACTGTGTGAACTCGAGCAAGTCACTTAACCCTGATTGCCTCGAAACCAGGGTCATCTCTGGTTACCTCCCTCATATCTGGCCACTGGATCCAGAGGGCTCCAGAGGAGAAAGTGAGGCTGGTGACTTGGTACAGCTTCCTCCCCACCCCCCCCATACTCAAATCCAATTTATGTGCTTGTCATGGCATCACCTCCCTTGATGTCATGGTCCTCTTGGAGGACAAAAACAATAACAAAGAGATTGAATGTAAAAGCTGAGCAGAAAGCAATAGCCTGCAGAGATCCAACAACTATGAGACCATCTAAAACCACTGAAGCGACATTTAGCAAAGACTACCGCAACCATTAGTAGCATGAGGCTACTGAGCTGAATCTATGTGATAAATACTGAACAGTCTTGACAAGATCACTAGGTTCCAATGTGACAGTGTTCCCATTGGAAGTGACACCCCTTGATGGGAGCAATGATATTGCTGGGGTAATGATACCATTGGAAGATACTGGTGACTGTAGCTTCAGAGGATGAATTATCTATCACTCTACATATGTGCCCTAGCCACAGAGGATTCTTTCATATGTCAAGTCTCAACTCTGATAGCATTTATATTAGTCAGATGTCTTTTCCAGATTTATGAGATAGGGAGACACATTCTATCAGAACTCTCCTTACTAACTTGCTTTTATTCTTCATTCTTGAAGAAGACCATGACATCAGGGAGGTGATGCATGACAAGCACATGAATTGGGATTTGAGTGAGGGGTACTGCACTGTCACTAGCCTCACTTTCTCCTCCAGAGCCACCTAGATCCAGTGGTCAGATATGAAATAGGATGACTGGAGATGGCCTCGAATGAGAGGCAATCAGGGGTAAGCAACTTGCCCAAGGTCACACAATTAGGAAGTGGCAAGTGTCTGATAATGGATTTGAACTCCAGTCCTCCTGGCTCCAAAACCAATGCGCTATCCACTGTAACACCTAGCTGCCCCCTCTCCTTACTATGTAGCTAAAGCTTATAACTGCACTAAGACTTTGGGGATATCTTGTATATTTTGCTTTGAATTAATATTCTTATTGACTAAAAGATTTTATATAAATGTATATATATATATATTTGTGTATATGTATATATATGTATATATATGCACATATAGAGAGAGATTATAGCTGGTAAACTATGTCTTTGAAAGGATATAGACCCACAGAATACCTTGAATTTTTGGTAACTATCTTGGGACCTCACAAAGATAGAGGTTTCTTCATTTTTTACCCTGTGGAGATTTATCTGGGATTAAAGTCTTAGTTGCCTAGTCCTATAGGAATCCATTCAAGGGAGGAAAATTAAGGAAGGCTACAAAAAATAGGTAGCATGGTGTGTATTTGTGTGTACCAGTGTG
Source organism: Macrotis lagotis (assembly GCF_037893015.1). Lineage (NCBI taxonomy): Eukaryota > Metazoa > Chordata > Mammalia > Peramelemorphia > Peramelidae > Macrotis > Macrotis lagotis. Next base: position 236,154,593 of record NC_133658.1, on the reverse strand, counting down.
TGTGTACTTTTAAGTCAGATCACCCATAGCAAAATGACATTGTTCAACTGTGGAGGTACATTGTGATTGGCCAATGGATTTTGTGACTGTTCATATGTTAGATGCTTGGTGTTCTTTCATGTGAATTATCCATTTACCAAGGACAAGTGATTGTGGAATTTCTTTTGACTGATTGATGCTAATTTTGTGTAGGTTTTACCCCATTATGAGAAGCACATTGGGAGAAAGTAAAGTGTTGGCCAAGGAATACAAGAATGAAGAAAGCATTATAAAGTTATGTCACTTCCTGAAAAAGTGATATACTCTAGCACTTCCAAAGAAATAAGTATTCATTGGAGTATAGTGCCTGTGTTGCTATGGAGATAAGATATTTAAACTAACGCTATCCAAGAGTTCACCAGTTGGTGACAATTTTTAACCTGGAATTTTAGTACTGGATTTTTGTGGGAGAAAAATCAGAGGAAGAGTATGAAAGTTCATTCTCCATTTTGGGGACATGTGGACAGCCAGGTTTGAGCAGAGTTCCATACTTCTGAGTAAATGTTGTCTTGTTGTTGCTGTTGTTTTCCTTCTGAGACTAATAGGGCTGGGAGAGTCAAGAACTGAGAGTGATAGTAGGTGAAATAATATAAACACCCCTCTAGAATATTTTCCTTTTCCCCTTTTCCAGGACAGGAAAACAAACAACTTCTCTTAGCTGCCCACCTCTTGTGCATTTGTGTGTCACTTTCCTAAGAAAGGGAAGGAGCTAAAAACAGAGGAAACCAACTTCTGCTCTCCAGTTGTCATAAGAACTGACTCCTTCCTGTGCAAATGAAGTATTGGTTCCCCTTCCCTTTTTCTCACCATCCTTTCATTGCTATAACTGTATTCCTTTTTATAGAAAAGAAAAGCTGATAGTGGCTAATCCTTATTATTTGGTTAATGCTAGTACAGCCAGACATTTGGGGAAGCTTCATATAAGGGAGGCAGAGGTCAAATAGTGACTCCATTCAACAGTCACAGTCCCAGTAGAGGTATATGAAGATTGTATTCTCAAGCCAGAATAAGTTTCCATATTCAAGAGAGTTCATAAAGTGAAGTTAAAACTATAACTATAATTAATAATGTTATAATATGTAATAGAACCATAAAATGTTAATAATATACTACAAATTGATCACCAAAATAAAATAAGGAATAAGTCCTTGAGGCAAAGGTAAGCCAAGATCTGAGAAGGAAGAACAGTGCTATCACATTTTCTCTATAGATTCTAAAGAATCTATAAATCACTGTTTCTACATGGGCTTCTTCCTATTAACATAATTAATGGGGCACAAATGCTTTAGTAAAATGCTGCACCAATGGATACCATCCTATATTCTTTATAAGTATGTATACATATGTAAGTATATATATGTGTGTGTTTATATAAGAGGATTTTACATATGAGAGCTTATCCATATGCATTTGTTACTAGGGATCATCTCAGCTTCAAACAACTTTAGATTCCCAATCAACTTCACAGGATTACTTGGGGATTACTTAATGTCTATGATTAAATTGACCAGGAATTAGTGTAAAGGTCTTAAATCTTTTTTATTTTTGGAAAAAAGAAAAACTAGATACAAAATGAGAAGCATCCTGGGAGGCATTATGGTATTATGATAGCTATCATGGATCATCATTAGCAGATCCTGATGTAATGGTAGCATCAACTTCAACAACTCCAGTTGTAGAAGATCCAAATTTTCTATAACAGGTCAGCCCTATCATGGGGAAATTCAATATGGAAAACTCTAGTCTTCTTCAGGGAAGCAATTACATACATCAAATGAATCCATGTTGGAAAATTCCACTGATGGAATCAGAACATTGTACATATTAATAGTAACATTGCATTTTTCTCAACAGTACAATAATCAAAGACAATTTTGAAAGATTTGTGATGGAAAAGGCCATCCAAATTAAGTGAAAAACATGGAATCTGAATGCAAACCAAAGCACTCTATTTTTATTTCTTAAAATTTTGTTTTATGTTTTTTTCTTTCTTGTGGTTTTTTCCCTTTTGTTCTAATTCTTTTTTCACAATATGACCAATATGGAAATATGTTTAACATGATTGTACATGTATAATCTATATCAGATAACTTACTGTCTTTGGGAGGGGGAGGGGAGGGAGGAAGGTAGAAAAATGTGGAACTCAAAATCTTACAGAAAATGAATATTGAGGTGGATAGCTAGGTGGCACAATGGATAGAGCACAGGCCCTGGAGACAGGAAGACCTGAGTTCAAAATAGGTCTCAAACCCTTAATACTTAACTTATCTGTGTGACCTTGAGCAAGTCACAAACCAAAAACAAACAAAAAAAATCCCAGAAAATAAACACTGAAAATATTTTAAAAAGTAATTAAAAAATAAAAATAAGTTGAAAAATAATAAAAAAAAGAAAATTCCACTCATGGGTCACAGGGTATTAAAAGACTGAATCAAAAAGGCAGAGGTAATTATTGGATAACCTAAAGGGTTATGATAGTTGTTTTTCAGTTGTGTCTGACTTTTTTGACCCATTTGGGCTTTTCTTGGCAAAGATATTGGAATGGTTTGCCATTTCCTTCTTCAGCTCATTTTACAGATGAAACATTGAAGCAAATGGGGTTAAGTAAATTGCCCAGGGTCACACAGCTAAGATAGTGTCAGAAGCCAGATTTGAACTCAGGATAATGAGTCTTCCTATCTCTAGGCTTGGCTGTTCTACTGTATCACCTAGCTGCCCTATGATAACATATATAAATATATACATATATACATATGTACATATGTATATATGTATATACATTTAAAATACAATGTTCTAAGATTATATTCTTTGAATGCCTACAAGTACTTGGTAGAAAATTTGGTAATGCAGTGTCAACTGTGAAATTCCTAGCTATCTTTCTACAGATGCTAAGGACTGACTTTATGTTAGAAATGGAGGAACCATTTCAGAAGGTCATCATGAGAGTTATGGTATGTGTGCAGCACATGGCTCACAACATGTTGGCTCAACATCACAGAGGGACTGGCTATGATATCTTGCTATAGATTCAGCCTTGGCTGCCTAATTGAAAGGAATAACTCTCTTCCTCTCCTCCAAGTTCTCAGAAATGGTACCATCTATTTCTATTAGAAAAAGGAACAATCTATAAGAAATATGGGGATGTTAATATAAAAGAAAATGAATGAAAGATTTTAAGATGTCTTTCTAGGTTTGTTTCATTGAAGTCAAATGGAAGCTACCCAGAATCAACAAAACTACATTCCACAACATCAAGGTAGGTCTATTGGGAGATTGCCCAATAGACACAGGCATCCTTCCTGGAAGGAAAAAGAGGCCAAAATACACACACACACACACACACACACACACACACACACACACACACACACACACACTGGCATAGTATAGGCAGAGAATATGAGTCATCTTTTGTTACCATTTTGGATGGGCTGGTCACATACATGATGCTGTGTATATTCAGGAGAATAGTGCAGTATTTTATTGGAAATTTAATGGAACTTGGACAAAATTTAATGCAACTTGTACCTGATGTATTTAAACAAAAAATTCAGAAGTGAGGATAATCCTAGGACACAGGAAATTAAGCCATATTTTATTCAGTAATCCTAAGGTCCTTTTCCCCTGGACTTTTTAAAGACTTTGTGTATTAATGAATGGGAAGACTGAAGATGTGGCATCCTGCCTTGTTGATTATATTCCAATCATACAGAGAGATATTTAAAAGATATCTCTTCTGCTTCATATTTTGTCTAAATTGGTATGAATTTAAAGTTCTCTTAAGAAGTTGTGACTGGGGGCAGCTAGGTGGCATAGTGGATAAAGCACTGGCCTTGGAGTCAGGAGTACCTGGGTTCAAATCCGATCTCAGACACTTAATAATTACCTAGCTGTGTGGCCTTGGGCAAGCCACTTAACCCTATTTGCCTTGCAAAAAAAAAAAAAAAAGTTGTGACTGTCATTAGGAAAGTGGACAACTTTGGTCTGGTGCATTTCAATCTAGTAAATATCTCTGATATGTTTATTTGATTGAGAACAACTCTAATCAGTTCAATTATTAGCAGAATACTGAAGACTATAAGCCGGAGACCAATATTTAGACACTGTGACAATATTTGTGGCCTGTTTGGAAATCTATTAAGATATATGAGCTAATATAAAGTAAGTACTCATTAAATTCTTGTTAATTGACTGACTCATAGATTGGTTTATTGAAAAAATAGCAGGAATTGAAACTCTGAAATAGAATGCTATCTTGGCAACTAATTCCATTAATGGCACCAGGAAGCAGGAAGCAATTGGTTCTACCCAAGACATTTCAGTCTTTGGTCATGACAGCAGTACATAATCAGACTGTTGGGTTGAAAATAAGACACCCAAGTTATTTAACAGGAAATACATTTTGCCTGCTCAAAATGTCAAAAGACATCAGAAAGTATGAGACTTGTAAGCCTGATGTGCTTAAACAAGAGGGTTACCAAATCATATTGCATACTTGGGAATTTTAAGTCACTGGAACTTTATGGATAGACTTCCTTAGTGGTGACTGATCATTTTACTTGGTAGACATAAGAGCCAGAAAGCATTGACAGTGATATGAGACAAATATTTCTCTTCACATATCTTCCCTACCAGGATTCTAAATCATTGAAAATGCCACCTTGTATAGTTTTTGTATGTGAGAAGTTCCCTCATTTCTGACTTTGTTGAAAATATTATTGCCTTTAAAGATTTATTCTTTCTCATCCTGCTCAGTTGCTCTATTTATACATGAAAATGTCTGTTAGAAGTCTAGGATTGCTACTACCACCAACTCTCCTTCTCCATCTACCTCTAGACAATTTGAAGAAATTCTTATTGGGTAGAGAGTAGTTTTAGCATTGTTTTTCTTCATCTTTTTTTTCTGCTGAAGATTATTTTTTAAATTTATTTTTCCAATTATGTAAAAAGATAAATTTCAGTATTCATTTTTGGAGTTTTTTCCCTCTCAGTCTTCCCTCCCCCAACCCTAGGATAGCAAGTAATCTGATAGAAGTTATACATATATAATTGTGTTACATATATTTCCATATCAGTTTTCTGAAAGAAGAATCAGAACAAAAAAGGGGAAAGCATGAGAAGGAAAAAGCAAAAAATAAATTTAAAAAGGCAAAAACAGTATGCTCTGATCTGCATTCAGATTCCATAGTTCTTTCTCCGGATGTGAATGAGTGCCCTTCATTTCACTGACTCAGGAACTCTACCATGAGTACCCTAATACAATGAATTCAAGACTTCTGGGAACTTTGTATCTCTCAAACATTAAAAGATAAGAGTTTCTTGGTATAAAAGAATGAGAAAAGTGTTCATGTCTCCCCTTACAAATTTTTTGAACTATAGATGATCCATCAATTATTTTATAGTTGTTGTCATCTTAATATTTGCAGAGATCAGTTACACTAAAATAAAGACAGTTATAGTGGTGTAAATCTCAATCTGACTAAATTATAGTCCATTCCCATGTAAAGGAATAAACAGGCTAACATCAACCTACATAGTTTAAGTAGCATCATGCCCTGAGATTGGAGGATGACTTAGATGACTTCAGGAAGTCCTTTTGACCTGAAGATTTCAGGAAATATTTTGAGGGTTTTTTGGTAGTAATATATTTTAATGGGAATCATTCTCTCCATTTAGAATGACAAACACCCCTAAAAAGCTCTTCATACCCTATTCTCAGCTTCTACAAAAGATGGGGCTGACAGAAAGATGTTTTTGGTCTTAAAATGTCTGATATAACTAAGTGTTTTTTGGAATTGACCATTCTAACTGTAGGAAAGTTTACATGGTGGAGTGGATAGCCTTAGAGTCAGAAAAACCCAAATTCAAGTTCTGATTTTGACTCATTCTGGTCTTATGACCCTAGGCAAACCACTTAAACTCAATTCTCTAAGACTAAAATTGGAGAACAGTTTTTTTTGGTGGGGGGGGAGTATCTTTATCAGGAGGCAAATAGATCCATGGAATAACAGGTCTAGATCTCTCCCCTAAAAAAACCAACTAATTGTTCAACAAGTCACTGGTTATCCCTCTGCTTCTAATTAGCAAGAATTTGTCATTTCTAGACCAAGACAAATTCACCACACTGTTCCCCCCCACCCCAGCCATTCTACTTTTATATGCTACCTTTTAGCTTCTATCTCTAGCTCTGGGAGTAGTAATCAAAATACTATCATTCCTGCAAAGGACAGGTTAACAAATTGCCTAATGATTTAATTCACCATTCCTGTGACTTCTCCAGAAAGCACTCTGCATATCTTGTCTTGCCCTATAATAATGTAAACTTGAGGAAAAGGACTATCTTATTTGTATCCCCAATTCTTAGTAAAACTGCTAGTAAGTGAATAATAAAGTCTTTTCACTTATGACTTTTTTTGTTTGCTTTTCTGACTTCAGTTTTCTTATCTTCAAAACAGGAATGGTACTGAATTACTTCATGGAGGTTGTTGGGAGGAAAGTGTTTTGTAAATCTTAACACACTATAGAAATGTGAATTGCTAGTATCATCAGATGTGTTATAGAAAACACACAGTATTATCTCTTACACTGAGAAATCTACAGTCAATATCAGAACATAAAATGTCATCACAAAAATATTCCACTCAACCTCTAGGTTTCTGACAAAGACACCAAGGAACACTTTTTTGAAGACTAAGGCTCTTTCTATGACATACAACTTGAAAATATTAGGGACATCTAATAAACTTCCCTGGCTTGGTTTGAAATCCTGATTTTGATATATCAGCCATGAATGTATCCAAATCCTCTTGGGATCTTGATTTTTTCCAACCACCAACTCTAAAAATCACGAGTTCCCTAAGAATATTTCTACTAAATGAAATGATGCTGCTAAATAAAGAACATACAATGCTATTTTCTCTTTCCTTTTTATCTATTGTGTCCTCCTAAAGGGTTTTGCGGGGGGAGGGAAGGGGTCTTCAATCGTTTCTTGGAACTTGGTATATTGGATTTCCAGCATTGACATAGACTCTAAAAGTTATACTTGAACTCTTATTCTATATATTTACTATTTCCATGAGTGTGAACAGAGTGTAGTGAAAAGAACGTTGAACTTATAATAAGAGCCTACATTCAAATTTCCTTTACTTGCTTTATGATTATAGGTAAGTCATTCAGTTTACAAGCATTTATAAACATTTACATTTTGTTCTTTATATTAAGTACTGGGAATACCAAAAAAAAAAAAAAAAGGAAAAAATAAGAATAGGGTACTTTCCCACAGGAAATTCACATGTTAATGGGAGAGAAATATGCAAGCAACTAGGTATAGAAAAAAATATAGAGGGTAAATAGAAAGTAATTTCTCATATTAGAAGAAAGGCAGAGGGAAGGTACTTGTGGGGAGAGGATTAGGGGGTAGAATAACCTGAAAAGGCTTTTTTTAAAAAGGTAGGATTGGAGCTTGTTATGGGAAGCCAGCTATGAATGTAAGAAGGGGGTTAGATGTTGAGTGCAAATCTCCTTAAGTTCTCTGGTTCCCACTTACTTCATCTGTGAATTCCAGCCCTGAGCATAGTGTTTAATACAAAGTAGACATTTAATAATGGCTAACTGACTATCACAGTATCCATGATTCCTAAGAGGTGGCCCCTTATTCTGAGAATGTACCCCAAGACCTTCTGTACAATGCCATCTTCACATATGTCTGAAACTTGCATGGTTTTATAAAATGTGGCTATTTCAGGCTTTGTCTGTTTGGACAAAGATAGAAAGGTATAATAAAGGTAAGCTATTGTAACTATTGAGTGTCTCTCTCATTCCCCATTGTGTTTGTATGTTAGAAAGGGCTGAGATTAGCCAGAGTTAAAAAAAAAAAAAAAACACAACTCCCATTCTCTATTTACCCCTCCTTCCAATTTCCCAATCACTTCTTTCTTTTGGTATCATCCCTTCAAAAGGTTATCCCCTGGATTCTGAAATCCATAAGCCACTTTCTCCCTCCTCCCCTTCATGTTTGTTCCAGCCTTCTGGCAAAATGCAGCAGATGCAAAAGAGAGCATTAAGTAGGCACACACCCAGGCTGCTGTTATCTGACTCTAAGCTGCCAAGCCCCCTCAGCATCTCGAATGTTAAGGCATCAGGCTCCTTTGAGGGCCGCCAGCATCTCATTTTGGGTCCATAAAAGGCAACTGATAATTCCAAGTCTTGCATATTTCAGCTCAAGTGGAGCCAGGCAGGATTCGGGGCCTGCTGTCCTTTCCCAGCTCACTCTCCCTACTGCACACCCAGGCAGGAGCTTCATTTACAAACCAGGGATGAGTCATTATTTTTTCATTTATTAACATAGATCCTTGCAGACTCCCAGTGGCCTGGCTGCTGCCCCCTGGAAATTCTGGTTTCTAAGCTTCTTATCTCATCAAAGGAAACTGATAGAATAGAGAAACAAGTCTGCATTCTTAACGGGGAGTCATCTGTTATTCAATTCAGTTCCACAAATATTTACTGAGCCTCAGCTGTGATAAACCCGGTGGAGGGGGGAGTTTAAAAAAAATAAAGCACATCTGAACTCTCACAGAGCTTATAGTCTAGTAAGGAATATAAGGATGGTTACATAATGGGGAGAAAATTTATAGTGAATGGCAAGTAAAGACTAAGTATTGCCAGAAGTCTAAGAGTCTAATAACACAAATTAATATACACAAATGTAACATAGGGCAATTGAGATAAATGTAAAAAACTCTACAGTTGGGTTTAAGGAGTCAATCTCATATATGCATATACACCCCTTACACATATATGAATGATTAGATAACAGCTCCAGTGAAAAATATATGGGATTTTTAATAAACTCTATGGTGATTATGGGGCAGCTCCATGGTATGTATATTGGATAGAGCACCAGGGCTGGAGTCAGGAAGACTTTCCTGAGTTCAAATCTGGCTTCAGACACTTCCTAGTTGAATGACTCTGGGCAAATCACTTCATTCTTGTTTGCCTCAGATTCTTCATCTGTAAAATGAGATGGAGATGGAAATGGCAAACTATTCCAGTTGTCTCTGTCAAGAAAACCCCAAATGGGATCATAAAGAGTCAGACACAACTCAAAATGACTGGAAAAGGTGATTAAAAAAAAAATCAATAGTGTGTCATAGCAGTCAAAAAACCAAATCTTTTTAGATTGTTATTAGGTGAGGTAGTGTCCAGAATAAAGAGAGCAATGGTCCTGAATTACTCAGCCCTAGTCAGACTACATTCATAATGTTGTTCAATTCTGTATGCCTCATCTTTAAAATGTCATAGGCAAATTAGAACGTATCCAAATCAGGACAACCAAGATGATCAGGTGGTGATGACTATGGCATAGCAGATTGGACTAGTTAATGAAGCAAGGGCTTTTTGCTTAGAGAAAACAAGACTTGGAAATGATATGATATCTGTCTAGCTTTGTGGCTAACCAGGTATAACTAGACCAAGACCACAGGTACTAGTGACTTTTATTACCTCTTTTTTTTTGTAGCAATGGGGTTAAGTGACTTACCCAAGGCCACACAGCTAGGTCATTATTAAGTGTCTGAGGCCAAATTTGAACTCAGGTACTCCTGACTCCAGGGCCAGTGCTTTTATCTACTGCCCACCAAGCTGCCCCACCTCTTCTCCTTTTAATGACTCTGGGGTTATTTTCCCTGAGTTCATGACTGGAGTTATCCTACTTTTTCAATAGGGGAATTAAGCTCCCCCAGAGAGCTCCTCAGCTCTCTAAGGAACTTTGGGATTCTAGACTAAAAGTATATCCAAAGTACCAACCTGAATCAGCTATAGTACAGACTATTTTCTCCTTCCACATAAAAAAGGGATTAAACCAAAAAAGAATCATAGAGTGTTTTTCATCAGTGGAAAAGTTGTGTTTAGACCTTACTGGGACATTTATAATATAATTTTCTGGTTTATATTTCACCTGCACTGAATCAAGTCAACTCAACAAGCCTTTATTAGTGGCTTACTATATGCTAGGAACTATACTAAATATTGGAATTACAAATACAAGTAAAAGGAATGACATTACCCCCCAGGGAGAGACTAGGAAAAGGTAGACAATACAAAAAAAATTGAAGTTTAATTGAGAGAGGAAAGGAGGTAGGGTGAAGATTGGTTGGTTAGTTCTTCTCTTTCTTTATCAAAGAAAACCAAAATGGCATCACTATGTTTGAGACAATTACGGTATATCTGACTTTGGCTGATCAGATCAATACAAGCTCAGAAAGCTCTACCACAGGTTGGACACAAATGCTCCATGTGAATACCTGGGATGTGTACTCTAAACTTTATCCAGTTTGACTTTTATAATGTTCTTTATTTCTTCTTTGATCATAAACTGCTCCACTTTCCATAAATCTGAGAGGTATACTATCCCGGTATTCTCCTAATTTGCTTATAATATTGTCTTTTCTGTCAAAATTCTGTATCCATTTTGACCTTATCTTAATATAGGCTGTGAGATGTTGGTCTAATCCTTGTTTCTACCATATTATCTATCAGTTTTTCCCAGCAATTTTTATCAGAGTGAGTTCTTATCCCAGAAGCTAGAGTCTTTGGGTTTATCAAACAGTAGATTACTATAGACATTTCCTGCTCTTTTGCACCTAATCGGTTCCACTGATCTACCACTCCATTTCTTAGCCAGTACCAGACAGTTTTGATAACTGATGCTATATAATTTTATATCAGATTATAGCTAGTAGTCTCATCACATCTCACATGGTTGTATTGGGAAATAGCAGAAAATATGTACATGTGGTCTAAGGATTAAAACAAAGGGGGAATGTCTATGCCTTACTCAAGTACTGCCCAGGATAGCTCTGGTGTGGGTCTGGACATTGACTTATGATGAGTCAGGTCCTATAGAAACGTACACACGCAAGGTCATGATACACTGGTTTTATTTTCAGAAACTCAGACTTTTTATAACAAAAACTTATCTCAGGAATGGCCAGTTAAAGGAGATCCAGTTTCACAATTTCCTGGGTAAATTTACAATATTTGTTCTTAGAAATCTGCATACTTCTCTATCAGAAAAGCCTTTTACAACCACCTCGGGAGTCACAGATTGTCCCAGGTCAGGGTTCACTAGAAAGCCAACAAATCCATATAATGAGCAAGAATACATACACATCTCTGTTGGAAAAAGCCATCAAGGATATGTGTAAATCACTCCCAGGAGCTGACCCTCAACACTCAAGTACTTCCTTTCTCTCCAGACAGTTTCTCATTACACTATTAACAATCAGCATAGGGTGTTAAGGAAAGATTAGCATTTCTGGTGTGAGGGCTTGGTGTCTGTCTCCACCCAACTATTACCTATAGATCCAATAAACTATAATATGTATAGCAGCCACATGGAGTAAAACATCTCAGCAAACAGGCTAAACCAGTTTGAGAATGATCAACAAGACTCAAACCCATTAGTGAGTAAAGGGGATGTCTACTACAAATATGTGAAGATTTTTCCAGGAAGAATGGATTGATGAGAACAGTTTGCTGCAGATGAAGTAGGTGCTATGAAAGATTTAGAATATGTGTGTCCAATCCTTGGCCCTCAAAGTCCATTCAAGTTGCATTATTGCATTTCTATTATACTCATTGGTAATATGGATTATATTATAGTCATAAATATTAAATTCTATATGTGGCCCTTGACAAGTTTTTGTTAAGTGTTGTGGCCCAGAACAGCTAAAAGGTTGTATACTTATGCTTTAAAGCTCTGTCGGATGTCAAAGATGCCAAGATCATCCACAGCTTCCTGGGCTTTTCCCAGTTTTCTTGACTTTTGTCTTGCTGCTGGACTTTGATGACTTTGGAAAAGAAAGAGAGTCTGATGACTCTGTGTAGCTTTACCTTACTTAAATTCAATTCATTTGCAAGTCAGGGTATCACCCCGTGATATCATTAGTCCTCTTCAAAAATGAGGGATGAACAACAATCAGTATACAAGCGGTAGAAGAAAACATGTCCTATTAGTCACAATCACTCTCAGGTGGTTTTCTTAAATTAGTTTGGGGAAATATACTTTATGGCATGTTTCTTTTCATGTTTTTTTTGAAATATAGTCCCTATAAATATTTATAGATTGTCTCATTATGTAGAAAGCACTGTACAAAGAGAATGTGATACAAATTATAAGAAAGTTCCTTAAGGAGTTTATGTTCTAATGAGGGAAGACAATTCTTAAAGGGACACAGGAAGATGGAAGGTAGTATGTGGAGACTTGGTTTCAGAAAAGGTGAGGCAAAAAGCTCACCTATCAGAGCCCAGTAGAGCTCTAGAGACATAATTCAGGGTTCCACGGAAGGGGGATGAGAAGAATAATGATGGTTTGGATGAAGGAAGAGTATGAGGTCAAGAGACATTAATATAAAAGTTGTAAGTGGTAGATTTGGGCCTTGATTTCAAAGCCTTTCTGTGGTATCATGATGAATAAGAAGATCTTAGTTCTTGTCTGATGATCCTGGGCAAGTCAACTACTCTTCCTGGAACTAAGCTTCCTTACATGTAAAATGGGTTTAGTAATGTATTCTCTCATAAGAATTAAATGAAGTAAAAATGCTTTATAAACTACATCAAGACAACTACTTCCTACTATTATAGCCATAGAATGATCCAGGCTATCCTCTGCCTCACCTTCTCTTCTCTAACTCTAGGGATTCTATTGTTGTTCTTTTTTATTTTTTAGGTTTTTTTTACAAGGCAAATGGCGTTAAGTGGCTTGCCCAAGGCCACACGGCTAGGTAATTATTAAGTCTGAGACCGGATTTGAACCCAGGTACTCCTGACTTCAGGGCTGGTTCTTTATCCACTGCACCACCTAGCTGCCCCTATTGTTATTTTTAATAGGATTTCGCTCAGTTGAATAGAACATGATGCCAGTGCAGGCCACATCAAGGACAGGATTCTCTTCTAGGTAACTTAGCTTCGTTCTTTTATCAACCAGGTGGTACAGTAGATAGAGGACTGGGGTTATGAAACAAACAGGAAAACCTGAGTTCAAATCTGATTTCAGAAACTAGCTGGTTGACTCTGGGCATGTCACAACTCTTTTTGCCTCAGTTTCCTCATCTGGAAAAATGTCTTTGCCAAAAAACACCAAATGGATCATAAATAATTGGATACAATTGAAATAACTCAACAACAATAATAAACTAACCTTAAAAGTCCAGCTATAACCTTATTGATATTGATCATAAAGGGGACTAAGGAAGAGGCAGTGCAAACTCAGTCCCAATACTGGAGAAAATGCTAAAAAGATGATTTTTGGTCCTCTCTCCCTCTTTCCCAGGTAAACCCTAGGACAATTCTCACTTTCCAGTTCAAGCCTGTTTTGGAAAGAATGATCTATATTTCTTTTTTTATTTGGAAAGAAACAAAGAGAGAGGAAAGGAGTTTTTTGATAATTGAGAAAAAAATAAAATTTACTTTAAAAATTAAAAGAATGATGAATGGAATTACGTGTGAATTATGGAATTATTTTGAGTCTGCACTTGTTAAAGAGAGATTTATTGAGAAAAAAATTGCAATTCACCCAAAGAAAGTATGGTATAGTTAAGAATAGGACTTGGCATCAGAAAGCCTGGGTTGGCTTCCTAATTCTGACAATCACTAGCTGAGTGACCTTGGGCAAAACATGTAACTTCTCTTAAGTTTCCTCATCCATGAAATGGAACAGTAGCACCTGTACTGTCTCTTGGGCTCCTATAATAGAAGCATCTTTTAATAGTAGAGCTCTTTATGAGCATGAGCTATTCCATTTGTGTATAAGTTATGAAATTATTTTGAATGTCTCTGTTATGGCAAAATTTATTGAGAGAAAAAGAAGTCATTGCTTCAGACTTCCCTGGATACCCTTTTAAAGAGATATGGGTCATCCAAAAAATTCCTTCCAACCAAGCAAAATTAGCATTAATTAAATGTTTAATGTTTGTTATTGTAAAGTCAAATTTATGATATAGTAAAATAGCATTTTATATACCATATACATATTTTATAATGTATCAGGGTCCTTTCTGTAGTCAATGTGTATAAGTTTAAACTCACTTTAATCATAGTTTTAAAATAAAGAGAATGGGATAAAATGTAACATAAAGAACATTGAATAGGAATCAGGAGACCTGGATTAAAATCCCAGCTCTGCAATTTGAAATTTTACCCAAAGGGCAATAAAAAATGTGCATACCCTTTGATCCAACAATACCACTACTGGGTGTGTATCCTGAAGAGATCATGAAAAAGGGTAAAAACCCCACATGTACAAAAATATTTATGGCAGCTCTGTAGTGGCAAAGAATTGAAAATTGAGGGGATACTCACCAGTCTGGGAATGGCTGAACAAATTGTGGTATATGCATGTGATGTAACATTATTTTTCTGTAAGAAATCACGAGGGATGAGATTTCAGAAAAGCCTGGAAAGACTTGCATGAATTGATGGTGAGTGAAATGAGCAGAACCAGAAGAACATTGTACACACTAACAACATGGGATAATGATCACCCATGATGGACTTATTCACTCCAGCAGTACAATAATCGAAGATAATTTTAAGGGACTTGTGATGGAAGGCACTATCTGTATCCAGAGAAGGAACTGTGGAGTTTAAATGAAGACTAAAACTTATTATATTCAATTTTTAAAAGTTATTTTATGTATTATGTAATTTTGTTATCTCTAGTGTTTTCTTTCTTTTGGATCTGATTTTTCTCTCACAATACATTCAATTTCGCTCTGTGTTTAGCATGGTTACAAATGTAAAGCCTATCTCATATTGCTTTCTGTTAGGGAGAGGAGGAAGGGAAAGTAGGGAGGGAGAAAAATTGTAAAACTCAAAACCTCACAGAAAAAATGATAGGTAAAAACTACCATTGTATGTAGTTGGGGAAAAAAATGAAATATTTACATAATTTTAGAAAATTAAAAAATTCCAGCTCTGCCAACTGTGTGACTATATATGTTACTTAACTTCTTTCAACCTCAATTTCCTCTCCTGTAAAATGTACAAGTTGGACTAAATTATCTCCAATTCTCTAATCCTCTTCCAATACCTTTATTGTTTTTTGCAGAGAAATTCTTATCCTTTTTAATTTTTTATAAAGAGTCATCATTTGTTATCTCTTTCTTTTTACAACATATCAGATCTGTCATTTTTTTAAAATGTCAAGGGTGGCTAGGTGGCGCAGTACATAAAGCATCGGCCCTGGAGTCAGGAATACCTGGGTTCAAATCCGATCTCAGACACTTAATAATTACCTAGCTGTGTGGCCTTGGGCAAGCCACTTAACCCCATTTTCCTTGCAAAAAAAATAATAAAATAAAATGTCAAACCCTTGTTTAGCAATTCTTTTTCTTTTTTTTTAGGATTTTTTTGCAAGGCAAATGGGGTTAAGTGGCTTGCCCAAGGCCACACAGCTAGGCAATTTTAAGTGCCTGAGACCAGATTTGAATTCAGGTACTCCTGACTCCAGGACCAGTGCTCTATACACTGAGCCACCTAACCACCCCAGGAATGCTTTTCTTAATTATATCATCACCTTTAAGAAGACATCATCACCTTTATGACACAGTTCCCAGGAATCCAATGAAGGCAAAAGTGATGTAATCCATAATCATTTATTAAGTGTTTAATGTGTACTAGGCATTGTGCTAAAAGTGAGGAAATAAAGAAGTCAATAACAGTCCTTGCCTTCAAATAGTTTATATTCTGATGGGCGAGAAAACATGTACATAAATGCATGTAAATATGTGTGTGTGTGTGTGTGTGTGTGTGTAAATGCAGAGTAGATGCAAGGTTACCTTAGAAAGGAAAATGCAGTCATGTGGGGAACTACTTACAGAAGTTAGCATTTGAGCTGAGTCTTAAAGGTGAAGGTAAGGAGAATATAGTCAATACAAAAGCATAGAAGTTGAGAGATGGAGCGTAGTTTGTGAAGGACAGTCAAGAGACCAATATGTCTGGGCCAGAGAGTACATGAAAGGCAGAAGTAATAATAATAATAATAATAATAATAATAATAATAATAATAATAATAATAATGACAATAACTAGTATTTTATATAATAAATATTACATAGTATGTGTATATATAATAATAAATAATATATCTTTTAAAGCACTTTAAGGTTTTCAAAGCACTTCATAAATACTTTCTCAATTTATCCTCACAATAACCCCAGAAGTAAGAATATTATCACCCTCATTTTATAGATGAAGAAAATGAGGAACAGAAAGGTTAGGTATCTTACCCAGAACCTAATAAGTATTCAATGCTAGGTTTGAAGTCAGGTTTTCCTGATTACAGGTCCAAAATTTTATCCTTTTTACTACCTAGATGGGTAAACGCAAGCTAATATGACTGTCTTTTTAATAAGGAATAGTTAATGTTGAAAATTTTGGGGGTAGGGGCATAAAAAGTTTTATGTGTTTGTATGTATGTGTTTATAAAAGTCTAATATTGTCAAATGTATGATGTTGCCAATATTACACAGTAACACATTGATTCTCAAGATGAGTAGGAAAAGAACTTTGTTTTTTTTATAAACTGATAAAATACATGTATGAAGAAGTATAGTTTTGAGATGAGATTTTGGCTCATTTTCAAGAGATGATCTTAGATCTTAGATTTTATATTTTAGAAAATGGATCTCTTTGTCAACATGGGACATGCTCATGTGGGAACAGTCTAATGTTATAAAGAGGCAGAAAAAGACTATTATTTTTAAAATGAAATGTGTGTGTTAAGAAATATAGTCTAAAGAAAACTAAAGAGATTGGGAAATTAGTTGGAAATTTCAGAGTTAAGGCATCATGATTACTTTTTTTTTAGGTTTTTGCTAGGCAATGGGGGTTAAGTGGCTTTCCCAAGGCCACACAGCTAGATAATTATTAAGTGTCTGAGACTGGATTTGAACCCAGGTACTCCTGACTCCAGGGCCGGTGCTTTATCCACTGTGCCACCTAGCCACCCCACATCATGATTACTTTCAATAATTATATATAGTTGCATAATATATAAGTATATAACATGGAATTATATTTTATGTAAAATAGAGAGAGAGAGAGAGAGAGAGAGAGAGAGAGAGAGAGAGAGAGAGAGAGAGAGAGAGAATGAGATAGTGGACTCTTCTTTAAACTATTTAACAGTCTGGGGCAACTAAGTCGAACAGTAGATAGAGCACTGGCCCTGGAGTCAAGAGGATGTGAGTTCAAAGCCAACCTCATACACTTAATAGTTACCTAGCTGTGGGACCTTGGATAAGTTACCTAACCCCACTGCCTCAAATAAATAAAAAATAAAATAAAAACTATTGAACAGTATAAAGCAAGAGAAGAAAAACTTGAAAAACTTGAAGATATAACAGGGAGAATGAAAAACTATACCTTTGAAACTGACTGTTAGAAGCAGGCAGTTGAGAAAAGGCTTCAGCTTAGTAGTTACTGATTGGTCAGAGAGAGAGAACTGTTTTCATTGGCTGAGTTAGAGGAAGACATCACTTTTCTTTTCTAAATTTTTTTGTTTTACAAGGCAATGGGGTACTTTTGTGTCCAATTAACCTGTGTAACCTAGAGAGCTAGTTTGATGACTTTTGTAGTTCTTTAGTTTAAAGAGAACTGCCTTGCTATATGACATTGGATAGAGTACTAGCCCTGGAGTCAGGAAGACCCGAGTTCAAATGTGCTCTCAGGAATATTAATAATTGTGTGACTTTAGGACAGGACAACTTAACTCTCTTTGCCTCTGTCTCCTCATCTATAAAAATGATCTGGAGAAGGAAACCACTCCAGCATCATTGCCAAGAAAACCCCAAATGGAGTCAAGAACAGAAATTAGTCAATCAGTTAAAGAGCAACAAATTCTACATTAAGCACTAGTGCTCCTTTTTTGTTTTTGTTTTTTGCAAGGCAATGGGATTAAGTGATTTGCCCAAGGTCACAAAGCTAGATAATTATTAAGTGTAGGAAGCTGAATTTGAACTCAAGTCCTTCTGATTCCAAGGCCAGTGCTCTATCCACTGTACCACCCAGCTGCCCCCCACTAATGCCCATTTCTTTAGTTTAATTTTTTTTTTTGCACGGCAAGGTTTGCCCAAGGCCACACGGCTGGGTAATTATTAAGTTTCTGAGGCTGGACTTGAACTCAGGTACTCCTGACTCCAGGGCCAGTGCTCTATCCATTGCACTAATGCTCTTTTAAGGGTGATGGTTAGTTGAAAGAGTATCTAAAGGCTATGTTTGAATAGCAAGAGGATTTTCTTCTCAGAATGATATATTTAAATACATAAAATACATAGGATTATAAAATAAAATACATTGTATTATAAAACAAAATATATAGTATTAATTTTTAAAACTAATTATTTTTGAAAGTCAATTATCCAGGGTGGCTAGGTGGCACAGTGAATAGAGCACTGGCCCTGGAGTCAGGAGTACCTGGGTTCAAATCCGACCTCAGTCACTTAATAATTACCCAGCCCTGTGGCCTTGGGCAAGCCACTTAACCCCATTGCCTTGAAAAAAAATCAATTATCAAAAGATATTTTAGAAAAATCTTCGTGGACTCCAGATTAAGAATCCCGGATATGAATGCCTATACTGGAACAGAAAGAATGCTATCTATGGAGTCAGGAGAGAGAAAAATTTTAAGTCCTAAATTATCACTAGCCTTGTGACCCCATGCAAATCATTTAATCTAATCAAGCTCTAATTTCCTTGACTGTAAAAAGAGTGGGATAATAATAAGGACACCCTAGCTTCCTGAATATATTAGAGATATTGTGGGCAAAGGCTTTTTTTTTTTTTTATAAGGTAAAAGTACCTTTGAAAAATAATTAAAAATACTTATTGATCCTAAGCTCTTAATTTCTGGGACTTCCCCCCCCTCAAATTGCCTTCTGTTTACTTCTCTATTTACATGTTGTATCCCTCAGTAAAATTTAGGCAGTTTTGTAATTTTTTTTGGCTCAACTTATAACAGGCACCTTGAATATATAGTAGCCACTAAGTAAATTCTTGTTAAATTGAATTTAAATTAAATACCCAAGTAAACAGCACTGTATCCTCATCTTCTACAGGAAGACTTTCTCAGCCCTCCTTAATTCCAGTAAATTTCTTCATTTAGATATTTCTTGTTTAACCTGTATATAGTTTGTATTTGTTTGCTTATTTTCTCTCCAATTAAATGTGAGCTCCTTGAGGACCTCTTTCTTCAACCTTTAATCCATGAGTAAGTGTTGCCTCAGTCAAACTGAGAGCTATTAAAGATTCTAACTTAAGAAGGTCAAGGTCTTCCACTGCCCACTAGGGTCATCTCCAGTCATCCTGATCCATATCTGGCCACTGGATCCTGATGGTGCCAAAGGAGAAAGTGAGGCTGGTGACTTTGCACAGCCCTCCCTCACTTAAATCCAATTCACTTGTATGTCAAGCCATCACCTTCCTAACATCATCCTCTTCAAGAAAGAGGAACAAACAGTAACAACAAGAACAACAACAATAAACTTAATTAAATATTTATTGGCTGACTGACTGACTGGTCTTTCAATCAACAAGCATCTGTTGCCCACCTAGTGCAGTAGTGTACTAGGGACTGGAGGTTTAAAGATTAATGATATAGTCCTCAAGAAGCTCACATTCAACTCAGGGAATGGCATGCTGCTGAACCTGTGACAAAAAAGAGATGTTTCTGCAAGAGAATTAACTTACCTAAGGCTTTGCTTCAGGGTGCTGAATGTTTGAGAGATACTGATCTTCAGCAGATCCCAAGACTGGACTTGGCATCATACAGACCAATAAGATTTTAGCTTTGGAACTGAAAGGAATCTTAGAGATCATTTACTGTAGTTTCTTCATTTTTAGAGAGAGTAATTGAGACCCAGAAAGATGAAATGACTTGTCCAAAGTCAAATGGGTAGCAAGAGGCAAATAACTAGGGGGGCTATAGGATCCCCCTTTCCCAGTGAGACCTTTTGTCTCTTCCTTTCCCTTGTTCAACTGATTTTTTTCTTTTAAAATGGATTTGAGGAAGTCCATGCTATTTGCCTTGAATGTGCTTTATGGTATTTTCCAGAACAGGCTAGTTATGGCTCTAGGATGAGTCTTTTAATTTCATTTGTCCCCAGTAGTAATAATCCCTAAAAAACTTCAAAATAATGATTTAGAGTTTCTTTTAAGAACAGAAGAGGAGGAGGAATAGTCCCCCCAATTCTCTGAAGCATTTTCCATTCCGGGTGGCCAGGGAGGAAGTGGAGGGAAATTAGGAGAGGGGAAAAGTGACTATAGAATGGGAGGCATACAATGGAACCAGGGCCCCAGGCTCCATTAGGAGGAAAAGGGAAGGCACCCTGGATTTCTGCAATGGGGGCTGGATCAGCAGGCTGACACATTGGCACCCAGTTATGGCTCTAGGATGAGTCTTTTAATTTCATTTGTCCCCAGTAGTAATAATCCCTAAAAAACTTCAAAATAATGATTTAGAGTTTCTTTTAAGAACAGAAGAGGAGGAGGAATAGTCCCCCCAATTCTCTGAAGCATTTTCCATTCCGGGTGGCCAGGGAGGAAGTGGAGGGAAATTAGGAGAGGGGAAAAGTGACTATAGAATGGGAGGCATACAATGGAACCAGGGCCCCAGGCTCCATTAGGAGGAAAAGGGAAGGCACCCTGGATTTCTGCAATGGGGGCTGGATCAGCAGGCTGACACATTGGCACCCAGCCATGTGACCCAAATCTTTCTAGCTGGGCCAGTGTGCCCATAGAGGACGTTGCCCCTCACTGGGGTCTCAATGTTCAATTACTTTTTCAGTCAATGTTTTCCTTTATGTCTCCTGTCTTTGTGGCAGTTTTGTTATATAATCAAACATTAATTTTGTAGATCGCAGAGATCCAGATAAAAGGAAAAAACAATATTCAGCTAAACAATAAAAAGAGATGATATATGTGATATTCTATATTCCTGGTCCCTCCTTCACTTTTACAAAGCTACTTTTATAAAGGTGCCTTCTCATATCTTTTATGTTCTGAAAAATTTGTAATGACAATTCAGAAAACATTAATGAAAATTTCAAGACATACTTCTTCCCATAACATTCCCAGAATGAAGCCTGTTTGATGAGAAATGTATGTAGATGCCAGTGGTTTCAAATATCATAATCAATAAATAAAGTGGGGAAGATGTGGAATAACTTCAAATGCAGATGTCAGAATCTTTTTAACCATAGAGGAAAGAATAGTAAAAAATATAGATGGGAACTCCAATAGATATTTATCTATCAAAGAAAGGAACATCAGCATAGGGGATTTGCCTCCTCAGCAACAAAGAACTCCCTTAAGAAAGAATATTACAACTTACAACTTGAATTAAGCCCTTCAAAACAGTCTTCAAGAAGAAACCAAAATTGTTGCATTGAAATCCTTCAGATTATTGATGAGTGCATCATTCACACAGGACAATGAGTGAAGAGATTCTTTATGGGGTGGGAAGAAGAAATATTCAGACACAAAATTCATTAGAAACTGAGAAAAGATTTGATAGGACCCAAAGAGTCTACAGAGAAGAGAGATATGTTATGGTGGGAACTCTGTCCATAACATGGAAGGTAAGAAGGACAGTGAGATGTCAATCTCTGAGCAGAGGCTGTAGGACACTGCCAGGTTATGCTTTCCCAAGAAAATTTATAATAAACTAGCAAAACCCCTCTCTTCAAATAAAAGAAAACCAACTTTCTGAATTAATATTTAAACAGATCTATACCAGAAATAGCATTTGGTTCAGTATCACAAGGCTCCTGTCAACCTTCTTTGATATCCTTGATCTACTGAAGATGAGGAAGATTGACTTCAGGAGAAAATATGGTTTAGAACTTAAGAAGGTGTGAGATAGTCCTCCCAATGTACAAATGCCTATATTTGAGACCACTGCACAGTTCAATCTCTTATATAAGTTGTGATCAAAGTTAGCCCCTGACTAACATGACTGGAGAATATACTGCCACCCCTTAGGAGAGCTGTGACTAGGAAGAAGACTCTAGAGCAGCCACACTCATATAAACTCTGGTCACTAGAAGCATGGAAAATTCACATGCAAATCAACTATATTCATTGCCATGTGCCTGATCTTTTTCAGATGATGAGGAATCCTTGCCACTGAGGCATAATGGACTGTTGGGAAATGAAGACCCTTCTAGGGAAGCTCCAAGGCACTTTCTTGCTCAGGGACTCTGCTCGTGAGGGCCATCTCTTCTCTGCGAGTTTCTGTTATTGTAGCTAATCCCTATATGCCTACATAGAGCAATGGAACCACAGTTTGAGCTTTGATGCTTGTGATCCTGTGACTTTCACTCCTACATTGTAACAGGGCTTCTAGAACATTATAAAGATCTAACTTTTGGGGGCAGCTAGGTGGCGCAGTGAATACAGCAACGGCCTTGGAGTCAGGAGTACCTGGGTTCAAACCCAACCTCAGACATTTAATAATTACCTAGTCATGTGGCCTTGGGCAAGCCACTTAACCCCATTGCCTTGAAAAAAAACTAAAAAAAAAATCTAAGTTTTTGCATTTTTTTTGAATCATTGCTTATTGTATCACTAAATTGGACTTTTCCTTTTAGCCTACAATAATATCTGTGGTGCAGTAAGCCATAGGTGTACTACACATGATGGGATTGATGGTCTCCCTTTATCATCAATGTTATAAGACTTTTGAAAAGAGTATAACTATAAACAGAAAATTAGGGTGTTCTGGTTAGAGTGAGAATCAATATAGGCAAGGTAAACTCCATTCAGTAGGCTTTTATTAGGTTTATTTTTATAGCATCAAATAGTATAACAAGAACAAACACATGTACCAGTATCATGTTTTTGGCAATATTGTCCTTAATCTTAGTATCTGTCCACTGTTATCTGCTACCACTTATACAAATAACTGCTATGCCTATTGAAACAATTAGAAGGCTATATCCCAAAAGATCATAAAAAAGGGAAAGACCCATGAGTACAAAAATATTTGTAACAGCTACTTTTGTGATGGGAAAGAATTGGAAATTGAGGGAATGTCTATCAAATGGGGAATGTCTGAAAAGTTGTAGTATATCAAAGAAATAATGAGCAGACAGACTTCAGTAAAGCATGAAAAGACTTTACATTAACTGATGCTGAGTGAAGTGAGCAGAACCAGGAGAACAATGTACACATTAACAGCAACATTATATGATGATCAACTATGATGAACTTAGCTCTTCTCAGTAATACAGTGAACAAAGACAGTTCTTGTGATAGAAATGTCATCTACATCCAGAGAAAGAACTATGAAGTTTGAAGGCAGATTGAAGCATTTAATCTTTTCACTTTAATTTTTTTTGCTTTTTCTTTCTAGTAGTTTCTCCCTTTTGTCCTGATTCTTTTTTCACAAAACGACTAATATGAAATATGTTTGATATGATTGTACATGT
This sequence comes from Macrotis lagotis, assembly GCF_037893015.1. Classification (NCBI taxonomy): domain Eukaryota; kingdom Metazoa; phylum Chordata; class Mammalia; order Peramelemorphia; family Peramelidae; genus Macrotis; species Macrotis lagotis. Next base: position 236,131,068 of record NC_133658.1, on the reverse strand, counting down.
ATAACTATATCAGATTCTTGCTGTTTTGGGGAGAGAGGAAAAGAAACAATTTTAGAAGAATGAATATTGAAAACTTTCTCTTCATGTAACTAGAAAAAATAAAATACTATTAAGACAAAAAATAGAAATAATTAGTAGAGGACAAAACTGCACATCTTCAGTAAGGCTTAATCATTTAAAAAGTTGCTAATTTTTTCTAACTGCTTGTTTTTTAATAGTTGTAATAAGATGAAGCAATTTTGGGGCATTGAATATGATTTCTATTTCCTACTAAGAACAAATGATTAGTACTGAGTGAGCATTTCAACAGTGCTATTCATATTTGAAGTGAGAATTTTTTTCTATAATTTTACAAAAGTTGGAATGTTTTGTAATTCTTCTTAAATCAAGGTTCAGAAATCCAAGAAGTCAGATTACTTACCTTGCCTGCTACCTTATAGAAAATGAAACAGCACCAAAGGCACTCTGGCAATTGCCAAGTTTACAAATACAAGAAAAGTTATATTTGTACACAACACTAACCCTCTTATTATGGATGTATGTTTCCTCTTGCTTCTCTGTTTTGGTACTTCTCTGTACTAGTAAAGTATATTTGGTGTTCTTCTTGTATATTTGTTGTTTTATACATTTACAAAAATTAATCCCATAGTAAATTGGATTGTTTGGGTTTTTAATGAGATTTACCTAGTAGCCTGGTATGAATAATATAGAAATACAGTTAATATTGGTTTATCAGAGGAAAGTTTTAATGTCTCTGGCTTTAATGTCACATATCTTTTTCAACCAACCATGATCACATATGATGTTGAATAATGTCTATAATTCCTATAAATTATGGAGTCTACAATTGAGTTTTTAACATGATAAAGGATTAATAGAGAAAAATTTGGCTAAACTTGTTATTAATTCCTCTCTGATTATAGGTAAAAGACCAAAACTATTAATGTTCTATCTTTTTTTGGAGGGGAGGAGATGAATATCAAAATTTCTTCATTGTTTCAGAAGTAGGAAGTTTTATTATGTGACATCATTTATTTGATTTGGTGATCATTTCAATTGAATTTAAATGGCCCAAATGTAGGAATTTTAACCAAAGACTTGTCCATTTTAAAGCAATGGGAATGAAGGGAGTTTTGTAATACCTATTGCATTTAATAGTGGTCCCTAAGTTATATATAGCAAAGTGTTGGAGAACTTCATCCAACCTACTTTATTTATTTTGAATATTATAATTTCCCCCCAATCTCACTTCCTTCCCTCTACCCCCCCCCCACAAAAAGCAATTTGTTAGTCTTTACATTGTTTCCATGGTATACATCATCCAAGTTATTTTAAAGCATTATGAGCAATTAATTTTTTACAGTCATAATTCTATTATTTAACTGCTGGACCTGTTTTCTTGAGGTCATGAAGTGCCTGGCAAATAAATTAAACCTCTTTTGTGAGTCTATAATAATATGTAAAAGGACTAAATGCAAACTTGAAGCTCCAAGAAATCACTTAATATATGTTTTTATATGCTTGTACCAAACTGATGTTCTAGTTATATCATTTTGTAGTAATTCTCATTTGTTTTATGTGTTAAGAATTTCATATGTTAGTTGGAAATTATTTTAATGTAAATATTTGAGTTAAAGCAAATGTCACCAACAATTAAGTTTTTGTTTATAAATATTAATATGCAACTTTTTGTTTAAAAATTCTCCTAAATATTGACTGTTTACATTGCATTTACAAAGAAAAAAAGAAAAAGGAATAACCAGAATGAAGTTTTAAAAAAATACAAGAAGAGATAAATTTTGAGATTGTGCTTAATCACAGTAGAACCCTTAAATCTATAGAGAGTATCTACCTAATGAACTTAAAGACTTTGTATAGAACAGTAAGCAGATTCCATGGGGGTTACTACTTAAGCCTTCCTTCTGATCTTTGCCTTGATAAATATCCCTTACCTTGCTTCCTATATATAGATTAAACATGCTGCTTTTCATTTGATTTTACCACGTGCCTCTTCATTGCCTTTTATGCCACTGAGCAACTTTGTTGAGAGATTCTGGTATTCCAAGACTTGAACCCATGGCATCATTAAGATCTAGAGATTTTAAGAGGTCATTTAGAGCAATCCTCTCATTTTGTTGATGAGGAAAATGAGTAGGTGTCAGAGTCAGGACTTGAGCCTATTTATTCTGAATCTATGGACAGCTCCTCTCTAGTAAAGATGCTGCTTCTCTTATAGTCTTTAAAGTGCCATTAGTGGTAACAGACTTTAGATCACATTGACATAGTTCACACATAGTAGAGTGAAAATCCCAGTGAGAGTGGGAGGGGGAAAAACAGAGTAAGTGTGAAGGACTAATTAGAAAAGGGTGACTGTCCTGATAAATACTTGACAAGTTGAGAGTTTAACACTGCCCCAGGGGAGGAATTATGCTAAATAATAACACCAGGTGTACAGGTCTTATGAATTTCATGATTTATGGTGCATTTTGTTCAGGTTTGTCTGTATTATGGGAATCATTGTTGAAAGTACCTGATGACCTGTATCTGCTCTAAATGACTTCTGTCCTATTGTTAGTTCTTGCATAGGGAGAGTTAATCATCAGATTCAGGAACAGATCCAGGTGGCAGTAAGGGGTCAGGTGAGGTAGGGAGACACCTGACACAGGAAAATAAGAAACTACACTGATTCTCAAATTAGAGAAGCTCAGTTCAAGTGCAACCTCTGATACCTTGGTAAGTCATTTAACTTATGTTCTCTTTCCTTTTTATGGTTTTATTTTTTTAATTTAATTTAATAATATTTTGTTTTTCCTATTTCCTATAAAACAATTTTTAATATTAATTTTTAAAAATTAGTTCTAAATTCTCTCCCTCCCTCCTTGCCCCTCTGAGATTCTTTTAGTGCTCTAAATTTCTTTGCCTATGATCCTACCCCAACTACTTTCTAACCAGTTCAGGATAGAAGGCAAAGCCCCTTAAAGAATTGGTCAATGTTGAGAGGAAATGGAAAGGACTCCCCAAAGTGTTCTCACACACTCTAGTCCCACCCATGGTCAGTTGGTAAGAAGTTCTTATGGTATGGGGGAACTAATTCTGAACTTAAAGTCAGAAAGCCTGGGTCAGAGGTGCCACATCCTAACTGTGTCATTCTGGGTAAGTCACTTTACTCGCTGAGAGTCATTTTCCTACAATGAAGAAAAGGCATGATAATGGTATTCCTACTACTTACATCAAATTGCTGCTGAGAAGATCAAATCTAATATTGAAATGGCTTTTCAAATTAAGTGCTAAAAATCTATAGAGAACAAAGGACTGGACCTGTGATTTAATCTGTATAGGATAACCCCAAAGGAGGAAATTCTATCCACCAATGCAGGTCATCACTTATAGTAATGAGGGTTCTGGGGACACTAAAACTTGAAGAGCCATATCCAAAGCCATACAGGTGGTGCTCATCAGTAGGTCTTTCTGACTTTGAGGCTTGCTCTTCTCCAATAGAGTGCTGGACCTGGAGCCAAAGGACCTGGGTACACAAAGAATCAAACATGAATGAACAACCATAACAATAAAATGCCTCTCACAAACAGTTAATATGTTTTATAAATCTATTATTACCCACTTCTTGACCTTGACCACCAAAACATAAATAAATAAAAGTTTTGAGACTTTAGCCTGGATATAACCTGGTGGTATTAGGTTCTTTCATTTTATGTACTTGAAGGCTCTGGAACTACCAGCATCACCTCCTTCTCCTCTTTTTTCCTTTTCCAACCTTTGACAGAATCAAATCATTGCTATTGACATGGGGTTTTTTTTTTAGGTTTTTGCAAGGCAAATGGGGTTAAGAGGCTTGCCCAAAGCCACACAGCTAGGTAATTATTAAATGTTTGAGACCAGATTTGAACCCAGGTACTCCTGACTCCAAGGCCGGTGCCTTTTCTACTATGTTACCTAGCCACCTAGCCACCCCTTGACATGGCTTTTAATTGTCCTAATGATAACCTTAATTAGGGGCCCCTCCAGCAGTGTGTTGGGTAAAAAGCATTACTTTCTCTGCTACTCCATCATCTCAGAAAAGCTTTAACTTTTGTCTCCAGTTTCCCAGTCCCATTTATTTTCCTTGTAACTCTAAGAGTGAAGGCAACTGCCATTACAAAATAAGGGAAAGTCAAGGGGTAAAGACTGACTGATAAAAAAACCAGACAATCAGGGATCCCCAATTGCCTGCAGGTTGGAACCTGGGCCTGCCTGGCTTCTGCCTGTATCTCCCTTCTGGCCAGGCAGCTGGCTACCAGGAGCTGAGCTCAGTTTGAAGAGCCAGATGCAAGATGGGAAAATGGGATTCATTAGAGCTGGGAGGAAGCTATTGATATAGAATAAAGTTTAACAGATACCAGAAATAGGGTATTTACTCCCTCAATTCTTCGTCATACCTAGGAAGGTTGCTAACCATATGGGCTCCTGGCCCCAGGACAAGGGAAAACAGCTTCCTAGATATAGGATTGTCTTCTTGCCTCCCACAGAGCTTTTTGTGTGGGCAAATAAATATGGGCAAATAGGCCACCAAGGATTTTTCTTCATGGACTTCAAATGTATCTCAAAATTTCTGCCAATGAGATATTTCTTTTGGTTTATGTTAAGTACTATCTGACCATAATCTTTGGTATTATCTGGAAGAGCAACATATTAACTCATTAACTTTCTAAAGTATTAAGCTTTTTTAGATAAGTCCCTGTCACCTAGCTTAGAATACTGGAATATTGCAAAGTTAGTCACTTATGTCCATATGTCTCCTCCACTGGATAGTCAAAGAAAGGCAAAACTATCACCATCCTCAAGGAACTCATATTCTAACAAGGAATATTATATAAATAACTAGGTATATAGGCTATACATATATCTGAATATATATATATATATATATATATATATATATATATATATATATAGAGAGAGAGAGAGAGAGAGAGAGAGAGAGAGAGAAAAGAGAATGGAAAATAATCTGAGAAAGAAAGATACTAGTGGATGGGGAAATGGTAAAGGTCTCCTGAAGAAGGTGAGATTTGAACTGAGTCTGAAAGGAAGGTGATTATGATGGCAAAGAATTCTAGACTTGGAGGAGGACCAATACTAAGTCAAGAAGAAAGAAAATGGTTATAACAACTAGAGAAACATAGTCTGACCACAGAATGTGTAGCAAGCTTTGATCTAGGGTAAGTGTTCAAGAAAGGTTCAAAGCATGAGATAATGTCTAGCTATGGTTGCAATGGGGAGTCATGCATATACAAGATGGTAAAGGGACAAAACCCCTCAGAAAACATTTATTAAAGAAATTCTATGTGCCAGTCACTGTGTTAAGTACATAAAGACAAGCATAGAAAGAAAGAGATGGGGGGTGGAGCCAAGATGGTGACAAGAGCAGATCGTGTCTTAGGTGCTCTCTCATAAATCTTTGAAACTAAGGACTTTAACTAAATTTTCGAGAGACAAAGCCCACAAAGGGACTCAATGAGGCAGTTCTCCTACTCAAGGTAACCTGGAAAAGAGCAGAAAGGCTCTGCTCCCCGGGGTTGGAGGGGTGGCCCTCCAGAGGGGTGGCTGGCCAGAGGAAAAGAACTTCAGCCTCCCAGAGGCAGCCCCAGGGCAGCAGGGGAGTTTCCTGAGCTATGCCCCAAGGAGCACTGTTCACAAATTGGGGGAACAGGGGGAGACCTCTGCCAGAGTGCACGCGAAGTCCAGCCCTCAGGCCACACAGCCAGCAGCATGGCCACTGCATTCCAGATCCAGGAAACATAAGCAGGCTGAGCCAGTAAGTAGGAGCCCCCAGGGCATGAGTCCATTGAAACTAGGGAGGGGAGTGAAGAGAGAGAGACTTCGGAGCTCTGTCCTCTGCCCCTGGAACAGGACTCTGGGGCTCTGAACACATTCAGATCCTGATCGCAGTCTAGGCCCCCCCATAGAACAGCAGGGGCCCCCTCCACCTCAGCCCTGTAGCAGAGGGGGGCACATATGGTCATTCACAGACCAGGAGAGAGGACAGAGCCTCACACACTGAGACCCTTGTGGGAGTGTCCCAAAAGCTCAGGAAGCACCCCCAAAACAGGCTTAGGCTGGGAAAATCAGCAAGCAGAGAAACAAGAGGAACGCCACTGAGAAATACATTATCTATGATCCCAAGAAGGATCAAAATACTCAGTCTGAAGATGAGAAAGCACAAGCTCCTGCATCTAAAGACTACAAGAAAAATAGAAATTGGGCTCAGGCTATGACAGAGCTCAAAAAAGACTTTGAAAATCAAATGAGGGAGTTAGAAGAAAAACTGGGAAAAGAAATGAAAGAAATGCAGGAAAAACATGAAAATTAAGTCAGCAGCTTAGTCAAGGAAATAAAAAAAAAAAGAAAATAGCATGCTAAAAACCAGCTTAGGTCAAAGGGATAAAACAGTTCAAAAAGCAGAATTGGCCAGATGGAAAAAGAGATAAGAAAACTCTCTGAGGAAAACAAATCCTCCAAAGAATAGAACTCAGGGAGATTGATTAATTTACAAGAAATCAGGACTCATTACTTCAAAACCAAAAAAAATGAAAAATTAGAAGAAAATGTGAAACATCTCACTGAAAAAACAACTGATATGGAAAACAGATTTAGAAAAGATAACTTAAAAATTATTGGAATACCTGAAAATCTTGATCAGGAAAAGAGCCTTGACATAATTTTCAAAGAATTACTACAGGAAAATTGCCCTGATATCCTAGAAGCAGAGGGCAAAATAGAAATGGAGAGAATCCACCGATCCCCCCAAGAAAGAGGTCCCAAAAAACCAACCCCTAGGAATATTATAGCCAAGTTACAGAACTCCCAAATCAAAGAGAAAATATTACAAGCAGCCAGAATGGCACAATTCAAATACTGTGGAGCTGCAGTCAGGATCACACAGGACTTAGCAGCAACTACATTAAAAGCTCATAGGGCTTGCAATACTATATACCAGAAGGCAAAAGAGCTTGGAATGCAACCGAGAATCAACTACCCAGCAAAAATGAATGTCCTCTTCCAGGGAAAAAGATGAACTTTCAATGAACCAGGGGAATTTCAAATGTTCCTGTTGGAATGGCCAGAGCTGAACAGAAAGTTTGATCTTCAGATACAGGACTCGGGTGAAGCACAGAGAGTGGAGGAGAAGAGGAAAACATGAGGGACTTAATGATGATGAACTGCATGTAATCCTGCATAGAAAAATGACACTGATAATACTCATATGTACCTTCTTAATTAACAGAGCAGGTAGAAGGAGCTTTTATAGATGAAGCATAGGAGAAAGTTGAATTTGAAGATAAAATATGGTGTAAAAATGGAGTCAATAGAAAAAAGGGAATTGTAATGGGAGAAAAAAAAGGAGAGGGGTAATAGGCCAAGATATTTCATATAATAAGATTTTTCTTTATTACAATGAGCTATTGCAATGATATGGAAGGGGGGAAGGCAAGGGGGAATGAGGGAATCTTCTCTCTCATCAGAGGTGGCTAGGAGAGGAAACAGCATATATACTTAATGGGGTATAGGCATCTGGAGTAAGAAGGAGAGGGGGGACAGGGGGAAGGGGGGGATGTGAGTGATGGAGGAGAGGATGGACCATGGGGGGAGAGTGGTCAGATATAACACATTTTCTTTTTTACTTCTTGCAAGGGACTGGGATTGTATGGCCTGTCTGGGACCATAGGGCCAGGTGGATGCTGGGCCTAAGCGGTAGTAGGGGGGCTCAGGGCCTCTTGGCCCCAGGACCAGGGATCTGTCTGCTGCACCACTCAGATACCCTACAGCAGAGTCAGAGTGAAAGGAGAGAGAAAATATAGTACATGGTAGTGGAGAAATACGAAAGGAGGGAGTTGCAATCAGCAATGGCAATGGTGGAAAAATATGGAAGTAACTTTTGTGATGGACTTATCCTAAAGAATGTGATCCACCCACGACAGAGTTGTTGGTGTTGGAACAAAGAGTGAAGCACATTTTTATTATAATTTTCATTTGGGGGGGGGCAGGGCAAATGGGGCTGGCTGGCCTGCCTGGGACCACATAGCAGGGTTATCGTTGGGTGTCTGAGGCCGGATTTGGACCTGGGTGCTCCTGGTTCAAGGACTGGTGCTCTCTCTACCACCCAGCTGCCCCTACTATTATTACTATTTTATTTTATTTTGGGTCTTTTTTTTTCTTTTTTTGGTTTTTGCAGGGCAGTGGGGTTGGGGTGGCTTGCATGTCACATGGCTGGGTGATTGTTGGGTGTATGGGACCGGATATGGACTCAGGTGCTCCTGGCTCCAGGGCTGGTGCTCTGTCCATTGCACCACCTCGCCATACCTGCAATTATTACTATTATTTTTTAATTTTAATTTTTTCCTCTCCCCTTTACTTTATCGCTTAAGCAAGTCTATTTTTGGTGGGGAGGGGTATTCTGCTTACTCTTAAACAAGAATACTTTATTAATGTATAAAAAATTGTACAAAATGAGAATAAATAAATATTAAATATTAAAAAAAGAAAGAGAGCTAGATGAGACCTGAGGATATCTAGAAAACAGAGATAGTATACATAATGCTATAAAAGGTTATAATGGGCAGGAAGGAGGTGTAGTAGATAGAGCACTAGGCCTAGAGTCAGGAAGATGAATTCAAATCTGGCATCAGACCCTGAGCAAGTCACTAAACCCTATTTGCCTCAGTTTCTATATCTTAAAATGAGCTGAAGGATCATTCCCAAGAAAACTCCATATGGGATCAAAGAGTTAGATACAATTGAAAGGCTGAATAACAATAAATTAATAATCATAAGAGAATGTTATTAGAAATATCTAAATGTAGTTTCTGGAACCATGGTTTAGGAGCAGGAAAGGGAATAAGCATTTATTAGACCTCCTATCATTTTATTCTCAAAACAACCTGGGAGGTGGAATGCTTTAGTTGAGTGACTTGTCCGGGATCACATAGCTAGTAAGTGTCTGAAGTTCATTTTAACTCACATCTTCCCATCTCTAGGCCTATCCCTCTATCCATTGGGCCACCTAGCTGCCTTTTTTTTCAAGGCAATGGGGTTAAGTGGCTTGCCCAAGGCCAAACGGCTAGGTAATTATCAAGTGCCTGAGGTGGGATTTGAACCCAAGTACTCCTGACTCCAAGGCCAGTGCTCTATTCACTGTGCCACTTAGCTGCCCCCTGCCTAGCTGCCTTTTTAAAAGAATATTGACCATCAAGTATGTGAAGGGTTCAATTGGAAAGGAGATTAAATTTATTCTGCTTGACCTTAGATATGAGAATTAGCTCAAAAGGGTGAAATTGGACTAAATGACTTCAGACAATTGTTCTAGATCTATCATTCTATGATTTTGAGGTTCTAAGTTGCAGATAATTAGAAGAAAAATTTCCTAGCAACCAAAATATTATGAAAAGGAATGATATTGGTAAATTGTAGGTCCCTCAACGTTAGCACCCTTCAAATAGAGGTTGGGCATTTTTCAGGTATGTTTTGATTCTGGCTCTTGGTGGATAAACTTTATACTGAAAGAAACAAGAGAGGTAAAAGGGAGAATGCAGAGAATTGAAAATTAAGAAGTTATACTCAGGAAAAAAAAATTTAGGAACCTAAGGGGGAAGAATGAGCAAGAATTTTGGGGGAAAAAAGAGGAAGAAATAGAAAAGATTTTGTCATTGAGATCATATATATATATGTGTGTGTGTACATATATATACATATATATATATATATATATATACATATACCTTAACTTTTTGATTTTCCTTTGTAATAATTTCATCCTTCAAAAGGTAGAGGAGTTGATTGCTATTGTGGAAATGATGGGAACATTGAGAGGAAATATTCCATCTTAGATGTTGTGGCACAGAAGAGTAAATCTGAATAAAGTTTGATAAATTCAGCAGACTTCCAGTGTATTTCAAAGAGTTCAAAGTCAGGTAGAATACCAGAGAGTAAAATATTTCAGTAAAATACTTAACCCAGGAGGTATGGGAGAAACTCAAGAATTAAATTCTGAAGACACAGGAAAGCAAGTCCAACAAAGAGGAAATCTGGGATTTGTCTAAAGAGACCAAAATGAACATGCAGAGAGCTCACTAACCAAACCAATTTTTTTTCAGTGTGCAAAAGATTGAAGTAAAGCCAGATAATGAAGAATGAACAAATGAACATGTAAAAAAATAGGAATACTAAAGCTTAGAATGAGCTAAAGCTGGAAACAGAAGCTAAGGACAACAAAAAGATTTTTATAGCTATATTTAAAGTTGAAAGAAAGACTAGAATCTTTGCTGGTTGTATATGGGATGATGATAACCTAAAACAGAGAAGGCAGATCTATTTAAATCTCATTTTGTTCTTCTGCAAAGATGATTGGCCTTTACCCTTCAAATAACGGAACAAAATGACAATAATAACAGGGAGTTGATAAACAACATAAGTAAGATGTAAGAGAGCACCTGGTGATTAGTTCAAGTTACCTTGCCCAGATGGTCTATATCCTTGAGTACTAATGAAAATAAAGCACCTAACAACCTAGCAGATGTGATTGGGGAATGATCATGGAAAATAGGAAAGGTATCAAGAGATTTGGGAAGAGCTAATGACTAAGAAATAGAAAGGAAAATAAGCAGTGTTTTCAGATTATAGGTCAAGGAATTTGACTTTTATATCTGAGAAAATTTTCAGATGATACAAAGCTGATAGGGATAGATAATATGGTAGAAAAGAGAGTCAGGATCTAAATGGATTTTGACAGGCTAGACCACTGGGCTAAATAAAATAAGATGAAAATCAAAATGGATAAATGAAAAGTATTCCATTTGAATGCAAAAAAATTATCTTCACAAGTATAAAGGGAGGAGGATGGATAGTAAGCACTAATTCTGAAAGAGATATTCAAAATTTAATGGATTGCCTCCTCAGTGTGAGGCAGAAGTGGGATATGGCAGTCAGAAAAACTGACATAGTGATGGACTGCATTAAAAAAGGACATAATTTCCAGGAATAAAGGAAATTAGTCTCACTGTACTCTGCCCTCATCAGGTCTAGCTCTGGACAACATGGGCTAAGAAGGTCATTCACAAGCCAGAGAATGCCCAGGAGACAACCAGGATGATGTCCTTGAGCTCATTTCCTATGAAGTCAGCTGGAAAAAAAGGGGAATGTTTAGCATTGAGAGAAATCTCTGTGAAGCATACTAACTACCTTTAAGCATTCGAAGGACTGTCACATGGAATAAGAATTTTGTTTATTCTACTTGGTCTTAGAAGCAGAAGAAGCAAGAGCTCTGAGTAGAAGTTGCAAAGAGGAAAATTTAGGTTTGATATGAGGAAACATTTCCTAACAATTAGAACTCTCCAAAAAGCAAACAGGAGTGATGGGTACTTTCTATTTGGAAGTCTTCTAGAAAAAAATTGCATGCCTGTTTCTCAGATATTATAGTGAGGGCTCCTTTTATTTGTGGATTGAACTAGATAGCTACTGAATCACCTTGCAACTCTTAAATCCTGTGACTTTGTGAAAATTATTCCTTTGTGACTTCCAGGCCAACAAGGCATAGGATGATGAGACAGCTGTTTTTGCAGGGAGGCAGAGAGGGGAGGGATGGACTAAATGATTTCTTATCCTTGTTTCAGGTGTGCTACTGGAATAACAAGGAAACACCTGCCTTTCCAGCTGGCCCATTAGACTTTGTTTGTAATTGGCTTAAGGATCCCAGCAGGCCAGCCAACCACAGCCTCCAAAACATGCAGGTTATTTTCTGAAAATAGGACATCAGGTGACTTAAAAGGATTCATACCACATAACTTTCCATAAACTCACTCAAAAGAAAATGGGGAGGCGTTCTCTGGAAAAAGTATTATGTAATATCACACACTGTCTCACCAAAAACACATACTATATTTTATGGGGCACAAAAACCTCTTATTTGGGGGTCTTAAAGCACCTTATTCACCTTTGTTATTTAGAGCTATTACTCCTACTATATTGATGAAAAACTAGTGGGAAAATAGTTTGCTTGATGTAACTAGAGAGGACAAGGAAAAATAAATGAATCATAGACTCCTGGAGCCAAAAGGCCTTTTTCCTCAAGGATATTACACTCTAATACGAAAGACCAAGAAGCTATAAAGGGGTTGGGGGTGAAGATCCCTAGTTTGGCAGCATGATGGAGAATTCCAGAATCCTTTAACTTAGTATTATGTCAATTTTAGAAACTATGCTCTGAGGAATTAAATGACCTGCCTAAATAATAATTAATAATTGTAACCCACCATGTTTATTCTTCTTGAAGGTTTTTAAATGCTTTAAATAGTCCTTGAGTATTGTAAGGTGGATAACTATTATTATCCTCATTTAACAGATGAGGGAACTGAGGTTGATGGATATTCAGTGACTTGCCTACAGTCATTCAACTAGTAACTGTCTGAGTCAGAGTCAAACTCAGGTCTTATTGACTCCAGATCCATTAGTTGTTTCTCATGATGCCAGCAAGATGCCAGAGTCACTTTAACTAACCAAAGTCACGCAGCTAATAACAGAGCATGATTCAAACCCAGGTTTAAGGAGAAGAGAATTGAATTTGTGGTCAGGGGATCCAGGCACATATTCCAAGTAATGCTTGGAATAGTACATATGAAGAAAAAATTGCAGAGGCTCTGGTCACTTAGTGCCTTCCTAAATGGTTTCATAGCCAATGGCCAAAGAATATCTTATTCTCTTCTTGATTTGTTGACCAGAATCATTTATAGAATGTCTGCAAACACTTCAGTGATTCTCCAAGGTACCTCCATTACATGTGTCAACATTAAGCTCCCTAGAATTTCCACATGGATAGACACTGTTAGAAGCATTCTCTGTAGACTCCTTTTACCTTATCTTTGTGACCTCATCTTTGTAAGTCACTCCCACTCTATGAATCTCAGTTTTCTCCTCTGTGAAATGAAATATTTGGACCAGATCTTGCCTATAAAACTCCCAGGTATGGTCCAAACCAGATTAAAATGTAATTGGGAAATGTTTAACAAAGTTAGTAAAAATGCAATATAGATAGTTAATTTGTATAATTCTAAGTCAATGTATACAGGGATCCTTTCTCTTTGGGTTTGACATCATTGTCCTAGATAATATCTAAATTTACTTCCAATTCTAAAACCTAAGATCATATAAATTTAAAGCCAGTGTTCTTTCCACTGAAACATATCATACTAGATGGTAAATTTCATTAGGTCGCATGTCAAAAAATATTATAGGTTTTAACGCAACTTATTTTCTCTTCCCCGACATGGGGTGAACTCAGGCCTGTACTCTTTCCTCTTCTTTTTTTTATTATATAAACATTTTATTTGTTTTCCAATTATATAAAATAGTAGTTTCTTCCTATAATTTTTGTAAGTTTTTTTGCATTTTGCAATTTTCCCTCCACCTTCCCTTCCCTCTCCCCTTCCCCCTGAAGGCAATCTAATAATCTTTACATTGTTTCCATGCTATGCATTGATCAAAATTGAATGTGTTCAGAGAAAAAAAAACATGTCCTTGAGGAAGAAATAAAATATTAGAGATAGTAAACTTATGTAGTACATAAGACAACTTTTTTAAACAATTGGTCTTTGTTGAAACTTCACAGTTCTTTTTCTGGATACAGATGGTATTCCTCATCACAGATCCTCTAAAATTATCCCTGCTTATTGAGCTGATGGAATGAACAATCCATTAAGGTTGATCATAACCCCCATGTTGCTGTTACAGTGTATAGTGTTCTGGTTCTTCTCATCTCACTCAGCATCAGTTCATGCAAGTCTTTGCAGTCTTCTCTGAAATCCCATTCCTCCTGATTTCTAATAGACCAATAGTGTTTCATAACATACTTATACTACAATTTGTTCATTCATTCTCCAAATGATGGACATACTCTCAATTTCCAATTCTTTGCCACCACAAATACAACTGCTATGAATATTTTTGTACAAGTGATGTTTTCACTGTTTCCCTGATCTCTTCAGGGTATAGACCTAGTAGTGGTATTGTTGGATCAAAGTGTATACACATTTTTATTACCCTTTGGACATAATTCCAAATTGTTCTCCAGAAAGGTTGGATCAGTTCATAGTTCCACCAACAATGCATTCGTGTCCTAGATTTCTCATATCCCTTCCAACACTGGTCATATTGACCTTTCTGGTCATATTGACCAATCTGAAAGGTGTGAAGTGGTACCTCAGAGATGCTTTAATTTGCATTTCTCTAATCAGTAATTATATAGAATATTTTTTTCATATGACTATAGATAACTTTGATTTCCTCATCTGCAAATTGCTTTTCCATATCCTTTGACCATTTCTCAATTGGGAATGGCTTGTTTTGTTTTGTTTTGTTACAAATTTGACTCAGTTCTGTATATTTATAAATGAGTCCTTTGTCAGAAACACTATTTGCAAAAATTGTTTCCTAATTTACATCATTTATTTTGATCTTTGTTAGAATGGTTTTTCCCCCACCTTCCCTTCCCCATGAAGGCAATATAATAATCTTTACATTATTTCCATGCTATGCATTGATCAAAATTGAATGTGTTCAGAGAAAAAAACATGTCCTTGAGGAAGAAAAAGCTTTTTAATTTAATGTAATCAAAATTATCCAGTTTGTTTTTTATGATTTCTCTTTCTCTTTCTGGTCATAAACTGTTCCCTTTTCCATATATTTAACAAGTAAACCATTTCTTGTTCTCCCAGTTTGCTTTTAATAGTCTTTTAGGTCTAAATCCTACATACACCCATTTTGATCTTATTTTGGTATAGGGTGTGAGATGTTGGTTTAATCCAAGTTTCTGCCATACAATCTTCCAGTTTTCCCAGCAGTTTTTTTTTTATCAACAAGTGAGTTCTTATCCCAGAAGTTGGACTCTTTGGGTTTATCAAACAGCAGATTACTATAATCATTTTCTGCTTCCTCTTTTGCATTCAATCTATTCCACTGATTTACCACTCCATTTCTTAGCCAGTTTTGATAACTCATGCTTTATAATATAATTTTAGATCTGATAAGGCTAAGCCACATTTTTGTGTACTTTTTTCATTAAATCCCTGGATATTCTTGACTTTTTGTTTCTCCATATGAGTTTAGTTATAATTTTTTCTAGCCCATTAAAGTAATTTTCTTAAAAGTTTGATTGGTATGACATTTAAAAAAGTAGTTTAATTTAGATAGAATTGTCATTTTTATTATATTGGCTCAGCCTATCTAGGTGAGTTGATATTTTCCCAGTTATTTAAATCCAATTATATTTGTGTGAAAAAGTGTTTTATAGTTGTTTTCATATAGTTTCTGAATTTGCCTTGGCAGGTAGACTCCCAAGTATTTTATGCTGTCTGAAGTTATTTTAAGTGGGATTTCTCTTTCTAGCTCTCACTGCTGTCTCTTGCTAGTAATATATAGAAATGCTGAGGATTTTTGTGGGTTTGTTTTATATCCTGTGACTTTGCTAAAGTTGCTAATTGTTTCCAGTAGTTTTTTAGAGGGTTTTTTAGGGTTCTCTAGGCAAACCATCATGCCATCCACAAAGAGTGAGAGTTTTGTTTCTTCTTTCCCAAATCTAATTCCTTCAATTTCTTTTTCTTCTCATTGCTGAAGCTAACATTTATAATACAATATTGAATAGTAGTGGTGATAATAGACAGCCTTGTTTCACCCTGATCTTATTAGGAAAGCCTCTAGTTTATCCCCATTGCATAAAATGCTTCTTGATGGTTTCAGATCGATATTGCTTATCTTTCTAAGGAACAATCCATTTATTCCTATGCTTTCTAGTGTTTTCAGTAGGAATGGGTGATTGATTTTGTCAAAGGTTTTTTCATCATCTATTGAGATAATCATATGATTTCTGTTAGGTTTGTTATTAATATAGTCAATTATACTGATAGTTTTCCTAATATTGAACCAACACTGCATTCCTAGAATAAATCCTGCTTGGTCATAGTGTATTATCCTAGTGATAACTTGTTTTAATTGCTTTGCTAAGGTATTATTTAAGATTTTTGCATCCATATTCATTAGGAATATTGGTCTATAATTTTCTTCCTCTGTTTTGACTCTTCCTGGTTTAGGTATCAGCACCATATTGGTGTCATAGACGGAATTGAACAGAGTGCTATCTTAACCTATTTTTTCAGAGTTTATATAGAATTGGAACCAATTGTTCCCTAAACATTTGATAGAATTCACTTGTGAATCCATCTGGTTCTGGAGATTTTTTCTTAGGCAGTTCATTGATGGCTTTTTGAATTTCTTTTTCTGAGATAGGGTTATTTAGGTATTTAATTTCCTCTTCATTTAACCTGGACAACATACAACATATATACATATATACGTGTATACATATGTATGTATGTCTAGGGTTTTTTTTTGGCAAGACAATGGGGTTAAGTGACTTGCCCAAGGTCATGCAGCTAGGTAATTATTAAGTGTCCAAGCTGGATTTGAACTTAGGTCCTCCTGACTCCAGGCTGGTGCTCTATTCACTGCGCCACCTAGCTGCCCCGACTACACTACCTAGCTGCCCTAGCAATTTATATTTTTGTAAATATACATCCATTTCACTTAGATTATTAAATTTATTGGTATATAGTTGGACAAAATAGTTCCAAATTATTACTTTAATTTCCTCCTCTTGGTAGTGAGTTCCCCTTTTTCATTTTTGATACTAGTAATTTGGTTTTCCCCCCTTTCTTTTTGCCAATCAAATTAACCAAATAGTTATCTATTTTTCTAGTTTTTTTCATAAAACCAACCCTTGGCTTTACTTTTTAGTACAACAGTTTTCTTGCTTTTGATTTCATTAATTGCTCCTTTAATTTTTAGAAATTCTGGTTTGGCATTTAATTAGAGGGTTTTAATTTGTTCCTTCTCTAATGTTTTAATTGCATGCTTAGTTCATTGATTTCCTCTTTCTCTATTTTATCCATGCAAGCATTTAGAGATATAATATATCCCCTAATAATTGCTTTGACTGTATCCCTTAAGTTTTGTTATGTTATCTCATTATTGGCCTTGTCTAGGATAACATCATTAATTCTGTCCATAATATATTGTGTGATCCACTCTTTTTTAAAAATGAGGTCATTTAGTTTCCAATTGATTTTAAGTCTAACTCTCCATGGCCCATTATAGCACGTGATTTTTATTGCATTATGGCCTGAAGAGGAAGCATTCATTATTTATGCCTTTCTACATTTGATTATGTGGTTTTTATGTCCTAATACATGGTCAATTTTTGTTTAGGTATCTTGTGCTGTAGAAAAATATGGTATATCCCTTTCTATTCCTATTCAATGTTCTCCAAAGGTCTATCATGATCTAGGTTTTCTAACATTCTATTTACCTCCCTAACTTCCTTCTTGTTTATTTTATGGTTAGATTTATCTAATTCTGAGAGAGGGAAGTTGAGGTCTCCCATCAGTAGAGTTTTGCTGTCTATGTCTTCCTGTAACTCATTCAGCTTCTCCTTTAAGAATATAGATGCTATATCATTTGGTGCATACATATTTAGTATTGAAATTGCTTCACTGACTATGGTACTTTTCAGGAGAATATGGTTTCCATTCTTATCTCTTTTAATGAGATCTATTTTTGTAGACATAAAGATTTGTATGACATAAAGATTACTGCCCCTTCCTTTTTCACTTCAGCTGAAACACAACATATTCTGCTCTAGTCTTTTACCTTGACTCTGTATGTATCTCTTTGCTTCAAATAATTTCTTGTAAGCAGGATATTGTAGGATGCTTGTTTTTAATCCACTCAGCTATCCACCTAGATTTTATAGGAGATATCATCCTACTCATATTCAAAGTTATAATTACTAACTCTTTATCATCCTCCATGCTTTCTTCCCTCTGTTTGTATTTTCCACTTTTTTTCACCTTATCCCAATTTCCCAGTATCTTGCTTCCGAATACCACTTCCTTTGGTGTATTTGTCCCCTTATATCAACCTCCCCTCCCCTGTTTTCCCCTTTCCCCTTCTTCCTTCCTTTCCTTCTGTTAGTTCCTCTTTTCCTCCCCCTACCCCCCATCTTCCCCTCTTAATACTTGAAACGTAAGGTAAATTTCTAAACTTAACTGAGTGTGTTTCTTAATCCTTCTTTGAGCCAAATCTGATGAAAGTAAGATTCAGGTGGTTCTTACTTCCTACCTTCTTCCCTTCTATTGCAATAGGTCCTTTGCAGATCTTCATGTGATATAATTTACCCCATTCAATTTCCTCCATCCTCCTGTCTCTTTACTGCCCCTCCCTTTTTAAGGAGATATTTTTTTTTAAATCATTCTATAAGAGTATCCATTACTTTTGGCTAAGTATACTCTCTCTAATAGAGTTACAATCCTCAAGAGTTATGAGAATCTTTCTCTCAGGTGGGGATTTAGCTAGTTTCATCTTATTGGATAATGGGTTTTTTCCTTTCCCCTTTTTTACCTTTTCATGTATCTCTTGAATCTCCTGTTTGGAGTCCAAATTTTCTATTTAGTTCATGTTTTTTCATCAAGAAAAGTTGGAAGCCTCCTATTTCATTAAATATCCATCTTTTCCCTGGAAGAGAAGGCTCAGTTTTTCCAGATAGTGAATTCTTTGAGGCATTCCAAACTCCCTTGCACTTCAGAATATCATATTCCAGGCCCTTTGATTCCTTAATGTTATTATAGTCAGGTCCTGAGTAATCTTTACTGTGGCTCCTTGGTATTTAAATTGTTTCTTTCTCTTTTTTTAGGTTTTTGCAAGGCAAATGGGGTTAAGTGGCTTGCCCAAGGCCACACAGCTAGGTAATTATTAAGTGTCTGAGATCGGATTTGAACCCAAGTACTCCTGATTCTAGGGCCGGTGATTTATCCACGGCACCACCTAGCAACCCCTTTAAATTGTTTCTTTCTGGCTTTTTACAGGATTTACTCCTGTATCTGATATTTCTGGAGTATGGGCACAATATTCCTTGGTGTTTTCATTTTAGGATCCCTTTCAGGAGGTGATTGATGTAGTCTTTTGTTTTCTTTTAAATTGCTTTTTTATTAAAGATATTATTTGAGTTTTACAATTTTCCCGCCAATCTTACTTCCCTCCCCCCACCCCCCTACAGAAAGCAATCTGTCAGTCTTTACTTTGTTTCCATGTTGTACATTGATCCAAATTGAGTGTGATAAGAGAGAAATCATATCCTTAAGGAAGAGACAAGAAGTCTAAGAGGTAACAAGATCAGACAATAAGATATCTGTTTTATCTAAATTAAAGGGAATAGTCCTTGAACTTTGTTCAAACTCCACAACTCTTTATTTGGATACAGATGGCACTCTCCTTTGCAGACAGTCCAAAATTGTTCCCGATTGTTACACTGATGGAATGAACGAGTCCTTCAAGGCAGAACATCACCCCCATGTTGCTGTTAGGGTATACAGTGTTTTTCTGGTTCTTCTCATCTCACTCAGCATCAGTTCATGCAAATCCCTCCAGGCTTCCCTGAAATCCTGTCCCTCATGGTTTCTAAGAACAATAGTGTTCCATGACATACATATACCACAGTTTGCTAACCCATTCCCCAATTGAAGGACATTTACTTGATTTCCAATTCTTTGCCACAACAAACAGGGCTGCTATAAATATTTTTGGACAAGTGATGTTTTTACCCTTTTTCATCATCTCTTCAGGGTATAGACCCAGTAGTGGTATTGCTGGGTCAAAGGGTATGCACAGTTTTGTTGCCCTTTGGGCATAGTTCCAAATAGCTCTCCAGAAGGGATGGATGAGTTCACAGCTCCACCAACAGTGTAATAGTGTCCCAGATTTCCCACAACCCTTCCAACAATGATCATTATCCTTCCTGGTCATATTAGCTAATCTGAGAGGTGTGAGGTGGTACCTCAGAGAAGCTTTAATTTGCATTTCTCTAATAATTAATGATTTAGAGCAATTTTTCATATGGCTATGGATTGCTTTGATCTCCTCATCTGTAAATTGCCTTTGCATATCCTTTGACCATTTGTCAATTGGGGAATGGATTTTTGTTTTAAAAATATGACTCAGTTGTCTGTATATTTTAGAAATGAGTCCTTTGTCAGAAGAATCATTAGTTGTAAAGATTGTTTCCCAATTTACTACATTTCTTTTGATCTTGGTTACAGTGGTTTCATCTGTGCAAAAGCTTTTTAATTTAATGTAATCGAAATCATCTAATTGGTTTTTGGTCATATTCTCCAACTCTTAGTCGTAAACTGATCCCCTTTCCATAGATCTAACAGGTAAACTAGTCCTTGATCTAATTTGCTTATAGTATTGTTTTTTATGTCTAAGTCCTGTAACCATTTGGATTTTATCTTGGTAAAGGGTGTTAGGTGTTGGTCTAATCTAAGTTTCTTCCATATTAACTTCCAATTATCCCAGCAGTTTTTATCAAAGAGGGAGTTTTTATCCCAATAGCTGGGCTCTTTGGGTTTATCAAACAGCAGATTACTATAATCGTCTCCTGCTTTTGCACTTAGTCTATTCCATTGGTCCACCACTATATTTCTTATCCAGTACCAAACAGTTTTGATGACTGGTGCTTTATAGTATAATTTTAGATCAGGTAGGGCTAAGCCCCATTCTTCTGCACTTTTTTCATTAAATTCCTGGAAATTCTTGACTTTTTATTTCTCCATATGAATTTACTTACAATTTCTTCTAAATCATTAAAGTAATTTTTTGGAATTGTGATTGGTAGGGCACTCAACAGATATTTTAGTTTTGGTAGAATTGTCATTTTTATTATATTAGCTGTACCTATCCATGAGCAGTTGATATTTCCCCAGTTATTTAAATCTGATTTAATTTGTGTGAGAAGTGTTTTATAATTGTTTTCAAAAAAGATTCTGAGTCTGTCTTGGCAAATAGACTCCAAAGTATTTTATATTGTCTGAATTTACTTTGAATGGGATTTCTCTTTCTAGCTCTTCCTGCTGTTTCTTGCTAGACATATATAGAGAAGTTGAGGATTTATGAGGGTTTATTTTATAACCTGCAACTTTGCTAAAATTGCTAATTGTTTCCAGTAGCTTTTTGGATGATTTCTTGGGATTCTCTAGGTAGGCCATCATGTCATCTGCAAAGAGTGAGAGTTTTGTCTCTTCCTTCCCAATTCTAATTCCTTTAATTTCTTTTTCTTCTGTGATTGCTGCTGCTAACATTTCTAATACAATATTAAATAGTAGTGGTGATAATGGGCATCCTTGTTTCACCCCTGATCTTATTGGGAATGCCTCTAGCCTCTCCCCATTGAATATAATGCTTGTTGATGGTTTCAGATATATACTGCTAATTATTTTAAGGAACAGTTCATTTATTCCTACACTCTGTAGTGTTTTTAATAGGAATGGATGCTGTATTTTGTCAAAAGCTTTTTCAGCATCTATTGATATGATCATATGATTCCTGATAGGTTTGTTGTTGATATAATTGAGTATACTAACAGTTTTCCTAATATTGAACCAACCCTGCATTCCTGGAATAAATTCTACTTGATTATAATGTATTATCCTAGTGATGACTTGTTGTAATCATTTTGCTAAGATTTTATTTAGGATTTTTGCACCTATATTCATCAGGGAGATAGGTCTATAATTTTCTTTCTCTGTTTTAACTCTTCCTGGTTTAGGTAACAGTACCATATTGGTTTCGTAGAAAGAGTTAGGCAGAGTTCCATCTTTCCCTATTTTTCCAAAGAGTTTATATAGGATTGGAACCAATTGTTCCTTAAATGTTTGGTAGAATTCAATTGTGAATCCATCAGGCCCTGGAGATTTTTTCTTAGGGAGTTCAATGATGGCTTGTCGAATTTCTTTTTCTGCTATAGGATAGTTTAGGTATTTCATCTCTTCTTCATTTAACCTGGGCAACTTATATTTTTGTAAATATTCATCCATTTCACTTAGATTATCAAATTTATTGGCATAGAGTTAGGCAAAATAATTTTGAATTATTACTTTAATTTCCTCCTCATTGGTGGTGAATTCACCTTTTTCATTCATGATACTAGCAATTTGGTTTTCTTCTTTCTTTTTTTTAATCAAATTGACCAGAGGTTTATCAATTTTATTGGTTTTTTCATAATACCTTTTGGTTTTATTTATTAATTCAATAGTTGTTTGCTTTTGATTTTATTAATTTCTCCTTTAATTTTTAGAATTTCTAATTTGGTATTTAATTGGGGATTTTTGATTTGTTCTTTCTCTAATTTTTTTAGTTGGATGTTTAGTTCATTGATTTCCTCTTCCTATATTTTATTCATGCAAGCATTTAAAGCTATAATATATCCCCTGAGAGTCACTTTGAACGAATCCCATATGTTATGTATGTTGTTTCATTATTATCATTATCTAGGATAAAATGGTTAATTCTTTCTATAATTTGTTTTTTGGTCCACTCATTTTTTAAAATGAGGTTACTCAGTTTCCAATTTGTTCTGGGTCTATATCTCCTTGGCCCAATATTGCATATGACTTTTATTGCATTGTGATCTGAGAAAGATGTATTCACTATTTCTGCCTTTCTGCAGTTGATCATTAGGTTTTTATGTCCTAGTACATGGTCAATTTTTGTATAAGTTCCATGTACTTCAGAGAAAAATGTATATTCCTTTCTATCCCCATTCAGTTTCCCTCATAAGTCTACCATATCTAATTTTTTTTAACATTCTATTTACCTCCTTAACTTATTTCTCCTTTATTTTATGATTCGATTTATCTAGAACTGAGAGTGGGAGGTTGAGGTCTCCCACTAGTAGAGTTTTGCTGTCTATGTCTTCCTGTAGTCCTTTCAGCTTCTCCTCTAAGAATTTGGATGCTATCCCACTGGGTGCATATATATTCAGTACTGAAATTACTTTATATTAGGAGGATAAAGTTTCCTTCCTTATCTCTTTTAATGCTATCCATGATGTATTCTTTCAATAAATAATTTGCCCTCTGATTCTTTGGTATCAAGACAATTCTCCTTCACTAAATCCTGAAGTATGTAGTCCAGCCTTTTTTTCCCTCAATGTTTTCAGGAAGCCCAATGATGCTTAAATTGTCACTCTTTGATCTATTGTCCAGGTCAGTTCTTTTGCCAGTGAGGTATTTTACATTTTCTTCTATTTTTTGTTTTTTTTAGTTTTTTTAATACATTCTTGTTGTCTCATGAAGTCATTACTTTCCAAAGATTCCATTCTTTTTTTAAAAGAAGAATTTTCTTCATATCCCTTTTGCAACTCCTTTGCCAATTGGTCAATTCTGTTTTTGAAGTTTTCTATTTGCCCAGTTGTGGTTTTGAGACAATTATTTTCTTTTTGCACTTTTCCAGTTGTATTTTCACTTTCTTGATGCAAGATGTTAATTTTCTCTTGCAAAGTACTAATTTTCTCTTTTGTTTCTTTTCCCAATTTTTCCAATTGATTTTTAAATTCCTCCCTGATCTCTTCTAAGGAGTCTTTCTGGGCTGGAGATCAATTTATATTCTCCTCTGAAGTTCTAGTTCTCTCTGAATTAGGATCCTTTTCTTCAAGGTAACTTTTAATGGATCCAACTTTCCAATAGCCTTTCTTCAAAATCCTAGGATTTTGTATTGGGAGAGGGGCTGGTTCATAGACCTTTGGTTTTTAGGTCCCTAGAGGCTTTGCATGTTGAGTTCGGTAACTCCAAGTGGGCCAGTCAGTAAGGGTTGATAGCTGCTTTCTCTTGAGTATCTGTGACTTTTTTAGTGGCATTCCCTTGACCTGGGGGCGGGGGGGGGGGGGAGATGGAGGAGATAACAAGATCTGCATTATCCTCTAACAATGTGGGTTTGGTCCTCAGACTATATAGTTAATCTACTTAATCCTCAAACAGAATTGTGGGTGATCTGTTGCTCATACCTAAGGGATGGTAAATTATTATAAATTTTTTTTGGGGGGGCTGTTATTATGTTTGCTCTGAGAAGAGTCACTTTCTCCCACAGGAATGGGGAGGTGAGGGGACTCAAATGAAAACATGGGGATTTCACTGAAAACACAGGGGCTTGAGGCACTGGTCTTCCACACCAGGCAAGCTTTGTCTACCCACTATGCTGGAGCTCTCCTGCCCCCACACAGTAAATATTTCCACTGCTATTCTCAGGCTAGTCCCCAGTCTCACCCCTCTGCCCCCATGCTGGGTCCCTACTCTCTACCTCTGGTTTTCCCACACTCCCCTGAGGTAGACCTCATTGGTTGATGTTCTCCTAGGTTATTCTCTGGGTTCTGTGGATCCAAATTCTGTTAACAGACTTGGTTCATGTTAGTTCTGAGGGAAAGCCAGGAGAACTTAAGACAGTGCCTGGTTTCTCCCTACCATCTTGACGGAAAATCCCCTCTTCCCTCTTCTAACAGGGATTTTTGTTTTGTTATGTAGTCATTTCAATCATATTTGATTCTCCATGACCCCATTTGGAGTTTTCTTGACAAAAGATACTGTAGTGCTTTGTTATTTCCTTTTCCAGTACATTTTAAAGATGAAGAAACTGAGGAAAACAGTGTTAAGTGACTTGCTCAGGGTCATACAGATAATAAGTGTCTGAGGCCAGATTTGAACTCAGGAAGATGAACCTTCTTGATTCCAGACTCATCACTCTAAGCCTTGGGTCACCTAGCTGTACCCTTACAGGGATTAGCCTCTCAGAAGCTTTTCTTAAGACCATTCAACACCCCATGAATGAATGAATGAATGAATGAATGAATGAAAAGCATTGTTTTCTATGTACAAAGTACTGCTGTAAACAGTGAGAATACATGTAGAAAAGATAGTCCCTGCTCTCAAGCTCACATTCAAATGAGAAACATCACACATATAAGATTCTAGCAGCATTTTCCTCCAATTTTTCACAAACTATACTTGTTTGTGTACACAATGTGTTTTCTATTAGAATCCAATCTCTTTGAGGGAAGTGACAATTTTTTTTTGTATTTATATCCTAGAGTTTTAAAGAATGGATAAACCAAGACTAAAGGAAATGGAATGATTTGCTCAAGGTCATATAGATAATGTCAGAGGTGACATTTGAACCCAGGCCCTCTGACTCCAGAGAATGAGCTCTTTGTACTCCATTATATTGTCTTAATTGAATAGAAAGTATGTGACTCTCAGTTTTAAGCAACCCAAAACTTTGGAATTTAGGACTTTTAGGCCCTAAGATAGACATTTAAATGGTCCTTTGGGATTCTTGCAAAGTAACTCCCTTACTGTGCTACTTTGTAAAAAGGGAAAATATGAATTTTCTATTGGGCAAAATTCCCATGCCAAGAAGATAGTTGGCATATTTTGGTTTGAGTTAAAGTGTTCCCTAAATAATGTATATTTTAATCTCCTGTGTTATATTCATCCTTGTTTGTTTGTTTTTTTTATGTTTTTGCTAGGCAATGGGGTTAAGTGGCTTGTTGAAGGCCACACAACTAGGTAATTATTAAGTGTCTGAGACCGGATTTGAACCCAGGTACTCCTGACTCCAGGGCCGGTGCTTTATCCACTGCGCCACCTAGCTGCCCCTCACCCTTGTTTTTAAGGAGAAATAGTTTCTCTGTTGAACTTGTGGAATGCCAGCTGTCAAAGTATCCTAGGGTTTACAAACTAGTTCTGCTGGTAGAGCTATATAAGTTTAATTACCAGTTCTGATGAAAAATAATGACTCCCCCAGCAGAGTTTGAGCAGATTTGGTAACATTCCCTTGGCTTTCCCAATATCTTTGGGAGGAAGACATGGTAGGGGGTCACCAATCAGAGTGCTATCTAGGCAGGCAGTAGACACTAAACAAAAAATTAGTATCTAAGAATGTACTGACTTGGAATCACTGTGGAATTCAATGGAACCAGATCATTACCTTCCTCTTTCTAGCCTAGTTTGCAGTTATTTCTACTAATGTTACCTAACTCTATCAATGCATTAGCTTTTTTATTATTCTTTTTAAAATAACCAAACCAGCTGGCAGCTAATATTGAGCCCCCAAGTCTTTTTACATGAGGTTCAGTTAAACTAGTTCACCCCAAACTATACCTATAAAATCCTACACTTGGATGGAATCACAGGCTATCTAAATACAATCAATAAACTTTTCTTCCTCCTTCACTCTATACTTTCCCTTCTCCTTCTTCTTTCCCTCTTTAGCATCTTAGTGAGATAGATCAGTAAGGCTCTGATGAAAGCCATAGCCAAAACACAGAGATAAAGTGAGTCACAACATGACAACTACAAGCAAACTCACGGGATCAAACCTGTAGACTGAGCCCCTGGGTCAGTTAAGGAGGGAGGAGGGTTGAGAGAGAGACAGAGAAAGATCTGAGGAACAGATGCTCCGCCAGCAGATAATTCCTGTGGGGCTTCCCTCTCCCCCTCCCATCTTCTTGACAGACTCAAGACAAAGAGTCCGATGCTTTCCTGGGCTCATTAAATGTTTATCTGGGTGAGCTTCAAACAGTTGGATTAGTGCTAGTTCCATCTTGGAGAATCTGCAATGCTAATCATGATGAGCAGAGTGGGCAGGGAGCCAGAATCCAAAGCAAACCAAGTCCCAGTATGCTTAGAACTTGAGCAATTGCTTAGGGGAGAAGGGAAGAGGGTAGGGAGAGGAAGAGAGGCATCTGGGGTGGGGTGGGAAGGGGAGAGGGGGAGGAGGAGGGAGAAACTTGCTTAATTTAACAACAGCATGTTATACTTGAATTGCCATCTGAACAGCTCAAAGCTTACCACAGATGTTGTTGGCCTGTTGATCTTCATTAACGTCTCCAGTGAAATAGGCAGGTGGCAAATATCACTCACCTTTTTTTTTCCCTTAAATAACATTTGGGGAAACAAAGACACAGAAAAGGAAGGAGGCTTTCCCAGAATCAACCAGTCACTGGGGCCACAGGGAAAAGAACACTAGGTTTGAGTTAGAGGATCTTGGCTCAATTTATGTGTCCCTTGGATGACCTTGGGAAAGTCACCTTATGATTTTAGTCTCAGTCTCCTCCTTTGTAAAATGGGAATACAGAACTATATGGTTTCCGAGGTTTTTGAAGGAAGAACAAGATACTGAGAGACAATGATGAGACAAGGGGAATTCTAGGACTGTGCAAATAAACAGTCAAGAGAGGTTTAATGCCTATTTCAAAGAATAGTTAACTACCAGTTTGGACGAAATTAAGAAAATGAAGATGCAAAGATAACATGGGAACTAAATAGACACTTCTGAGTTTGGAGTCAGGAACCCTGAGTTCTAATGTGGCTTCAAAGGCTTCCTAGCACAATGAACCTGGGTATGTCACTTAACCTCTATCTTCAGCAGTTTCTTCTATGATAAAATGGAGATAATAATAGCCTCTGCCTCCCATGGTTGTTGTGAGGATCAAATGATAT
The DNA here is from genome assembly GCF_037893015.1 of Macrotis lagotis. Lineage (NCBI taxonomy): Eukaryota > Metazoa > Chordata > Mammalia > Peramelemorphia > Peramelidae > Macrotis > Macrotis lagotis. Next base: position 236,103,649 of record NC_133658.1, on the reverse strand, counting down.
ATGTGTAAAATATTTGGTACAGTGTCTGGGACATAGTAGCACCTTTCCTTCTCTTTACATATTGAGGGGTTTGTATGTTAGGAATGTATTTTCACAGATTTAGAGTTAGAAAGTGCATAGAGATCTTTTATCATAGCCCCTCATTCAATGCATGAGGCAACTGAGACCTAGGGAAGTTAAGTGAGCTGCTCACAGCTATGGCACTAACAGAATTTGAACCCAGGGTCTCTGCTGAAAGTTTTATAAGTCAAGAGAGTGAGATGATCAGTTATGTACACTATTCATCCTTCAAATTCTTGGGATATTCTGTCTATGGTTCTGAATACATCCAGGGCAATGGTCCAAACAGCCAGTGAAGGGCCCTTTCAGGTCTTTAAATCTGAGTCTCAGTGATTCTCGTTGCCTCAGATGAAAACAATGTCTTCAGAAGTGGAGACCTAATGATTTAGTGATGGAATTCAGCCCAAACTGATACATGTTCCAAAGCTTCTAGGCAACAAATATGAGGATTTCCAGGGGAAGGAAGACACAAGAGACAGTTCTGAGCAGTTGAATGTTCTTACAAACCCTGGCATTTATTGCCTATTCTTCTAGAAACCACTGTTTTAGCAAGATGTTAACAGAGTATGCAAAGTAACAAATATAGACTTAATACCATTAATTTGGGGAAGGGAAGAACTCTGATACTGAAAAGGGAAAAATGCCTTCTAATGATCCAGGGCCCTTGTTTCCTGTTTATAGATTAAAGGTCCTCCATCTTCTGGCATCAGAATTCCCAGGAAAATGGAAAAAAATCTCAAATGGTATTGATAAGGATGTATTATATTTCCCCATGTATAAGAAGCACTCTTTTCCGAAAAATTTGGGTTCTAAAGACTGGGAGCATCTTATTCAGTGGTTGTAGTTTTTTTTACTTGCATTTCCTGCTTTTTTTCTGCACTTGCCTTTGCGCTCATTATTTCACAGTTGTTACTGGTATATTAGGTTACATTTTGCCATGTTCTGCCCAGAAATGGCTCAGAAAAGATTTTCTTCCAGTGATGAATTCAAAGTTCAAAGTGATCCAGGTTGAAAAAGTGAATGGAAGTTGTGCTGTTGAACATGAGTTTGGTCCTCCTCCAACTGAGAAAACTTCTCTGGCTCTGGGAAGAAGAAAGCCTACTGAAAACACCTCCGTAGAAGAAAGTCATGAGAGGCAAGTCAGTCAAATGGTCTGCTACAGAGAGGGAATGGAAGAGATGGATTGAAGAGCAAAGGGCCATTGGAATTCCTGTGTCCACAAAGATGGTTTGGCAGGAAGCCAGAAGAAAAAGTCCAGAGCAAAAGAGACTCGATTGTTACTTGTTCTGATCTGTGTGAAATGCCAGTTACTTAGATTTTGTCTGCATTTGTTTGCCCTGAATCCACAACTCAATTTAGGGTCATGGATTTACAATTAGAAGAGTTCTCACAAACCATCTAGTGCAATTCCCTCCCCAAAGTAATTGGGGCCCACTTAAGGAGAAGCAGTTATTTATTTGAGGAGACCCAAATGGTAAGTGGCAGAACCAGGTTCTCTGGTTTCAAATCAACTTCTATACCACATATTCCTTAGGGACTAAGTACTATCGCTTAATGAGCCTTCATATTTTTCTGTAAACTAAGCTTTCTCTCTGTTCAGACTATCTCTATCCATGGACATGTACACAAGGTCATCTTTGCCCTTCCCTAACCAAGAGGGTATTTCCTCATGTCCCCTCTCTCTAAAGTGTTCATTGCATTCAACATCAAGATTCCCAATTGCCTAATTAATGTTTTCTATTGCCTTTTCTGGTACCTTACTTAATAATTTAACATCATTTTCATACCGCAACCACTTCTCCCTAAGACATACCTCATCTGAGATCTTGTAATGGCATTCCTAGGTTTTCCATATCTTTTCTACCTTAGATGGTGAAATTTCTGACAAAGAAGTAAGTCATTCAGTGGAAGATATCCTTGTTCATAGAAGTGTGCTACTGTTCGTACATATTAAATGCAAATCACAGGCAATTCTACTTGAAACCCTCCTTGTTCTCTCATTCACCTGACTGTGAGAAATCAGGAAAAAACTCACAGAGACCAACTTGTTTGACATGTTGGTCAAACATGACCCTGTAAGACATGGGTGCTTTCTGAGCTTGGCAAAGTCAAACAACTTGTTGCATAGTCCAGCACACAGATTCCCCATGCAGGAGTACAAAATCTTAACCTACAAAACATCACCTAAGCAAGGAAATAGAAGAGAGCAGTTTGCACTCATAAGAAAAACAATATAGTTGGGAATACTTAAAAACTCAAGACTGGTCAGTTTTCAGCTAAGCATGTTTAGAGGTTTTAGCAGAACCAGGGTTCAAATTAATGTCTATGCACAAAAGCTAAAATCTAAGGCAGGGGGAGGGTTGGGGTGGGTAGGAGTAAGTGAGAGGTCTTTACAGGATGGAGAAATTACAAATGTACAGAGACATTCATCTGGTGTCCATATATTCATTCAGCAGGTGTTTACTAACCATCTACTCTGAGCTAGATACAAGGTCAAAGGCAAAGAAGATGTGATCAATGAAAAATAAAGGGGAACGGATCCTTGCCATTAGTTGAAAGAACTAGAGATGTTCAGCCTATAAGAGAGAGAAGACTCAAGACTGAGATAATAACTGACCAAGTATTTTAAGAGTTTTCATTTGGAATTTGATTTGTTCCTCTTTATCCCAAAGGACAGAATAAAAAAAAAATGTCTTTAAAGCTGCCAGGAGACAAAATTAAGTATTATGTCAGGAAAAAAAAAATTCTTCCTAATTAAAGTAATGAAATGGGATTGGTGGTAGTGGATTCCCTCTCCCTGGAGTTTCTTAAGCAAAGGTTAGATGATGACTTAGGCAATGTAGAGAGGATCCTTTTTAGATATAATGATAGGTTGGAAGGTCTCTGAAATCCCTTCCTACTTTCTAATTGAGAGATTATGTGATGGGCCCTACGTTGGAGTAGTTTACAGTTTGGTTGGGGAGATGTCATATATGCAAATTACTATAATGAGAGGCTCTGAGAATTCTTTTTTTAATATTTATTTTATTTTTGTACAGATGATTTTTTATACATTACTAAAATATCCTTGTTTAAGAGTAAACATAATACCCCTCTCCCCAAAAATAAAGCAATAAAGAGGAAAAAATTAAAATTAAAATTAAAAAATAATAATAATAATAGGGGCAGCTAGGTGGCACAATGGATGGAGCACCAGCCCTGGAGTCAGGAGCACCTGAGATCAAATCCGGCCCCAGACACCCAACAATCACCCAGCTGTGTGACTCTGGGCAAGTCACCCCAACCCCATTGCCCTACAAATCCCTCCCAAAAAAACAAAATAAAATCATCATCATCATCATCATCATCATCATCATCATCATCATAGAGGCAGCCAGGTGGTACAGTGGACAGAGCACTGACCCTGGAGTTAGGAGCACTCGGGTTCAAATCTGGCCTCAGACACCCAACAACCACCCAGCTGTGCGGCCCTGGGCAAGCCACCCAACCCCATCTGCCCTGCAACACCCCCCAAATAATAATAATAATAATAATAATAATAATAATAATAATAATGTGCTTCAGTCTGTGTTCTAACTCTGTCTCAGGTGGATCACATTCTTTAGGATAAGTCCATCACAAAAGCTACTTCCATATTTTTCCACTGTTGCCATTGCTGATTGCAACTCCCTCCATTTGTACTTCCCCACTACCATACACTATATTATTTCTTTCCTTTCACTCTGTTCCTCTTCTTAAATGTGCTGTAGGGTTAGGGTTAGGGCCACACAGCTATGTAATTATTAAGTGTCTGAGACAGAACCAGGGCCGGGGCTTTATCCACTGTGCCACTTAGCTGCCCCCTCCTTCTTTCCTTCTTACTCCAAATGTCTATACCCCATTGAGTATATATGCTGTTTCCTCTCCTAGCCACCCTGATGAGAGTGAAGGTTCCCTCATTCCCCCTTGCTTTTCCCCCTTCCATTACATTGCAATAGCTCATTGTAATAAAATAATATCTTAGCCTATTCCACCTCTCCTTTCTCTTACTCCCATTACATTTCCCTTTTAGCCATTGACTCCATTTTTACAATATATTATATCTTCAAATTCAGTTCTCTCTCCTGTGTTTCATCTATAAGAGCTTCTTCTACCTGCTATATTAAATGAGAAGTTTCTTGTGAGTATTATCAGTATCATTTTTCTATGCAGAAATACATGTAGTTCATCATCATTGTCTTTCAAATTTTACCCTTCTCCTCCACTCTCTATGCTTCACCTAAGTCCTGTATTTGAAGGTCAAACTTTCTGTTCAGCTCTGGTTCTTTCAACAGAAACAGTTGAAAATTCCCCTGGTTCATTGAAAGTTCATCTTTTCCCCTGGAAGAGGATGTTCAGTTTTGCTGGGTAGTTGATTCTCAGTTGCATTCCAAGTTCTTTTGCCTTCTGGAATATTATATTCCAAGCTCTACAAACCCTTAATGTAGTTGCTGCTAAGTCCTGTGTGATCCTGACTGCATCTCCATGATATTTGAATTGTGTCCTTCTAACTGCTTGTAATATTTTCTCTTTGACTTGGGAGTACTGGAACTTGTCTATAATATTCCTGAGGGTTGTTTTGTGGGGGGAATCTCCTTCTGGGGAAGATTGGTGGATTCTCTCAATTTCTATTTTTGCCCTCTGCTTCTAGGATATCTGGGCAATTTTCCTGTAGGAATTCTTTAAAAATGATGTCAAGGCTCTTTTCCTGATCATGACTTTCAGGTATCCTAATAATTTTTAAATTATCTTTTCTGAATCTGTTTTCCAGATCAGTTGTTTTTTCAATGAAGTGTTTCATATTTTCTTCTAATTTTTCATTCTATTGGTTTTGAAGTATTATGTCTTGACTTCTTGTAAAGTCAGCAGCTTCCTTTAGTTCCCTTCTACTTCTGATGGATTTGTTTGCCTCAGATTGCAAATTATCTCTTTTTCCATCTGGCCAATTCTGCTTTTTAAAGCATTCTTCTCCTCAATAACTTTTTGAACTGTTTTATCCATTTGACCTATGCTGGTTTTTAACATGTTGTTTTCTTCAGCATTCTTTTGGATCTCCTTAACTAAGCTGCTGGCTTCTTTTTTCATATTTTTCCTACATCTCTCTTATTTCTTAACCCATTTTTCTTCTATCTCCCTCACTTGATTTTCAAAATCTTTTTTGAGCTTTGTCATAGCCTGAACCCAATTTTTGTTTTTCTTGCAGTCTTTAGATGCAGGAGCTTGTACTTCCTCATCTTCAGATTGAGTATTTTGATCCTTCTTGGGATTATAGACAATGTATTTATCAATGTTGTTCCTCTTTTTTCTCTGTTTACTCATTTCCCCAGCCTGCACCTGGTTTTGGGGTGCTTTCTGAACTTTTGAGTATTATTGGGACACCCCACCAAAGATTTCTGTGTAAGAGGCTCTGTCTTCCCTCCTGGTCTATGAATGACCACAAGCACACCCCTCTGCCATGGGGTGGAGGGGGGGGACTAGCTGTACTATGGGGGGGCCTAGACTGGATCAGGATTTGAATGTGGTCAGAGTCCTAGAGTCCTGTTCCATGTACAGAGGACAGACCTCAGAAGTTTCTCTCCACTCCCCTAACTTAGGTATGCTGAGCACTCAAGGTTCCATTGCCTGGGGGGCTCCTGCTTACTCCTCCTGCTTCCCTTTCCTGGATCTGGGCTGCCATGACCATGCTTGCTGAGTGCCCTGAGGGCTGGGTTTCATGGGAGAGCAAGCACCCCACCCCCCAAGCTGATTTTCCAAGTTGTACTCGGTGCTCCCTGGGTGTTGGTCAGGAAACTGCACCCACTGCCATGAACCACGGCTTCTAGGCACCCTGGGGCTGCCTCCAGGAAGCTGCCACTCTGGCTTCCACCCCTCTAATCACGTGGGGTAGAGCCTTTCCACTATTTTCCAGGTTACCTTGGGCTGGAGAATTACCTCACTGGATCCCTCTATGAGTTCTATCTCTTGAAAATTTAGTTAGAGTCCTTATTTTATAAGTTTTGAAATATTAGAGAGAGAGAGAGAGCACCTAACAGAGCCTCTTCTCCTATCACCATCTTAGCTCTGCCCCACCCCCAACAAGTGTCTAAAAATTCTTACTAAAAAGAATTATCTTTTCTCTCTGCCAAGGACAACCCTACATGGACATTCTTGACTATTTTCTTCCATATTCTCAAGAAAATTCCTCCCATTATCCAACTCTTCTCTTTCTAATAATTTTCAGTCTCTCCTAATGTTATTGGTTATATATTTGTTGCCCACAGACACACCCAAATCTCCAGTCCTTAAAAATCCCTCACTAGATCCCATGATCCCTGCTGTCATGCTATAGCTCTCTTCCTTTTCCCACATAATTTCCTTGAAAATATCATCTACTCTTGGTGCCCCTACTTCCTCTCCTCTCATTCTCTTCCAGCCCTTGGGAATTTGACTTCTGACTCTCATTCACCTGAAATGGCTCTCTCCACAGTGACCAATTACCTCTTTCTTACTTGACAAATTTAATTACTCTTTCTCCCTGTTCTTCCTGGGATGAATCTCTCTGGGACATTTGTCACTATTGACCATCTTCTCCACCTAGATATTCTCTCTAATCTTGACTTTTGTAATATTACTATTCAGACTACATGTCTGGTATCCTTTTCTTTGACTCCTTTTCTGGATCTTTATCCTTACCATCTCAATTAACTATGGATGTCCCCTAAAGTTCTATCCTGGGCCCTTTTGGCTCTATAGTTTCTCACTTTATTTTGTCAGTTCCTAGGGATTCAATATTCAACTTTATGAAGAAAATTCCCAGAACTATTTATATAATTCCCATCTCTCTGCTGAGCTCCAGTCCCTTATCATCATCAGCTATCTGCAGTATGCTTCAAACTGGCCATAAGTATCTCAAATGCAATATTTCTAAAAAAAAAAAAAAAAAGAACTCATTCTCTTTCCCTCAATACTCATTTCTCTCACAAATTTCCCTATTATTGCCAAGGGTTCCATTATTTTTTCAGGTGACCAGATTAGCAATTAAGTGCCAAACTCAACTTTTGCTTTCCCATAAGTCACACCCCAACCAGTTGTAAAATACTACTACACATCTTTCATACACATCCCTCTCTTTCCATTCACATAGTCACCAGTCAAATTTAGGCCTTCATTGCCTCTTGCCTACACGATTGATATAGTCTTCTACCTGGTTCCACAGTCAGATTCCACAGGAATCTGCCCACCCCTAGCTATTCTTCATAGAGTAACATAAATGATTTTTTCTAAAATATAGATCATTCCATGTCACTCATACATTTAATAAACTCAGTTACCTTTAGGATCGAATTGTAACTCCTCTGATTACTATTTAAAGTTAAAGTACTTTGCAACTTGGTCCCTTCCCACCTTTCTGGACTTCTTACACATTACTTCTGTCTATACACTTTATGGTAAAACTGTACTGGCTTTCTTTCTATTCTTCTAATACAACAATGCATCATCAAATCCTATGCCTTTGTAACAGCTGTCACACATACCTGGTATGCTCTTTCTTTACCTATCCCTTAGAATCCCTCAGAATCCCTCAACTAATGTACAATTTTGGCAGAAAATCTTGTCCAATTCCCCCAGCTGCTGATGCCTTTTCCTCTAAAGTTATCTTACATCTACTCAGTATGAACTTTGTATGTATACCCATGTAGTGCATGTATATTAAATATGTCACATGTGTGTGTACTCACATACATGTGAAACTGTAAAGTATATAAGAAGGAACACAAACCCAACTCTAACTGAATGAATGAACAGAAGTATCACAATACAAAACTTAAGAATGGATGGATTCATCTTGTTCCCATTTCAGCCAGTTGGATAAAATTACATTCTCCCAGAGCGGAGAGATCAGTAAGTCCTGTTCTTCAGATAGTGTGAATAGCTGGAGGCTTGGTTTTAATGGAAACTGGTCATTAGAGAGAAAAAGATAACGGAAATATTATCCATTAAAAGAACTCTAGCTTGTTACCCCAGCAAATTGAAATGCTGGTGTACTGGAGTGATACAGTTTAGGTAGAGATCATGATTTAAAAAGTGTCAGCACAAGTCCTTTCTGTGTACTGAACATATATACAAGTTCCCTTGGCATAGAAAGGAGAGAATTAATTAAACACTCAGCTCTAAGGAAAACCACTATAAATGCTTTGAAAGTAGGGATTGTTTTATTCATTGTATTGCTTTCCCTAGCATCTAGCGCAGTGCCTTCAGAATAGTCGGTCCTTAATAAATAATTATTGATTGATTATTTTATAGCTATCTACTGATGGCAATGCCCACCCCCCCACTTTGACCTCTCTAAGATGTAGAATTTGAGAGGCAATATGCACAGCAGAGAAAGACTTGACCTCAAAGACAGGAAGAAATGAGTTTGAACCCAGTTTTAAAATGTTATTTAGAAGATCATGAGATCCATAACTTGGACTTTCAATACCCCAAAGCAGTTCTCAAAAACTAGAAGTTGCAAAATATTTGCTGATAGAGACTAATCTCCTCTAAGAATTCCCTTTTAGAAATCATAGAATTAGTTTTTTTCTATTTTTAAGATACTTAAAAAAGAAGGGAATATTTACAAGGTACTGGTATAACTCCAACCCTGGACAGGGTCTGACTTAGGGTTGGGGAAGGAATGTGATTGGACAAGTTCTGTAACATTGATTGAACCATTTCCAGCTTATAGGTAGGTCTACAAGGAAGAAGGAAAGGAGAGTAATAGTGTAAAAGACAGATACAGGATTGAATTTAGGAATCCATAGCAAGATAAAAGATGGGGATTGGCAAGAGACAAAGAGTCAGGGTCTGAATTTCTGGCAATATTAGTAATATTTATGTAGCACCTTCCTGGAAAAGGTGCTATTATTATCATCTCCATTTTACAGATGAGGAAATTGAGGTAAACAGAGGTTTGATGACTTGCCCCAGGCTCACACAGCTAGTGAGTGTCTGAAGTTACATATGTACTCAGGTCTTATTGACTCGAGGTCCAGTATTCTATCCACTGAACCACCTAGCTATCTAGGTGATAGAGACCAGATAACAGAAAAACAGACAAACTAGACCAGGAACATGAGTGGTTTGTTATACTCCAAGGCTACATGACCAAATCCAAATGTTGGGTTAGACCAATCCTCCTGATTCAACTAAATTTCTTTCATTTGGGGAACCCCCTTTGGTTTATTTTATCTTTATTAAAGCTCCACAGAATTTGTGGTTTATTGGACCCTATTCCTTCCTTTAAGAGGTCTTCCCAAGTGCCCTGAGCCTGAGGTTGATAGCTCAACATGGACTTCCCCTTTCTTGGGCATGGAAGTGATTAGTGATTCCCCAGATTCTCTCCTCTTGTTCAGGTCTTCCCTCAATCATTGAATCAATAAACATCTATAAAGGGTCCACTATGTAATAGATCTAGGCACCAGAGAAAGATAAGAATGAAACCTTCTTTGCCCTCAAAGAACTTACATTCTATAGAAGAAGACATCACTTTATCAATATATAAAATAAACATACTGTTTGTGGGTATATGTAAGTATGAATGTATGTATGCTTGTAAGGGTGAGAATTCAGATTTCCTCTATTCTTCAGACAATACAAATATAGCTCCTCTGAAGTGTGCCTTCATTTCATCCAATGACTTTCAAGAACTTTTCAAAAGTAGTTTAATAGCCTTGATTTCTTGATAGATTTGATAGAGATATTTCACAGTGGTTAAGGTAGTAGTTTAAGTGGTTGGGTGGTTGACACAATAGAGAAGCATTGGGTAGGTGGTACCTCTGATTGATTTGTCCTTTTATATGCAAAATAAGTACAATGTAAATGATAGGAGCATTAACACCTGGGGGTTCAATATAGGTATTATCTAGGAAGTGTTTGAGTTGAGCTTTGAAATAAACTAAAAATTCAGATATATATCATGCCCAAGATATAATTCCCATCCAAAATGTGGAAGGTCTTGAAAAAAATCCAAGGTCCAACCTAAAGCTAAAACATTAGGAAATCATCTACATTTGATTAATCTAGTTTTCATGACAGGGTTCCTGTTCTTAGCAAAGATTTCAGATGTATACCATGATACAATTAAGGCAGATGAAGAGAAACATCCACTTTCTTTATCATTTGGTTGAGTTTTCAGGACTACTGGAAGTACTCCAGTAATGACTGAATTACTATGGGGCACTGGACCCCTTCCAAGTGATGAAGCCAAATCTTAAATGCTGCCTTCCTGGATAGCAACTCTTTTCCCCAAATTGTATAATTTCTGTCAGCTGCAGAGAGATGCCATTAAAAAATGTGCACAGTGTTTAAGTAACCCCAGAAAGTGGCCACCTGGGAAGAGGTCAGCCCTACTGACAGGAGGCATCCATTTCCACAATGAAAAACTTTCAGAGAAAATTGATATGGTGGAAATAGAGCTGGACCTGCAGTCAGGGAAGCCCTTCATATCTCAACTCTTTCACTTAATGTGTGACCTAGGAAAAATCATTTGAACTTTTATGGTCTCAATTTTCTCATTTGTAAAATGAAAAGAAAAGACATTTAGAAGGAAATTGAATATTTGTACTATTAAGATTTGTAACCTCTACCTCACAAGACTATTGTGAAAAAAACACTTTTCTACGCATTATAGAAATGTGAATTATCTCAATGTTTTAACACCAGGTCCAGGATAAGTCATCTTAATTCCCTAAAACTTTCTCAACAGCAGAGATCAATGTCAAACATTTAGAGTCAGAAGGAACTTTAGAGCTTGTCTAAACTCTGCCCCCAATTTTACAGATAAAGAAACTGAGGCAGTTGAAGGTTAAGTGATTTACTGTGGATCATGTAACTAATAAGTTCTTTGACCAGATTTAAACTCAACTTTTTCCTGATTTCAGGCCCAGAATTCTTACCTAGATGCATCTAGGCAACTTCTCCTAGGTTGACATTAATATATTCATTCAACTAATTCCAAATCACCTTAACTCTATTAAAATTTTGCCACATTTCTCCTCAAGTATTTATCCACAAAGACTGTATGATATACCTTGCCATTTCATTGAAATCCAAGCAGATTAAGACTATGATATTCATCTGTTATATTAATCTAGTAACCCTGGAAAAGGAAATGAGGTTAGTCTGGTATAACCAGTTTGTGCATTTTTTTTAGCTCTTATTGGTTATTGTTTTCTTGTCTAAATGCTGACAAAGCATTTTACAATAATACATCATTAACTATGCCCAAAGGGATATACAAATGTGCATAATTTTTGACCTAGAAAATACACTACTCAGTTTATATCCCAAACAAATAAATAAACAAGCAAGCAGATAGATAACTAGATAGATGGACAGAAAGATGGATACATGAGGGAAAAAGAGTTGTTTGTACAAAAATATTTATAGCAGTTCTTTTCGTAGTGGTTAAGAAAACTTAGAGAATGCCCATCAATTGGGGAATAATTGAAATGGAATAGTAATGTGCTATAAGAAATGAGCAGAATAATTTCAGAAAATCTTGGAAAGAGTTACATGAAAGTGAAGTAATAGCATATATTTTGCATACATAATATGTACATAGTAATAGCAATATTTTACAATAAAGGACTGAGAAGGACCTAGCTATGCTAGCCACACAATTATTCAAGACAATTCCAAAGGACTAACGATGAAGCATACTGTCTACCTCCAGAGAAAGAACTGATACTATCTGAATATAGACTGAAACATGGATCACTTGCTGCATTGGGGAGTGGGTGGGGAGAAACAAAGGGATGGAGAAATAAAAATTGGAACTCAAAATTTTATTTATTTATTTTCCAATTATTAAAAAATAGCTTTGACATTAATCCTTTTGTAAGCTTTTGAATTCCACATTTATCTACTACTCTCCCTTCCTACCACCCTCCTCATGGCAGGAAAAATCTGATATAGGTTGTACATGTAAAATTGAGGTTTAAAATATTTCCATATTAGTCACACTGTTAAAGAAGAAAGAGAACTAAGGGGGGAAAACATGAGACAGAAATAAAAAACATAAAAAAGTTTTAAAAGACTAACATAGTATGCTCTTCTCTGCATTCAGACTTAGTTAAAATAGGTTTATTTTTTTCCTCTGAATGTGGATGGCATTTTCCATAACAGGTCTCTCAGGTCTTGATCACTGAACAGCTGAGAGGAGTTATGTCCATCATAATTAATCATCTCACAGAGTTGCTGTTAGTGTATTTAGTTTCTGGTTCTGCTCACTTTACTCAGCATCAGTTCATGCAAGTCTTTCCATGGATTGCTCATGACTTCTTACAGAACAATAGTACTCCATCACATTCATATACAGTAGCTTGTTCAGCTGACTGATGAGCATCCCCTAAATTTCCAATTCTTTGCTATTATAAAAAGAGCTGCAATAAATAGTTTTGTACTTTTGTACTTTCTTCTTTGTATGGTCTCTTTGGAATATGGATCTAGTAGTGATATTCTGGATCAAAGAGTATGTTCAGGTTTATTGCCCTTTGGGCATAGAAACTCAAAACTTTCAAAAAAAGTATAAAAATTATTTAATATATAATTGGGGAAAATAATATTATGAATAAAACAAAACATTAATATTGTTAGGAATCAAAATAAAGCAACCTGCCAATAATGTAAAAGACTCCATCTCTCTCTCTCTCTCTCTCTCTCTCTCTCTCTCTCTCTCTCTCTCTCTCTCTCTCTTTTTCAGAGAGTCCCAACAGGCAATGATAATTTTATTGTTGTGGTTTGGTTGTTTTTCGGTCCTGTCCAACTCTTCATGACTTCATTGGGGTTTTCTTGTCAGCGATACTGAAGTGGTTTGCCATTTCCTTCAGCAAACTCATTTTATAGTTGAGGAAACTGAGGTAAATAGGGTTAAGTATCTTGTCCAGTAAGAATCTGAGACCAGAGGTGGACATTTTAAACTAGTCTTCTTGACTCTAAACCCCAATACTCTATTCATAAAATCATCTAACTACCCTGTCTACCTATTTTTTCAGGGCCTTAGAATTTCAGGTCCTATAATTTAAATTCATTGGGGTCAGATATACAGATCTTGGAGTTCAACTATTTATTAATCACTTTTTCCCTAACTTTCTTATTCTGAAGATTGCACTCTTTAGTGGAAAAAATAAAAGAAGAAAATGAGTTAAATAATTCTGGCTTTTCTTGGCTATTTTTTTCCCAAAATTTAGGTCATATTCCAGATAATCAGCTAATCAATATCAATTAATAAACATTTTTCAAGCATCAGCTTTGTGCTAGGTAATGTGCTAAACAATGGGGATATGAAAAGAGGCAAATGACAATCTCTACCCTCAAGGAGGCAGCTAAGTGGTACAATTCTGGGCCTGGAGTCAAAAAGATCTGAGTTCAAATTATACCTCTGGCAATTACTAAGGCAAATTACTTAACTCTTTTTACCTCAGTTTGTTCATCTGTAAAATGAGTAATCTCAAATGAAGTCATGATGAGTCAGACATGACTGCAGCCATTGAACAACAATAAACTCTCAAGGACCTTAGAATTTAACAGGAGAGAAAACATGCAAATATAACTACCGAGTAAGCTATATACAGGATAAATAGGAAATCGTGAACAGAGAGATGGCACTAGAATTAAGAGGGTATAAGAGAAGTGTCTAGTGACTTTTTTTTGTTTTGTTATTGCAAGGCAATGGGGTTAAGTGAATTGCCCAAGGTCACACAGCTAGGTAATTATTAAGTGTCTGAGTTTGGATTTGAACTCAGGTCCTCTGGACTCCAGGGCCAGTGCTCTATCTACTACACCACCTAGCTGCAACATCTAGTAGCTTTTGCCTCCTTCTTTATCACAAATGCTCACTGCCTTCCAAGATTCTCTACATTTTAGCTTCATCAACCAGCCTATCCTTGTTAGTTAGAATTAAGTCCCAAAGAGCAATTCCTCTTATCCCTTATTCTATCTTTGAAAGAATGAAATCATTAAGAGTTTATCAATGATTCTTCTTTTGCTAGAAAGAACATCAACAGATGTTTAGAGAGTTGAATTCTTTCATCACTGGTAGATACCTTCCAGATTTGTGGTATCTTTCTCAAACTCATCATCCATTACTTCCTTCTGGATTGGTAATTTTGTAATACACTGCAGGTAAATATCCCTTCTCTTTTCCCATCTGTTCATCTTAATCCAGATGTTATTTATTTTATACTCTTTTAGCATATTTTGGAGTTTTCATGAATCTTTTTTCTTACCTTAAATTTTAATCTAGCTTCCTCTTTATAAATAAGGCACATTCTTCCACAGCTATAGTCTAGTCATGAATCATATTCTATAAAGTCACAGTGTAAAGTGGAATTTACTTCTTTATTTAAGATTTCTAGTTCACTTTATTTAATATCACATACATCTAAGACCTTGGATTTTATTGCTGTCTCTCTCCTTTTGAATGATGGTTTCCTGTAGATGACTGGTCTTTTTACTGATATTTTTCTCTTTATGCATATTTGTCATATTTGCTAGGCTCTGTGGCATCTGGCCTGGCAGATGTTTCTGGGACATTTTATTCAGTATCCTTCATTTTAAGTTTAAAGTTTTCATGATCAGATTTATAAGTCTCCAGGTAAATAAACATTTCAATAACCTTACAAGGTTAATTATCTGATCACCAGTCCTATGAGAAGTATGTAATTGAAGATTCTGAGGATTCTATAACTATATATTTGCCCATTCAAAAGAGGGCCCAAACTGTATTTATCCTAGAATTTTTAGGTTCTAGGACAGATATAGCTCTATTTAAAGCATCAATGTGGACAGTGGATGGAGCACTGGAGATGGATTCAGGAAGAATTGAGTGCAAATCTAGTCTATGACAAGTAATAGCTGTGTGAACCTGGTCAAGTCACTTTGACCTTTGTTTGCCTCATTCTCCTCATGAGGAAAATGAGGATAATAATAGCTCCTAATTCCTAGGGTTGTTGTGAAGATCAAATGAATTAATATATGCAAATAATTTAGCTTAATTCCTGTTACATATGTAAATGTTAGCTATTGTTAGTATCACTATTATTATTGTTTTAGGTCCTGATTGATCCTATGTCAGGGAGGTTTAGGAAAGCAGCAAATTCATAATATATTGCTATATGTTTTATTATATATCATGTTTCCTTGTTCATTTTTCATCTGCTTTTTGAAATGAATAAGGTTAGAGATTTTACATGTGATTCTATTGGCACAGGGACCTCCTGGTGAAGCCCTTCTTCCACCATTGTAGGTCTAAGCCCTCCTCTTCAACTGATGTCTAGAACTTTGAGAATTTAAATGACTTGTCCAAGGTTCTTTCTTGATTTATGAGAGAGAACCAACACTCTTGATTCTGATTTAATTTTTGCTGAACTCCATTTAGCAAAGCCAAGATTAGAAATGAGATTATCTGATACCTAACCTAGTGTCCTTTCAATAATTCCATGCTGCCAGAGTCTAACTGGATAAGAACTGGAAAAGGAGAAAGTTAAGGGAAGTATATATAATGTATTTCTATGTTAATATGTCAAGGATCAGAATAGACTTATGTACTCAGAATGTTAAGAGTTGGAAAAGACCATAAAAGTCATATAGACCAAACCCTTCTTTCCTCAGAAAAGGTGACTTGTACCCAAGGTTACTTGGATCTTAGATTTAGAATTCAATGGAACTCTAGAGGGCATCTAATGCAACAACTTCACTTTAGAGTTAAGAAAAAAAATGAGGAACTATCTTACCTATGGCCAGTCCTATGGGTGGTATGAGTTGAAGATTCTGAGGAACCTATGCTATTATTCTCCTTTGCAAAAAAATTTCATTACAACCCAGATATTCTGACTTCAAGTGTTCTTTCCACTATAGTACAGCTAAGCTAGTTCCCTATAACCCAAGGCTCCTGACTCTAAGTCTAGGGTTCTTTCTAATATATCAGAAGATACCAGGTAGAAAAATGTTTCATTCTACTGGTTATCTCTTGTTTATTCTGTACAATGTAGTCAGCAACTGCATGCAGCAGGTCCAGGAACTGCCTAAGAAAAGGAAGCCTCTTCATTAAGCTGGAGTTTCTCTCTTTGTCTTTACTAGACAAAGAAGAAAAAAAATACCTGTAGGGATACACCCTCCATATAAACCCAAATATTCATTGGAATACAGTCTTTGGCTATCAAAATAGCTACTTTCTGGCAAGGTGGCATATTTTCCAACATATTATGCAAAATTCCAGTTGGAGAAGATGCTGAAGACTGTTATTTTCTAATTTAATTCTATTCTTTCCTGTAATGGAAAGTAGAGTGCTGGTGATCAATCTTGGTAAGTGACATGCATTTCGTTATAATTTCCTTAACCAATTTCTTATAGCTTCTAAAAGGGGAAAAAAGTATTATTTGGGGATTCCCACACTTGAGTGTTTTGAAGAACAGTCAAATGTAAACAAAGTCTCTACTTAAGTACTGAAAGGTTAATCAGCCACACCAAAGAATACCTGGATTTCTGACTGGCTCATTGGGAACTATCTCCAGTAAGTCAGTCATAATAATGACGATGATATATGGGAATCATATTGTCTATCTTTGCACATAGAAAACAATTCTTCATACTGATTTTACAACTTTTCAATTCTCTTTTGGCAAACAATTACATAAAATTCCAGAGAGTCCAGCAGGCACTGAAACCACAGGGACCTTTTCTCTCCCCACCAACCTTCCTCATTCCTTTTTACTCCTGTGTAGAAGCTCTTCCCCATCCCACCCTCTCTAGTTCCTTTCTTCTTTCCTTTCCCTTCCCTTCCCTTCCCTTTATTCACATGAGACTTAACTGTGAGTACTCTGCTCAAAGCAATGGAAATTTTGATCCCTGAAACTTCAATATATCATAGGGTTTAACTACAAGTTTTCTGTCTTACAGACTATTCCTTAAATCCAAATCACTGTTTCTTATTGATTGATCAGCAGTAGATCCCAGACCAAGCCCTACTTGACCATTGTTTGGGTCCCTGATTTGCTCAGAGTAAAAGCCTTTGTTACTGTTTGTTCTACCTTCTTTTTTTTGTTTGTTTTTTGTTTGTTTTTGTAGGTTTTCCCAAGGCAAAAGAGGTTAAGTGGCTTGCCCAAGGCCACACAGCTTGGTAATTATTAAGTGTCTGAGACCAGATTTGAACCCAGGTACTACAGACTCCAGGGCCTGTACTTTATCCATTATGCCACCTAGCTGCCCCTTGTTCTACCTTCTTAAAGAAGACCATGACATCAGGGAAGTAATGCCATGCCATGACATGCAAGTGAAATGAATTGAATTGAAGCTAGGGTCATTATGCAAAGTCATCAGTCTTGCTTTTTCCTCTGGGGACCATCTGGAAGATATTCCTAGGTGTAATAGAGACCTTGCCTTTTTTGAGCAAAGATCTTTCAACAGGTCTCAGTTTGACTGATTCAATGTCCATTCAGCAATTAGGCCTAGGTAAGAAATGAGACAAAGAATGACCTCTTTTACCTAGTTAAAAAAAAATCAATCTAGGATGGAAAGATTCTCAGGGGTTCTGGTCAAAACAGAACAATTACTATTTACATTGCTTCTGAACCAATCAGTCCAAACACCAAAATATCTTTCCAGATTTCAGAGATCGAAATTTACATCTCTTTGGGCAGAGCACCCATGGGAGAGGGGGAAGGGAAGGGAAGGGAAGGGAAGGGAAGGGAAGGGAAGGGAAGGGAAGGGAAGGGAAGGGAAGGGAAGGGAAGGGAAGGGTAAGGGAAGGGAAGGGAAGGGAAGGGAAGGGGAGGGGAGGGGAGGGGAGGGGAGGGGAGGGAAGAAGGTCTTATTCCATTCTGCATATATTTATTGATCTTTTTCTACTTGCATCTCTAAATGCTCTGAGATGATCTGACTTAGTTGGATCAAGTTCTCTATAAGCTGACTTTTCCCTCTATTACTTTTTATTGTTGTGTGATGAGCAGTTACTGCTAAAAATATTCCATTATTCTTTTCTCTCATGCTTTTTAAATGATTGCATTTCCTTTGGTTTGATTTGCTAGTAGTTGTTATTTGATTTGGTTTCTAGTCTCTTTAAGCCTCCTTGTTGTCTTGACTGTTTTGCATCTGTCAGAAAGATTAGAGTTTCTCAGAAGTGAGAACTGGAAGAGATTTCAGAATCCCCTCTATAACATAGATAAGGGGTTATCTAATTTCTGCTTAAAGACCACCAAAGTAGGTGAACTCCTTACTTTCCAAGTGTCCCATTCTACTTTTGGAAGTTTTAATTCATAGAAAACTTTTTCCTTACATCAAGCTAATTTGACTTTTTGCAACTCTGACATTTTGTTCCTGTTTCTTCCTTTTTGAATCAAACACAGCAAGACTATCTTCCACATGATATCCATTCAAATATTTCAAGATTGATATGTCCTACCTGTGCCTATACCCACTTAGACTTCTCTTTTTCCAATTAAACATCTCCTTTCTCTTCAACTGATTCTCATCTGAAATGAACTCCATGTCCTCTATTCTGGTTATCCTCCTCAGGACAATCTCCAGCTTGTCAATGACCTTCTCAAACCATGTTGCCCAGAGCTAGACACTATTTTGGAAGAAGTATGATGAGGGCAGAGTACAATGGGACTATCACCTCTCTATTCCTGGAAGCTTTACTCTTGTTAATGTAGCATGATTGAATTAGCTTTTCTGGCAGTTAAATCATACTTCTGACTCATATTGAGGTTACAATCCACTAAAATTTCCATATCTCTCAGAACAGCTGCTATCTAACTTTGCCTTCTCCAACTTGTTTTGTAACGCTGATTTTTTGTATCCAAATATAAAACTTGCCTCTTTTATAAGAGGCTTCTTGCAAACTTCTACCCATAACTTCTGGTTCTGTCATCTGGTGCTAAATGGAATAGATCTAACCTGTCCTTCACATCAGAGTCCTTCATATACTTGAAGATAGCTATTATGTCCCCAAATTCTTCTTTTTCTTTTTAATCAGTTTAAGCATATCTTATTAGATTTGTTCTAATGCTTAAGCTTGCTGATGTCTTTGTAGAACTTGACTCTAACATCTAATACATCAGTTACCCCTCCCAACTATCTTTTTAAATATCATTGATATCATCCAAATAACACAGAAACAAATATAGAGTGTTGGGGCATGAAACTGGAGACCTCTTGCCAAGTTGATAATGAACCATTATCAACTATTCTTTGATTTCAGTCATCCAACCAACTCTGAATCCAACTAATTTTATTGTCTAAGGATGTCAAATGATAGAGCAGAATCAGATTTAAATAAAATTAGGAAATATATATCAAAATAAATAATAATATAGAAAAACACAAATAATGTTAATATGTGGTTTTCTAAGTCAATATATAACCACAGGGATCTTTATCTATAATTTAGTGCCCCTGATTCTATTTGTGTTTGCTACTACTAATCTGGATAACATCTTTCCATCTTCTTCCCAAGAACTTTTGTGGTTCAGCTGTTTCAGTTATGTCAGACTCTATGTGATGCCACCTGAGACTTTCTTAGCATTAACACTAAAGTGGTTTGTCATTTCCTTTTCCAGATGAGGAAACTGAGATAAATAGGATTAAGTGACTTACCCAGGATCACATAGCTATTAAGTGTCACATTTGAACTCAGATCTTCCTGTCTCCAGGCCCAGTACTCCATCCTCTGTATTTTATCAAAACTTTGCCAAAATCTAGGAAAACTATACTTGTAGTATTTTTCCCATCTGTTTAATAATTTTGTACAAAAAGGTAAAAAGATTAGTCTGACCTAACTTGTTCTTTTTTTAAACATAAATCCATATTAGTCATGTTCTGAAAGAAGAATCAAATTGAAGTGGGAAAAAAAACATAATACATAAAACAACTTTTAAAAATTAAATATAGTAAGCTTTGGTCTGCAATTAAACTCCATAGTTCTTTCTCTGAATATAGATGGTATTTTCAATCATAAGTCTTTTAGAATTGTTTTTGATTATTATACTTCTGAAATGAGCAAGTCCATCATAGTTGATCATCCTCCAATGTTGCTATTAGTGTATTTTATGTTCTTTTGGTTCTGCTCAGCATCAATTCATGCAAGTCTTTCTAGGCTATTCTGAAGTCCTGTCACTTATGATTCTTTAAAGAACAATAGTGTCCCATCACATTCGTATACCATGCTTTGCTGGGTCATTCCCCAACTGATGGTCATTCCCTTAATTTTCGATTCCTTGTCATTACAAAAAGAGTTGTCATAAATGTTTTTGTACATGCGGGGTTTTATCCTTTTTGTGATCTCTTTGGGATACAGATCTAGTAGTGATATTGCTGGATCAAAGGGTATGCACAGTTTTATTGCCCTTTAGCAGTAATTCCAAATTGCTTTTCAGAAGGGTGGGATCAGTTCACAAACCCACCAATAATGTATTAATGTCCCAGTTTTCCTACATCCTTTTCAACATTGATCATTTTCTGTTTTTGTCATATAGGTATGTGGGGGGGGTACCTCAGAATTGTTTTAATTTGCATTTCTCTAATCAATAAAAATATAGAGCATTTTCATAGGATTATAGATAGCTTTAATTTCTTTATCTGAAAATTGCCTTTTCATATATGAAAGACTTGTATTCTCATAAATTTGACTCAGTTCCCTATATATTTTAGAAATGAGTCCTTGATTAGAATGACTAGTAAAAATTGTTTCCCAACCTACTGCCTTCCTTTTAATCTTGGTTGCATTGGTTTTATTTATGCAAAAACTTTTCAATTTGATGCAGTCAAATTTTTGTTTTTTATAATGACTTCTATCTCTTTTTGGTTATAAATTGTTCCCTTTCTATAAATCTGACAGATAAACTATTCCTTGTTCTTCTAACTGGCTTATGATCTAAATAGTTCTTGATGAAATTGTGTGGTCCCTAGGTAATCTCTACTAGACTCTAAAATTTCCTAAGAATCAAAGCTAAACTCACTTGGCCTTTAGTTTGTACACTCTGTTCCCCTTCCATGTTTTGAAAGTTAGACCAACAATTGCCCTTCTTAGCCTTGTAACACCTCTCCTGAATTCTATGATTCAAATATCACTGATGGGGCTCCACAATGAACTGGCTATTTCAGTAATCCAAAAAAGGTGTATCAACTGGGCATGATGTGGTTGAGAGGAAGTTTTGCTATTCATCTGGACTGACTCATTGAAAAAGATGGTATCTCAGCTGGATGAATCAATAGAATTCTAGATTACATCTCACAGGTTATTTAATTGTTAAATTAACTACACTCAATAGCTTCTGAACTGAACCTAGTAGGTTGTTTTGTTTCTGAACTGCTGCTGTTACTGTATTTCCTTTAAATTCAAGCTTTTCACAGGATGTGGTATCTCTGTAGAACCGGTTGATCTGGTAGACTTGTTGAATTTGAGCTTTGATGGGCAGCTACCATCCTCAATATCACCGTCTTTGACTCATCTAGGTGCCACACAGGTATTTTCCCCTAGAGGGTTACAGTGTTCTTTTCAGCAAAAGCAATGTTCAACCCTTAACTAGGACTAACATGCCTCTTTTCTTTGTCTCTTTGGTTTACTACCTCCACACAACAGATGGAAAGATTCTAGCCTTTCCAATTCCACAATTCTTTTAGGGTTCAGAAGTAGCTTATCTCAGTGAGGTATTATCTTTATCTATGGTGTTCTCATCCCTGTTACATTTCTTTCTTTCTTTCTTTCTTTTATTGGTTTTTGCAAGGCAGGAGATTAAGTGACTTACCCAAGGTCACACAGCTAGGTTATTATTAAATATCAAATTTGAACTCACATCTTCCTGACTCTAGGGCTAGTGCTCTATCCACTGCACCACTTAGCTGTCCCTGTGTTACATTTCTTAGATGCCTATTGGGTCATTTTGCAAATGAGTAGCTAAAGAACAAAGTTATTAAAGCAGACTATGCTCTGGGAAAGTCTATTGTTTTCCTGGACATTTCATTGAGCTATTCAAGCATCAGACTTTGCAAGATAGGGAAGCATTTTCCAGTCTCTACCTATTACTATCTTCAATTTTATCAATGTTTCAGAGAGATCACTAGATGATCCATTGGAAAGAGCACTGGACTTGGGAGTAAGAAATTCAAATTCAGCCTCAGATACTTATTTGACTCTATGAAAGTCACAGTCTCTATCTGCTTCAGTTTCCACGGATTGTTGTAAGGATAAAATGAGATGTTTGTAAAGAACTTCTGCAAACTTAAAAGCAATATACAAAAAGAGCATACCCCTTATACTTTACTTTTATGGAAAAGCTGCTGCTGCTGGTTCCTTCCCCCTGCAACAACTGTCTTTCAAATTTCCTTTCTGTCTTTTTTGCCACTTTCTCCTTCTTCAGGTCCCTGTGTCTCTTTTTTCTTTTCTTTCTGTCTTTTCCTTTTTTTTAAGGTTTTTTTTGCAAGGCAAATGGGGTTAAGTGGCTTGCCCAAAGCCACACAGCTAGGTAATTATTAAGTGTCTGAGGCTGGATTTGAACTCAGGTACTCCTGACTCCAGGGCCAATGCCCTATCCACTGCGCCACCTAGCCGCCCTCCTTTCTTTATCTCTATTTGTCTCTGTCTCTCCCCTCTTTTCCTCCTTCCTTCTTTCTCTTTCTCTGTCTTTCTCTCTCTTCCACATATATATATAAATATATATATATATATATATATGTGAATATATATACATATGTATATATGAATAATATATGTGTATATATACGAATGTACGTATATACACACATGTGCATATACAATAAAAACAGACATATATTCAGAAATGCATATACACACATGTTCACAAATACCTATGTATCTTGTATGTACATACATAGTCATTTAAATTCCCATGAGTTCCTTGAAGACAAAGACTTTTTTTTTTGCTTTTTTTTGGTAATTTAACATTTAGTACATCACTGACACATAGTAATCTACTAATAATGCTTACAGGTTGGTTGATTGAGACTTAGGTTACAATGACCTGACAAAAATTAAACACAAAGTCAGTGGAAGATCCAGTTTGTCTGGTAACACCAAATCTGGTATCTTTTCTACTAGAACATGTGTGTGCACACTTGTGTTTTTCCATGTAATATTTCCAAATCTGAAGTAGAGAGACATGTGACAATTTGCTTGGGCTTCATAGCAAAGCAGATTAGAATACCACTCACCAACAATCCATCAAAAGAATTTTCTCTGATTACTAGCAGTATTTGGCAATGTGTGTCCCTGCTTTCCTGAATTTGGAATCAGAGAAGAGTAATTATTAGAGACAACCATATGTTCTGAATTCTGATCACTCCTTCATCTAATATATATTTTGAAAGTCCAGGCTTTAAAAGTAGATTAATATGACTTTGTAGAAAAAGATGGATAGGATACCTCAGGATGTGGCAAACAAATGAAGAATTAGAGTCTAATCTACTATTATAGAACCAGCTTTCAAGGAGATGTCATCCTTCAGGAGGTACTCAAGTTCTTGGTGAAGGACATTAGACAGGAATAGACAAGTGAAGTACCATATGAGTAAAGTCTTTGCATGAAAGAATCCAGATTGTCTTTAGGACTCCTCAGTTCTACAATTCATTGTACATCCTAGGGAGCTCTGATTACTACAGGAATTACTTGCTTATGATATTCTCATTATTAGTGGAACTCCTATATACCTACCAACTCAAGTTGGTTAAAATTCCCCAAATGACTGGACCAGAGAGGGAAGACCTCTGGATTTGCTTGGGCCCAGAGCTGTGCCAAACTTAATAGGTAACATGAAGAGTCTGTTCCCAAATGGGACACACTCCAGATATTGAGAAGCTCCTAATAGGACACACCTAGGGTACTCTAATGATTCCAGACTCCTTAACATTTAAAATTCAAACCAAACAATGTAGTAGCATCTTACATTATTCCATGATTGTTTCCTGTCTTCATAACTAAACTCGAAGCTACACAATGACATTCAACAAATTTAATAGGTTAGTGTTTAGCAAGGAAAAATATAAAACTCCATTTGGATTTTAAAAAAAATCAATATTACAAGTTCAAGAGTAGGAATGTATGAATAGAATTAGTTCATTCAAAAAAATATCTGTAGCCTTTAGTGTACTATCAGCTCAACATGAGTCAATAATATGATATGGAAACCAAATAGAGCTAATACAATTTTATTCCTCCAATATGAGCCAGAACTTGACAGTCCTAATGGTACTCCATTATAATTAAACTCTCTCTACCATATAGAGTTCAGTTCAAAAAGTCAGATTTCAGGAAGAACACTGATAAACAAAAGTGTCTTCAGTAGAGGGAGACCATGATGGCAAAATGTTTTAGAATATTATCATTCAATCATCACATGCAAGAAATAGGGATAGTTAACCTGAAAAAGAGAAGGCTAAGGTGGGATATTCTCTGGTACAGGTTTTGTCACATAAAAGGAAGGTGGCAATGACTACCTGCCAACTAACCTCTTCTTGGAGTTCTTCCCTAACCTAAGTGAAGTAGGGCCTGGAATCAGGAAGACCTAAGTGTTTCTGTTTACAAATCCTGTCTAAGACACTTACTAGATGTTTCACCTGGGCAAGTCACTTTACCTTGATTTACCTTAGTTTCTTCGACTCAAATGTAGGAGTTCATGTGATGATGCTTGTCCTTCATTCTAGAAGAGGACTAGGACATCAGGGAAGTGATGTCATGACAAACAAACAAATTGGAATTGAGTGAGGGGGTGCTGTGATAAGTCACCAGCCTCATTTTCTCCCAGATCCATGTGGATCCAGTAGCCAGATATGAATCAGGTTGCCTAGAGATGGCCCTGGATGCGAGGCAGTCAGGGTTAAGTGACTTACCCAAGGTCACACAGCTAGTACATGTCTAAGGCTGGATTCTAACTCTTCTCCTCCTGACTCCAAGACCAGAGCTCTATCCACTGCACCATCTAGCCTCCCCAGGAGATAATGCAATGTCAAGTAGGAGGTAGATATGTCCTAGGGCTATTGTTTAAGTCTCAAATTAGATAATAATTATAAAGTCCTTAGCATAGTGCCTGATTTAAAGCAAATGCTATATAATGTGAGTTATTATTATTATTATTATAACATGATTATACAACATACTCTGTTCCACTCTGTATATTTTCAATAGTTTTTGCCCCCTGCAAAAAATAAATCCCAAATAGAGTTCTGCCCCCTGAGACTTACTATTTATGTGAAACTGTGAAAGTAAATAACTCTCCCAATATTCCCTTTTCAAAAAATTTTTTTAAATGCCTCAAATTGAATTCTGGAGTAGTACAGCCAATGAAAGGTCACAGTGATGAATTTTTCCAGCCCAAGACAACTTAGGAGGTCAAAAGGAGGGTCTGTGATACAGGAGGCAGGGGCTGGCCCAGACTCCACATGTTGGCAACACCAGCTGTGAGCCTTAGAAGTGGCAACAGTAGTAACAATAATTTCAGAAGCTCTTAAACAAGAAATGGTAAGGGGACAGGACAACTGATGAGAAAAAGATTATAGGGTATCCCTAGAAAAGCACTGGGCATAGGACAATGTTTTGTTTAGCAATTCCTTTACCCACATCCACTTCCATTCCTATCTATGCAGGGCATAGAGGAGTATTTGTGGTCACAGGAAAACAGGGGCTTTGAGAAGCAGTATTTCTTTCAGTCCCAAGGGAGCAGGACTTTGAGGAGAAGTATCACTTATGTTGCAAAAAAATCAAGATCTGTTCTAGGTAAAGGTCAGAGTGCATATATCTCCCCAGATAATTAATAATAATAATAATAATAATAATAATAATAATAATAATAATAATAATAATGAACTTGGGACAGTAGCTCACTCCCCACCTTCATCTGCACCTTGGGAACAGAGATCAGTTATAACATGAAGTTTGAAATCAAGAAATAGAATAGGAGAATGAGAAAGAGAGACAGAGACAGAGACAGAGAAAGTAACCTGACCATAAAAATTTTTTTATGATGACTGGTAAGACCAAGATACTAACTCAGAAGATGAAAATGATGTAAAAAAGGCTATAAAAAATCCTCAAAGAAAAATGTGAACTGGACATGAGACTAACAAAAATCTTTGAAAGAACTAAAAGTTAATTTTTGAAAATCAAGTAAGGGGGCAGGTAGATGGCACAGTGGATAGAGCACTGACCCTGGAGTCAGGAGTTCAAATGTGATCTCAGTCACTTAATAATTACCTAGCTGTGAGACCCCAGGTAAGTCTCTTAACCCCATTACCTTGCAAAAAATGAAACAAAATTTAAGTTAATTAATTAAATTTTTAAAATAGGCAAAAATGAAGCAAGATTGATAGAGTAAAATTGGGAAAAGAAATGAGAGTAATGCAAGGAAATTATTAAAAGACAATTATCAGCTTGCTAAAAACAGGCACAGAAATATACTGAAGAAAATAATACCTTATAAAACAGAATTGGCCCAGTAATAAAGAGATACAAAAATTCCCTGAAGCAAAGAATCCCTTAAAAATCATACCAAATGGAAAAAAAGATATAAAAGCTTACAAAAACATATTCCTTAAAATTCTGAATTGGGCAAGGGGAAGTTAATTAACAAGTTAATGAGTCATCAAGAAACAATATGACAAAGTAAAAAGAACCCCAAAAATAGAAGAAACAAAATATCTCATTGGAAAATCAACTAACCTGGAAAACATTAAGAAGAGATAATTTACAAATTATTAAACTAACTGAAAACATTATCAAAAAAAGAGCCTGATAATTGTATTTCAAGAAATTATAAAGGAAAAATGTTCTGATATCCTAGAACCAGATGGTAAAGTAGAAATTGAAAGAATTCAACAATTACCTTCTGAAAGAGATCCAAAATTCAGGATTAGAATGGTCAAAATCCAAAACTCCCAGAGCAAAAAGAAGCAACAACAGGCTGCTGGAAAGAAACAATTCAAACAGTACGGAGTCACAGGCAGGTTCATATAATTTAGCAGCTACCACATTAAAGGGAGAGTAGGTCTTGGAATATAATATTCCTGACATCAAAGAAACTAGGATTACTACCAAGAAATGGATATTTAATTAAATAGATCACTTCTAAATATTCCTGATAAAGACCAGAGCTGAAAAGAAAATTTGACTTTCACATACAAGACTCAAGAGAAGCAGAAAAAGGTTAACATGAAGGAGAAATCATGAGAAATACATTGATAAATTTGTTCACATTCCTATGTAGGAAGATGTAATTCCAAAGAACTTTTTCATTATAAGGACAGTTAGAAGGATCTACTTAGAAAAGGCATGAAGGCAAATTGATTATATTGAAATGACCTTAAAAATGGAAGAATGAAAAAGTGTGATACACTAGAAGAAGGGATTAAGAGAGAGGAAGAATGAAAAAAAATTATTTCACATAGACATGCAAGTAAAAGCTTTGATAGTGGACAGGAAATGGGGAGTTGGCAAGACTTGGACCCCAATGTCATCCAATTGGCTTAAAGAAGGGAGAAACACACACACACACACACACACACACACACACACACAAGCACACAAGCACACAAGCACACAAGCACACAAGCACACAGACACACACTAAATTTAAAATAGAAATTTGACCCAACAGGGACATAAGAGGAAAATAAGATAAGAGAGAGGGTGATAAAGGTGTGTGTGTGTGTGTGTGTGTGTGTGTGTGTGTGTCTGTGTGTCTGTGTGTCTGTGTGTGTGTGTGTGTGTGTGTGTGTGTGTGTGAAAAACAGACTTTTGAAGAGAGGAGGATAATAAGAGAAAGAGAAAGATGAAGAGAAAAAAATAAGATTAAGAGACACAGAGTACTGATAACTGAGACAGCAAATGAGAAATACCCATAAAATGGATGTGGATAGCAGAATTGATTAGAAGCTAGAATTCAACAAAATGTTGTTTACAAAAAAAAAAACAGAAACAAAAAGATATACAAAAGAGTTAAAATAAGGGAAAGGAGTAGAATCTATTATGCCTCAGCTGAAATTTTAAAAAAAAGAGGTATGGGTAGCAATCATGATCTCAGAAAAAAAATTAGACCTAAATAAAAGAGATAAACAAGGAAACTACATCTCCCTTAAGGTATTATAAGAAATAAAGTAATATCAGTATTAAACATATATGCACCAATGACATAGCATTAAAATTCTTAAAGTAAAAGTTAAATGAATTACAGTGGAAAATAGACAATAGAACTATGATAGTTGGAGACTTTAACTTTCCCCTCCAAGAGTGAGCTAAATCTAACCATTAAAAAAATAAGAAAGAAATTAAAGAGATGAATAGAATTTTAGAAAAGTTAAATATGATAAACTTCTGGAGAAAACTGAATGAAACTAGAAAGGGAACTTTGTTCT
Source organism: Macrotis lagotis (assembly GCF_037893015.1). Classification (NCBI taxonomy): domain Eukaryota; kingdom Metazoa; phylum Chordata; class Mammalia; order Peramelemorphia; family Peramelidae; genus Macrotis; species Macrotis lagotis. The sequence goes on along the minus strand of NC_133658.1, from coordinate 236,075,191 downwards.
CAGCTGTTCATATCATCTTCACAAAAGATGATAATATATTAGGGCACAAAAACCTCACAAACAAATGCAGAAAGGCAGAAATATTTAATGCATTGTTTTCAGACTATAATGTAATAAAATTGCATTTGATAAAGTGTTATTAAACACAGATTGAAAATTATTTGAAATTAAGTAATACGAAAGAATGATAGATCAAAGAACAAATCATAGAAATAATAATTTCATTAAAAAGAATGACAACAATGAAGCAACAAACCAAAATGTATGGGATGCAGCCAAGCAATACTTCGGGACAATTTATGTCCCTAACTGCTTACATCAATAAAATAGAGAAAGAACAGATCAATGAATTGGGCATACAACTAAAAAAACTTCAAAAGTAAAAATCCCTAATTAAGCACCGAAATGGAAATACTAAAGATTAAGGATTACCAAAATTGAAAATAAAAAACAAACTATTTGAACCAATAAATTCTAGAAGCTAGTTAAATGATAAAAGCAATAATAAAATAGATGAATCCTTAATTAATTTGATTTAAAAAAGAAAAACTAAATTATCAATATTAAAAAGGAAAGGTAATTACACCATCAATGAAGAAAAACTAAAAGTAATTATTAGAAGTTACATTGCCCAATTATATGATAGTAAAACTGGTAATATAAGTGAAATGGATGGATATGTACCAAAAAATGTGAATTGTTCACATTACCAGAAGAGGAAACAGAAAGTTTAAATAATTCTATCTTAGAAAAAGAAATTGAACAAGTCATAAATGAACTATCTAAAGAAAGCAAACTTCACGATACAGTGGATTTACAGGTGATTTCTACCAAACATTTGAAGAATAATTAATCTCAATACTAAATAAATTATTTGAAAAAAGTCAAGGAACCCTGCCAAATATGATTTTGATACTTAAACCAGAGAAAGAAAATTTCTTTAATGAATAAGGATGCAAAAAGTTCTAAATAAAATGCTAGCATTGAGATTAAAGCAATATATATCTGAAGATCATACACTATGATCAAGGGAGACTGATATTAGGAATATAGCATGTGATCAATATTAGGTAGTATTAATCGCAATAGTTCAGTCTTTCACAGTTGATCATCATTACAGTATTGCTGTTACTTTAGAATATTGCTGTAGTTATTTTTGATTCTACTCCTTTACTTTGCTGCAATCCCTATAAGTTCTCTTAAGTTTTTTTAGGAAAATTATAACTATAATTGACAATATCAATCAAAAAACCTATAAAAATAATATGATTATCTCAATAAAGAAAAAGCTTTTGATTCCTGTTAAAAATAGGAATAGGAATAAATGGATCTTAAAATGAGAAATCATATGAGGTACCACCCATTAGATTGGTTAACACTCCATAATGCTAGAGGGGTTGTTAGAGACACTGATGCTCTGGTGTGAGAACTCTGAACCCTTCTCTTTCTTCATTTTTTTTGCAAGGTAATGGAGTTAAATGACTTGCCCAAGGTAACATAGCTAGGTAATTATTTAAGTGTCTGAGGTCATATTTGACTCAGGTCCTGCTGACTCCAGAGATGTTGCTCTATCTCCTGTGCCATCTAGTTGTCCCTCAGAACCCTTTTCAAGACTGATTTCCACCTTTAGTGTACACAGATTCACTCAACTCTCACTTGTTACTCCAAGAATCTATAGCATATGAAGTGGCCACAACCTAGTAAACCATTGAGAGATCTCAAATCTGTTTAGTGAGTTACGGAGGTATCTACCCTGAGTGTGTGAGATGGAATGGGTGAATGAGAAGGGTTTGTTCCAATGACCATGAAGATGGCTGAAGGTTAGACATTGAAGATGCCAAGGTCATCCATTACATCCTGAGACATCTTCAGTAGTCTTGATTTTTGTCTTGCCACTGGACTCCAATGATTCTAAAAGAGAGAGTAAGGCCAATGACCTTATGCAATTCTATTGCACTTAAGTCCAATTTATACATAGGTCAAAAGATATCAGTGATGTCATTTTGGTTCTCTTCCAGAACAACTAGAGGACTTACCAACTTGTCCAAATACTTTGGAGAGCAATTTGGAACTATGCCCCAAAGAGCTATAAAAGTCTTCATAACCTTTGACCCAGCTATACCACTATTAGGTTTTATCTGAAAGAGATAAAAAAAAAGGACCTATGTATAAAAATATTTATAGCAGCTCTTTTTGTGATAGTAAAGGACTAGAAATTGAGGGGATGCCTATCAATAAGGGAATGACTGAATAAGTTATAGCATATGATTGTGAAGGAATTCTATTGTACTATAAATGATAAATAGGATGGTCACAGAAAAACTTGGAAAGACTTACATGAAAAGATACAAGTAAAGTGAGCAGAACAGGAGAACATTGTTTAGCATTATTGTAAAAGTAACAATATTGTAATAATGATAAACTGTGAAATATTTAGCTCTCCTGATCAATTCAATAATTCAAGGTAATTCAAAAATGGCATTGAAAAAATGCCACCTCCAGAAAGAGAACTGATGAATTTTGAATTCAGATTGAAGCATACTTTTAAACTGTATTTTTCTTGTTCTTTTTTTTCAGCATGACTAATATGGCAATATGTTTTTCACAACTTCACATGCATAACTAATATTGTTTGCTTTCTTAATGGATAAAAGAGGGATGGAAGGGAGAGAATTTAGAACTCAAATTTTTAAAAAATTAATGTCAAAAATAAATAATAAATAAATTTTGTAAAAATAAAGTCATTAGTTCTATTTGTAGAACTGATACTATTTGTATCTATCTACTTAACAGGACAATTGTATGAAACAGATTTTGTAAATCTTAAGATAATACTCAGTAAACTCCATCAGTTCCCTATTACCTGTAAGATCAAATAAAAAACTCCTCCATTTGTCATTTAAATCTTTTCCTAACATGTTACTTTATCCTTTCTCTGTGTCTCTGTCTCTGTCTCTGTTCCTGTCTTTGTCTCTCTCTCTCTCTCTCTCTCTCTCTCTCTCTCTCTCTCTCTCTCTCTCTCTCTCTTCCTCCTGTTCAGCCAAACTGGCCTTCTTGTTGATCTTCTGGATACACTCCACTCCACTCCACCTTCTATTGCCATTTGCTAGGTCTTTACCTTTACCTTGGATGTCTGCCAATGCCTGGAATATACTTCTTCCTCACCTCCACCTAAATTCCTCTAAGTTTCAATTCAGTTGGAAATTGAGTGTATTTCAATTGGGGAATGGCTAAACAAATTGTGGTAGAGGCACATTATGGAACACTTCTGTTCTATTAGAAACCAGGAAGGAGGGAATTCAGAGAAGCCTGAAAAGATTTGCATGAAACTGATATTAAGCAAGATGAACAGAACCAGAACTTTTTACACCATTAAAGCAACATGTGGTTGATGATCAACCTTAATAGACTTGCTCAGTTGAACAGTGCAATAATCAGGGACAATTTTTAGGTTATCTGTGATGGAAAATTCCATCTATATCCAAAGACAGAATTGTGGGGTTTAAACAAAGCCCAAAGACTATTACCTTTAATTTAAAGAAAAATTCTTATGTATTATATAATTTTGCTATCTCTTTTATTTTTTTTCCTTAAGATATGATTTTTCTCTCAACACATTCAACTTTGATAAATATACAGCATGGGATCAATGTAAAGACTATCAGACTGCCTTCTATGGGGGTGGGGAAGAGGGAAGTGAGATTGGGGGAAAAATTGTAAAATTAAAAAATTTTTTCAAATAAAAAAAGATTCAATTCAAGAGTCACCTTTGGCATGAGACCTTCTCTGGTTCCAATTCCTATTCTATTTTCAAAAGTTAGTGTCTTTCCCAAAAAATTACTTTGCACCCTATCCTGTATGTTTTTTTGGGGGGGAAATATATACCTATATGTGTATCTCTCCAATTAAAATATAAACCTCTTTAAAGCAAAGAATACTTTACTTTTGTCTTTGTAATTCAAGTTCCTAAGCTCTTGTCTGGAAAATAACCAGTTATTAATAAATGTTTATGGATTGATGGATTGATGGATTGATTATCACAAATTTGTAAGAGGAAAACAAGTTTAGTTTGCAGATTGAAACTCTAAAGGAGTGACTACTTAGGAATATCCTGCTGCCCCAAATTGAAGAGACCCTGACCCTGACCCATTTCACCCCTTCCCTTATATGCCCTGCACTGCTTTGCTATGTTTTCACTCAGAGGAAAATTTTATGATTAAAACAGAACAGCCCATCTATAGCTTGTATATAAGATACCTTGCCCTGAAACTTCTACAGTTGATTTGGGATGCAAATCAGCAGGTTCCAGAGAAGCAATGGCCCAGAATATTCAATCTATTATAGAAAACAAAATTTTAATATGTAGAGCAGAGGCCTAATGACTGAATTTTGGAGAATAGTAAACCCCCCTTAGGTGAGAGGTAGCATCTGTGTATTAGCATTCCTATTGATTCTTGGATTGGATCTGTTTTTATTAGTTTCTTGGTTTTTAACTACTCTCTGTGTCTGTGCCCAGATTACTAGTGAGCTTTGATGGCTTTTGGAAAGCACGATAAAGAAACCCCTTTCCGTTTCCATCTGCATCAGAGAAGGCCTGTGCTCTCAGAGTTCTCACTCTGTATACCTTGCTCCCTGACACATGTCCCTTCCCACGGTTTGGCTTGGGGCAAATGATGCAGTTGAGCTTTCTCATGCTCCAAGTGCCAACCTGACCTTGTCTCTTGCAGCCTGACCTTCTTCCTGGTGCTCTGTGCATCGCCAGCTTCAGCCATTACATTAGCAACACACAATTACACCTTCAAGGTAGAGTCAAGTACAGGTTCTTCCTCCACATAAATAGCTTAATGAGTTGACAGTCGTGAAAAAACCTCTGAGTCATTCAGAGAGAAGCTTTGATCTATTACAAAGGTACCCCTGAAACAGGTAGTTTTCCCTTAGTGGAGAGTAAAAAACAAAGCAAAACAAAACTTCCTTCTGTTTGTGTGTGACTATAGAGTTTGATGGATACTCCCATGGGTCCTGAATGTTTTCAGCAAAACATTCTAGTGCTAATATTTGGGCTGTTTTTATTATTTGAGATTCCACCTGCTCTACCTACACTATGTTCAGTGGGCATGATGTAGCAGCTGTTGCAGTAGTTGCAGCAGCAGTAGCAGCAATAGCAGTAGTGGTGGTGGTGGTGGTAGTAGCAGCAGCAACAGTAGAAGTAGTAGTAGTAGTAGTAGTAGTAGTAGTAGTAGTAGTAGTAATAGTAGTAGTAGTGATAGCAGAAGCACCAGAGGTAGTAGCAGCAATAGTAGTAGCAATAGTAGAAGCAGTAGTAATAGCAGAAGTAATAATAGCAGTAGTAGCAGTAGAAGCAGCAACAGCAGCAGCAGTAGTTGTATTAGTAGTAGTAGTAGTAGTAGTAGTAATAACAGCAGGAGCACCAGTGGTAGTAACAGCAGCAGCAGCAGCAGCAGCAGCAGCAGCAGCAGCAATAAAGCAATAATGATGATAATAATAAAGTAAACCCCTCCCTTTCTAGGTTCACTCTCAGCAAAGAAAAGTATACATGCCCTGAACAAATCATAAAGAAGGTTATATGAGCTCATGCTCTAAGGACTGGGTCCTAGTCGGCCAGTCCTCCTTTACAACGGTCCTCTACCCTACTCCATTGCCTCACATTGGTGAATGGGGGAGGTGTGTTTTCTTCCTCAGTGTTCTAGGGGTAAGCCTGAGGGGTTAAGGTTTCAAATTCTGGTGGTTGCCAGGACCAATCTAGTATGATCCCCATTATCATTTAGCTAGTTCCTAATTACTCAATATTAATCAACTAACTGACATCCACTTTTACAATATAAAGAAGTATTTGCAGAGAAGGTATAGTAAAGGACAGAAGTTATAGAAAGTATTCCCCAAACTGAAGGACAAGCTCTCATGAGTAGAGTGTACCCTAGCTTTAAGTGGTTTGTGCAAAAGATTCTCCTATCATCTCATGAAATCTTCCTTTCTACACATACATATATACATACATACATACATACGTACACACACAGAGGAAATAGATTGTATCTGACTAGTCAGGAAAAGACATAATGATGTGAGATTTATTCAGGAATCAGTTATCTGAATATAGTATAGTCAGATTCCTGCCTTGGCAAGGCAATGATAAGAATTAGTAAAAAGCAAGAGTAAAGGATAATGATGAGAAAAAGAAAGAGCATACAATTGTAAGAGTTCAGTCCTAAAGTATTTAAGTAAGTAATCAGCAATGTAAAATGGAAAGTGGACCTCTGAGCACTCTACTTTTATCCAGAAGTTTTACCAAGGTGGATTTATTTCCACAAAATCAGAACTCCCAAAGTACTTCTTTCAACAAACATTTGACTTTCTTGCCAAGCAGAGAGAGATGGTGGTGAAAGGAACACTAATTTAAAATTATACTCATTTATAAAATCTTATGAAGAATAATGGATGACAACTAGGTGGCTCAGTGCCAAATCAAGTCAACATCTTGTCTCCAGAGTATTCTTTGGTCAAGATGCTCCCTATGCTTGGCTGCTCTCTCCTTTCCCATTTTGAAATGATAGTATGGGATAATAGCTATCATACTGAACTTAGGCAATGTCTCAATTCAAATCTTGCCTCTAACATATGGTTCCACACATATATATATATATATATATATATATATGTGTGTGTGTATATATATATATATATATATATATATATATATATATATATATATATATAACACAGATTAAAGTGACTGTGGTTTTTACTTCACAGAGCTGTTGTGAGGCTCAAATGAGATAATGGAGAGTATACAAAGCTCAGTTAGTATGGTGGATAAAGTTTCAAACTAGACTCAGGAAGCTAAAAAAACTGAGTATATCTTTTGGTCCAGCAATAAAACTTCTAGGTCTAGATCCCAAAGAAATAAAAAAAAAATGATGAGGAGAGAAAGATCTATTTATTCAAAAATATTTAAATTTCATGGTGTCAAAGGATTGGAAATTAAACCAATATCCATATTTGGGGGAAAAGTGAGCAAGTTGTAGTATATGATTGTAATAGAATACTATTGTGCTTTAAGAAATAAAGAATAAGAAGATACCAGAAAAACCTGAGAAGACATAAGAACTGATGCAAAGTAAAATGAGCTGAACCAGGAGAATATTGTACACAGCAACAGCAATATTATACAATGCTCAACTGTGAATAATTTACCTATTCTCAGAAACAACAAAGATTCAAGACATTTCAAAAAGCCCTGATGGAGTCTGAATATAGATCAAAGCATACTACTTAATTTTTTTTCATATTTTGGGAGAGGTCTGTATTATTTCACAATATGACTAATATGGAAATGTGTTTTACATGATTATATATGTTTAACCCGTATCACATCATTGTAGATTTGATATCTCAGGTAGAGATTGGAAAGAATGGAAGGTGTGAGGGAAAGAGTTTAGAACTCAAATTTTTGAAACACAATTGTTAAAAAATGTTTTTATACGCAATAGCAAATATTTAAAATAAAATATATATTTTAATGATCTAGTCTATTAAATACCAGTGCTTGCTGCAAGGGTACATTCATAAAGTTTTGTTGAGGCTTAGACAATGTTGGTGTTAAGAAGGTCATGAAAAACACCAGTCTCCTTCAGTAGATGTCCATTGCTGTTGCTGTTTCAACTCTATTCTTCCCAAGGACTCCCTGCCATATCTGATAATCTGCATTTAAATTGCTATAAAAGTGACCCAGGATTACAAGCTTATCCTCTTGCAGCTATCAATGATAAGAGTCTCCAGGTCTTCATAAAATTTTTCTTTGATCTCATCAGGGTTCATCATGGTGGGAGTATATGCTTTGATGATGATGGCATAGCACTTTCTTACTAGAGGTAGTCACATTGTTGTTCATTCCTTTTGAGAGGCAAACAAATTCACTGCATAGATTAGATCTGACTGTGAAATTTATACCAGCTTCACTATACACAGCAGCTACTCCAGAAAAAAAAACATGAATCCACTTCCAACTTTCAGTAAACTTGCCTTCGTTTGCCAGCCCTTGCCAGGGCTGCTATTTGAATGAGGTACATACTGAGTTCTCATACAACAAGAGGGGTTCATCTTGCAGGTCTACTAGAATTCATTTTGGATATGAGTATGCACATTCCATGTACCCATGATGAATGGAATCATCTTTTTAAAAATTTGTACTTTTTTGCATTTCAACAGTAGGATGGTATCCCCACTTGTCGTGGTAAGCAGCCCAGAGTTGAGTGAAGCAGACAATTTTAAGACACTTTTAAATAACCTCTTCCTCGAGCCAGGAGGTAAGCAGTATGATTCTTTAAAGAAAAAAAAACAAAGACTTCCAAATCCCACTGTTGTTTCCTTAAAATGAGAAGACAATCTTATATCCTGGGCTTTATTTTGTATGTTGGGTTGTGTCTACAGTTCCTGGTGTATTTATGCCTGCTACTTTGTCATTTGCCCATCACCATAGGACTTCAAAGTAGGTAAAACTGTAATATAGTAAGACAGTAAAATAATAAAATAGTAAAATGGTGATGCCTTGACTTGAATTGAATTTAAATGAAGCAGAGTTGCACAGTCTTCAGAAGCACAGTCTTCAGCCTCTTTCTCTCTTCCAAAGTGATTGAAAAATCAATGGCAAAAAAATGTCTGGTGATGATCTGGAATGCAGTTGTTAATCTGGGCATCACTGATGTCTGAGCAAGCTCTTAGCACTCTTGCTAACTGCATGACTCAGTGGAACAACTTGTTCTCATCCCCTCATTCTGCCAGGGTAAGTCCTCCCATGCTTGAGGTAGATACCCCTAACTCATCAGTAGGTCTGAGGTCCATCAGTTACTCTCAACCTGGTTTAACCCATCTGCCAAGAAGGTTTTCCTGAGATAAGGTCACTGCATCTGCTACAGCTTTTTGCAGTCACTTGTGAGAGTTAAGTAACAGGTAGACACTAAAGATGGATGAGCAACCTTTAAAAGAGCTTAACAAATCTCTCATCAGAGGTGCTAGTCCTCCTTATACCCCATACAGTTCAACTAACTTATGAACAATAAGGAACTTTGAAGAAGAGGTTAAAAAATGTCATCAAGGAAGAAAATATTGTCTAGTCATATCATGAAGTTTAGAAGAACTGAGATACATTGAACTTCTTGTGAAAAATTTATAGGAGGACATGACAAAGAATCTTTTTATGATCAGACTTGGCAGTGTTGGGAACAGCATTATTAGACAGAATGAGATCACAGCTTCATTTGAGGAAGAATGACAACAGTACATTTTTTAGCTGTTCCTCCACTAAAGACTTTCTCTAACATCTTGCTATGGTTTGGAGACAATCTTGAGTTCCTGAAGCCTATGACAATAGAATATCATCTATATAGGTCTTATCAAACTGGAAAAATTGTGGGATAGCAGGTTGTTCAACATTTAATAAGCACTGACTATAGGACAGATGCTGTGCTAAACACTGTGATTACAAAAAAGGCTGAATAGTTCCTGTCTTCAAGATTCTCTCATTCTAATGGGAAAGAACATGCAAACAACTATATAGCTACAAGAAATATACAGAACAAATGGAAAGTAATCTCAGAGAAAAGGAATCAACATTCAGAACAACTGAAAAAGGTTTTCTGAATAATGTGAGTAGAGGCTCAAGAAGGGAAGGTTTCTCTTTTGCCCAAGGCCCAAACCAGTTCTAAGTTAGTCCTTGCTTTCAATTTCAGAAACTCCTAAAAGAGTCCCCTGTGATGTAGAAGGTTTGTCAAGATTCGTGTTAATAGAGGACTTACCCACACCAGGGAAATCTCAGTCCCTTTAAGTATTTGGTATTTTTTAGTTAACTACAAAAACATTTACTGTGCACCACTGCTACTGATTTCCCCCTCTCCACTCATTGCTTAACTATTTCTCATGTCTCACTGCCCTGTATCTTGTGATTGCTATCACCATCAGGTAAAACATTGTTTAACAAAAAACATTTTTTATTCTACCTACAAAGCATTATATATATAGTTTAGGGCTGTCCAAAATGCAACCTGTAGGCTATATGTGACTTGCAGTGCATTTTTATGCGGCCCACCTATGGGTTTTAATTTTCATGAGCAAAAGAAATAAAATAATAATTTGCACAGAATGTGTATTAGATTTTTTAATTCCATCACTAATAAATAATCTCATTAATATTAATTTTTTGATGTTTTAAACAGTATTATGGCAGAATATAACATGGAATTTTCAATCAATTTGTAGGATGCATTCTGTCTATAAGATGCAGATTAGTCACTTCGCACCTACCTTTATACTGTTGTGTTGTCTCTTTGTTATTTTGTGTTTTCTTTCTCACTTTGTTCCTTCACCTGTAGTTTGGATGTTGTGGGTTCCCTCACTTTCCAAGAAGTTAAAAGTACTATGACTTTTCATAGCTAAACCTAACTAAAGTAAGACTACAAATTAACTATTATATTAAAGTACTGTATTTTTTATTCTGGGTGCAGTTCTCAAATTATTTTATTTTAATGCAACCCTAAGATAACCTAAGGTAGAACAGCCCTGACATAGTTCCTTCTTCCTAGAATGCTCCAGCTCTCTTCCTCAATCAGAAAGACCTATTGGCATCAAAATTATTATAGACTTGGAATAAGAAGGAGCCTCAGTCACCATCATAGCTGAGCAAGTAATGGCATTTCAAGGTCACACAGGTGCAGGGACAAAACTGGAACCCACACCACTTGACTTCAAATCCAGCTGTAACTTTTCTGCTATTCCAAGTTAACAAAATTAATTTCAATTCAACCAACTCTTACTAGTAGATAGTAAGGTCATATGGTAGAGAGAGTGCTGAGTTTGGGGGCAGCAAGTCATGCCAAAGATGCTCACGAGTTGTGTGACTGGGCAAGTAGTTACTTAGATTCTCTTATCCTCAGTTTCCTCATCAATAAAACAAAGAGGTTGAACTTCATAATAATAACAAAGGCTAATATTTACATAACATTTAATACTAACACTTTATAATCATTATCTCATTTGACCAGAAGTAGGGGACTAATATTAACCCCTTTTTACAGATGAGGAAACTGAGATTAAGAGAGATGAAGTGATATGTCCAAGCTGATATAGCTAGTAAGTGTCTAAGGTCAGTTTTGAACTCAAATATTTGTGATTCCCTGACTTCTAAGGTCCCTTCCAGCTCCAAATCTATATATGTATGATCTTACAATTCTATGAGACAAGTACTGAGGATACAAACATAGAAATGTAACAAATAATCCCTGACCTCAAACAGTTTATATTCTACTGGAAGGAAATAATATTTACAGGAGAAAAGGAAATAGAAAGTTATTTTTTGGGGGGGGAAGAAGGAAGCACAAAACTTGGGAGAGGGGAAGAGATAGAAAGAAATGAGGAAAAGCCTCTTAGAGGAGGTGGTCTTTGAGCTGAGACATGAAAAGTTAGGAATTCCAAGAGGCAAAGATGAAGATGCAAACATTCCAGGAATGGGGGTGGTGAGTCATGGGGAGGGAGGGTAGCTTTTGCAAAGTCATGGAGATCCTTGAGAAACATGAACAAAGCCAGTATGACTAGAACTTAGATTGTATGTTATGGGGAGGAGGATGTGAAATCAGTCTGAAAAAAATATACTGGAGTCAGAAGAGGGAAGGGATTTTAACTACTGCTCCAAATTTAGCTTAAGCACAAATTCTGCCATCCATAGATCATAGGATAGAGAAATAGAAGGGACCTTAGAGGTCACTGAGTCCAAGTGACCTTAGAGGTCACTGAGTTCAACTTAGAGGTCACTGAGTTCTCTTAAAGAAGAGAAAGCTCAGACTCAAAAATGAAGTGATTTTCTCAAGGCTTTTTACCCTAAGGAATGGCAAAGCTAGTCCTGAAATGCACTGGTCTCTCAGCTCCCATGTTCTTTTTTACTACAACCACAGCTGCGTCCTCTAGGTAACCTCCTTAGAGCTTGCATTTCTCTCTTTAGTTGTTTTGGGGCACATTTATTTTATCATCTGTGTAATGTGTTTTACAGATGCATATCTGACTTCTTGTCTCTTCTTTCCCCACAACTATAAAATCTAGGGGACTACATTATTGTCTTTCCTTTAAGATTTCCCACAGCTCCCAGTTGAATGCTTTGCAGAGTAGATTCTTAATAAATGGTAGCAACTGGCTGATGAGTGCCACATTATAACTCTAATGACCATGGCCAGGTCTATTAGCACATCTGAGTATCTTTTGCTTTGCAAAATACATAAACAGAATGTTTGTTTAGATTAATGGCTTTCAAAGTTTCCCAGCTTGAAAAATATAAATCAAATATTTATCTTTGAGGGGGGGAAAAAAAAAACTTTGGAAAGGGTGGTAATTCATTTGTCCCTGGTCTCTCTCCTTGTAGGTACTAAAGATTAAGTCATCCAGTCAAACAAGGCCATTTCCACTATGGGATGGAAATAAGGCACCAGTCATACTTTGCTACATTTGTATATGGATATAACACTACCAACCTATCCTCAATGGGTCACATATTGAAAACTATTTCAGAAATGGAGCGTGTGTTAAGTATTTTCAAATGGTCTCTCTTGACCCATGACAAACATTTACAAAGTTATAGATTATGGGGGGATACTAGGTCTAGGAAACAGGGCAAATAGGACTGACTGAAATAACATTGAAATTTACATTTTATGGAACTATAGAATATGCTAGTCACATAGGAATGAGAGTTAGACTATTTCATAGTTTTGTCTTTGAACCCCTACCACTAGCACAGTGTTTGGGAGGTAATGGGTATCTGTAATAATTGTTTTCTGATTGATTAGTCATATGTAATGACCCTCTGGTCTATAACTGGACCCTTTGCACATAGATTGAGATTTTTTAGAAAATAACTACCCCCTGATTTAAAGTACTCTGTGGATCTCCTGGTGTAGGGTGTTACAATGCACTCTTGATTTTATTTTATTTTATTTTTTATTTTTGTAAAACAATGGGGTTAAGTGACCACAGCTAAGTAAGTACTAAGTGTCTAAAATTGAATTTTAACTCAAGTACTCCTGACTCCGGGGGCTGGTGTTCCATCAACCGGGCCACCTAGACTATACCCCTACAATGTACTCTTTTTTCCCTTTTTTTGCCATTTTTAAAATAAAGATTTTATTTATTTTGAATTTTACAATTTTTCCTCTGATCTTACTTCCCTCCCCCCATCCACCCCCACAAAAGGCAATTTTTCAGTCTTTATAATGTTTCCATGGTATACATTGATCCAAATTGAATGAGATAAGAGAAAAATCATATCCTTAAGGAAGAAACATAAAGTATAAGAGATAGCAAGATCAGACAATGAGATATCAGATTTTTTTCCTAAATTAAAGGTAATAATCCTTGATCTTTCTTAAAGTTCCACAGTTCTTTCTCTGGATACAGATGATATTCTCCACTGTAGACAGCCCCAAATTATCCCTGATAGTTGCACTGATGGAACAAGCAAGTCTATCAAGATTAATCATTGCCCCCATGTTGCTGTTAGGGTGTACAGTTTTTTTCTGGTTCTGCTCATCTCACTCAGCATCAGTTCATGCTAATCCCTCCAGGCTTCCCTGAATTCCCATCCCTCCTAGTTTCTATTAGAACAATAGTGTTCCATGACATACATATACCACATTTTACTAAGCCATTCCCCAATCAAAGGACATTTACTTGATTTACAATTCTTTGCCACCACAAACAGGGCTGCTATGAATATTTTTGTACAAGTGTTATTTTTTTTTACCCCTTTTCATCATCTCCTCATGGTATAGTCCCAGTAGTGGTATTGCTGCATCAAAGAGTATGCACATTTTTGTTGCCCTTTGAGCATAGTTCCAAATTTCTCTCCAGAAAGGTTGGATGAGTTCACAGTTCCGCCAACAATGTAATAGTGTCCCAGATTTCCCACAACCCTTTCAACAATGATCATTATCCTTTCTGGTCATATTGGCCAGTCTGAGAGGTGTGAAGTGGTACCTCAGAGAAGCTTTAGTTTGCATTCCTCTAATAAGTAATGATTTAGAGAAATTTTTCATATGACTATGGATTGCTTTGATCTCATCTGTTAATTGCCTTTGCATATCCTTTGACCATTTCTCAATTGGGGAATGGCTTTTGTTTTTAAATCTGACTCAGTTCTCTGTATATTTTAGAAATGAGTCCTTTGTTAGAAACATTAGTTGTAAAGATTGTTTCCCAGTTTACTGCATTTCTTTTGATCTTGGTTACAGTGGTTTTGTCTGTGCAAAAGCTTTTTAATTTAATGTAATAAAAATCATCTAGTTTGTTTTTAGTGATGCTCTCCATCTCTTCCTTAGTCATAAACTGCTTCCCTTTCCATAGATCTGACAGGTAAACTACTCCTTGTTCTCTAGTTTGCTTATAGTATACAATGCACTCTTAATATTAGCTAGGTGGTACAGTGGATAGAACACCAGACTCAAAAATCAGGAGCTATGCTCAAATCTGGAATCAGACACTTATGAGTTGTGAGACCCCAGGCAAATCAGTTAGTCGCCATATGCCTCTGTTTACAGATCTGTAAAATGTGAAAGATAATAGTACCTACCTCTCATAGTTGGTTATGGTAAGGATAAAGTATGATAATTACAAAGTATTTTGCAAACTTTAAAACAATATATAAATGATAGATATTAATTCAAGAAAAAAATCAAACAACAGAATCAATGCCCTAAGACCTGTAAGACTTGGTTCTTGGACATGTCATTTCCCTGTATATTCTCTATCTGATGGTGCCAGATTCTCTACTTCTGCTATGAGATGCCATTGGCAATTAGGGGAAGGGAAGAGGGAGAAATCCTCCTCTCCTTTCCTCTCTCCCTGTCCAAACTCATCCAGACTGGGAAGCTAGGTGCTGGAGTGAATAGAGCACTGTTCTTGGAGTCAGGAGGATGGGAGTTTGAATCCATTCTCAGACACTTGATTCTTATTAGCTGTTGACCTTGGACTAGTCACTTAACCTTGATAGCTTTGCATACAGGATTATCTCCAGTCTCCCTGATTTGGATCTGGTCACTAGATCCAGATGCTCTGGAAGAGAAAGTGAGGCTGATATTGTGGTCTTCTTAAAAGTAAATGAATGAGAGAGCTCATCTACATCCAGGATCAAATCTATTGTCTTAGCTAGTCTCATTCTTATTCAAAAGAACCATATCTATAGCAGCTCAAACTCATTAACCAAATTAAGGAACTCAATGGATTCAAAGTTTCCAGATTAAATTTCTGTTGTACCTATTAAGGACAACAATAACTATAATAATAATAGCTAATATTTATATAGTGCTTTAAAGTTACAAAGCAATTAAAGTTTCTATAATAAATCTGGACATATTATCCATCCCTTCCCTTCGAGTAGAGAGATTACTGGCTGCAAAGTTAAGAGTCCCTGAGTTGACATCATCTTTGTTACCCTGACTACCTGGGGGCCTCAATTTCCTCATCTATAAAATAATTGGGATAGTGTGTGGGAGACCTTCCAGTCTAGATCTATGATCTTCATTTCTTTTGTTTGAGAAGAATAATGGCATTTATTTCTATAACATTTTAACTTTTTTTTTTAGGTTTTGCAAGACAAATGGGGTTAAGTGGTTTGACCAAGGCCACACAGCTAGGTAATTATTGTCTGAGGTCAGATTTGAACTCAGGTACTCCTGACTCCAGGGCCAGTGCTTTATCCATTGCACATTTTAACTTTTACAAAGCACTTCCTCATAATAACATTAGGGGTAAAAAGTATTAATATTCCCATTTTCCAAATGAGAAAACTGAGGCGTAGAGAAGTTTCATAACTAGCCCAGATAGAATCAGAAGCAGGACATGCACCCTGGTCTCTCAATTCCATATCCTATAGAAGCAGAAATTTTTCCAACTTCAAATTTAGCCAGTAACTAAGAGTTTTTTAATGAAAGTCATTGTGATCAGAACACTGGGCTAGATACTGGAGGAGATGAAAATTTTAAATAAGGAATAATTTCTGCCCTCATGGAGTTTGTGGAGTTTCCAATAGAAGGATAAGACAGATAGATAAGTATAATGTACAATGATGTGTAACACCCAGGACCCCTTCACTCTTTGTTCCCAGAAAATCACTCTGTGGGTTAGTATCCCCATAAAAATATGGCTATTGAGACTCCACTGATGTAATTTTCAGAATCTCAGAAATGGAAAGTGGGAAGGAACCTCAATAACCAAATTGGCTTTAATTTTTGTTTTATTGATGTTGTTGTTTTGTTTTTATTTTTTCAAGGCAATAGGGTTCAGTGACTTGCCCAAGATCACAAAGCTAAGTAAGTATTAAGTGTCTAAGATCAAATTTAAATCCAGGTCCTCCTGACTACAGGGTTGGACCTCTATCTACTGTGTAACCTATCTCCCAAGTTAACCTTTGTACAACCGTCCTCCTGATTTTCCTAAGAGTCAAGCAGAGATCATGTGAGTTCCAAATAAAAACATTTAGTTAACTAGCACAGCAAGATAAGTGACCAGGAAGGCTCTTCTAATTCTGGTTTGCGATCATTCTGGGGGGTGGGGGTGTGTGTGGAGATATGTGGATGGCTTGGAGGGGCACATACATGGTTAGAGAACTCATAATAATATCTAATAATAGTTTAATATTTATAATTATGTTTACTATGTGCAAGACAATAATTATAATATCAACTAGCATTAAAGAGTACCTACTAAGTTTCAGATACTATAACAATAATAATATTAATAATAGCTAGCATTTATAGAATATTTACTATGTAGCAGGAATTCTAAAAATAGCTCTTACTACACATCAAATACTGTAGTAGCAATAGTAGTAGTAGTAGTAGTAGTAGTAAGGGCAGCTTGCATCTATATTGTTTTTACTTAATAACAAATTGTAAAAATAGATCTTACTACACACCAAATACAATAGAAACAATAATTAGTAGCTGTAATCATAGTAATAGCAGATAGCATTTACAAAACTTTTTATGTAGCAAGAATTGTAAAAATAGATCTTACTATATGCCAAATACTGTCGTAGCAATAATTAGTAATAGTAGTGGTAATACTACAGCTAGCATTTATGGAGTATTTACTATGTAGGAGATATTGTAAAAATAGTTATTACTACATACCAAGTACTGCAATAGTAATAGTAGTAGTAGTAGTAGTAGTAGTAGTAGTGATAACAGCAGTTAGGTGTCATAGTAAATGGAGTGCTGGGCCTGGAGTCAGGAAGACTTCTCTTCCTGAGTTTAAATCTGGCCTCAGAGCCATACTGTAACCCTAGGTCAGTCCCTGTTTGCCTCAGTTGCTCATCTGGAAAATGAGCTGGAAAAAGAAATGCTATAATAATAGTAGTATCATAATAATGATGCTATAACCTCAATGGAAGTTCTGCAATGGTATACATATTCTGAACTGCAGTTGCTAGGCAGATTCTCCCCAGGGAAAAGACTAAGTTCCTTTAGCCAGAGCCCCAGCTGCTATCATCTGTATTGCTACTGCCTGTAACCAGATAGTTAAAAAAAAGCAGTACAACCCCTCAATCTCAGATGATCTTTTAAACTTTTTTTTCCCTCTGCTGTCACTAAAGGTCTCTCAAGGCTAAATTTTTATCTTGGATTATGGTTCAAAATTCCTTTAAACTCTTATCATACCCCAAGATAATTAGCCTGAGCTACTTTAAATTATACCAGGGACTCCATTTAACTGTGAAAGAGCTGATAAGAACTGATTAGAGCTGATTGAGTGAAGATATTCCTTGCAACATTTATATATCTCAGAGTTGACTTGAAAATCAATTCAGGAACAAGGTTAAAAAGGGTTGTGCGGAGCTGGTAATGCTGATGACCTTTACCCTTCCTCCTCCCAACTAAAATTATTATACTCAGCCAAAAACCCTGAAGGTCTAACCCTCTCAGACTGATTTTTTTTTCTGGAGTAGGTAAGAGAACTCATTTATTGCTTCATTTCATTCATTGAGAGGACATTGCCTCAATCAACCCGTTAAAGACCTTAGTTCAAAAAGACCAAGGTCTCCTACTGCATCCATTTCTAGTGGTCCTGTTCCTTATCTGGCCATTGGACCTAGATGTCTGGAGTAGAAAGTGAAGCTGGTGACTACACAGTTCTTCCTCATTTAAATGCATCACATCCCTCATGTCAAGGTCCTCATTGAGAACAAAAGACAAACAACAATTCCTACTAATACTTATGTAATATGAATTATTGGTTGAAGACTTAGTTATATCTCTCCCCCCAATGACCTCAAGGTGTTTGTTGCTATCTCTTTCATCTGCCATCAGCTGGAGTGTCCATTGGATGCATTCCCCCATTTTAGGCTCCTAGTAACTAGTACTTTCCTCCCATTTAACCACTTAACATCAAGTAGCTTTTACAAAGAATATTTAATTCAAAAGTATAGCAAAAACAAAATCACAACACCTTTCCAGAATAATCCTCTCTATACTATAAAGGAAAAGGGGGAGTAGATTAGATTAGTAGATTAGTAGATTATTAGTAGATTATTCAGTTCAGTTCCAGTGATGGTCTCAGTGCATATTGAAGCATATTTTCTTTTCTTTTTCTTTTTTTTTTTGACATGACAACTGTGGGAATTTGTTTTGCTTGAATATACATATTTATAAATTTGGGGGGTTTTCCTTCTTGCTTTCTTAGTAAGGGAGGGAAGATGGGAGAAAGAGTACAAAGAATAGAAAATTAAATAAAATTGAATGATTAAAAAAAGCAATTTAGCTCACTTCCTACATACCATTGATCCACACAACTTCATGATCAGATGTAGAATGAAGAAGGAGCCTGAAACTTAATAACCAATGAGCTGGCTTTCTGAAGGTCACCCCTAAAAAGTCATTCCTTGCTTGTCAGAAGACCTAATCTAACCCTAGCTTTGAAACCCATGCTCTGGAACAATGGGATACTGAGGAATGCTCTATTTTGAATTTACAAGAGAATAGGCTCCATTCATTGATCACTGACCTCCCCAAAGAGGGCTATGGCCAAGAAAGAGTGAAACAGACAGTCCTTTTTCAAGCGACTCCACAGTCAATCAAAGAATTTCCTCTTCATCAGTTGGTTACCTGAATGAAACTAGTTACAGAATGTTTACACATGCTCTATAGTCTGCCTTTCCCAGGTACTATTAACATTATCACCATTCTTTCAGAAACAGTATTCCAGAATTCTCTATATGGAAAGATGCATCTTCTACTTGGAGAAGCCACCTGAGGCGATCTGGGCAGGTGCCAGACCCACGTTACACATAGCAAGTGATAACTAATGTATATAACACTAAAGGGTTTTTAAACTATTTTGTATACTTTATTCTCAAGCAGCTAGAGGGTACAGTGAATAATGCTGGGTCTAGCATCAAAACAACTCATATTCCTGAGTTCACATCTTGACTCAGACACTTGCTAGTTGTGTTTGCCTTGGTTTCCTAATCTGTAAAATCAGCTCAAGAAGGAAATTGCAAACAGCTATAGTATTTTAGTCAAGAAAATCTTAAAAGCAGTCCCAAGGGGTAGCTAGGTGGAGTAGTGGATAAAGCACTGGCCTTGGAGTCAGGAGTACCTGGGTTCAAATCCGGTCTCAGACACTTAATAATTACCTAGCTGTGTGGCCTTGGGCAAGTCACTTAACCCTTTGCAAAAAAAAACCCTTTCAAAAAAAAAGCAGTCTCAGAAACTCAAGTTAAGACCGAAAACAATGCAGTAGTCCCATTTGAACTTGAAATAGGTAGTTATGATGATGTTTGCCCTTCTTTCTCAAAGAAGACCATAACATCAGGGAGGTGATGCCATGACAAGCACATGAATTGGATTTGAGTGGGGGGGAGTTGAATTAAACCACAAGCCTCACTTTCTCCTCCAGAGTTATAAGGGTCCAGTGGACAGAGATGAATCAGGACAACTGGAGATGGCTCTGGATGCAAGACAATCAGGGTTAAGTGACTTGCCCAAGGTCACACAGCTTGCAAGTGTCAAGTGTCTGAGGATGAATTCAAACTCCTGTTCTGACTCTAAACCTAGCATCCTTTCCACAACATCATGGCAGCTTGAGAGGAGCAAATTGCTAGATGAGATTCAAGGGAGTCCCACTTGAAGTTTTATATCTGGTATAATGTATCATTCAGAACCCAAGGGTTCAAGCAATCAATACTTTTACTGAAATACATATCCCAATACTTCCAAGAAGAAAAGGATTCCAAGGTGGTTGAAAATAATCAGGAAGAGAAAAGCAAATAAAAGACAACAGCAATAAAAATTAAAAGTTATTAGTAAAGGTCCCCTGGGCTCTCAGGAGATGCTGACCAAAGTGCTAACTAAAAATTACACTATATTATGCTTCTCTTAAGAAGTCTGAAGCTCTATTCCAAATCTATCTAACTGGTAGTCTTGATAATTCACATTCCTCACAGTCTGTCCCACAACTAAAGTACTAGTCACAGTCCTGGATGGTGTTGTGGCAGTTTGGAAGTTAACACATTCCTCCTGGCAAACAAGAGAAGGGATTTCTCAAAGCTATGGACAACAGGAAGAAATTGTATGGAGCTTTGCAGAGGTCTTTAAAGTAATTTGATAAGGAGGTAGAGACTTTCTTTAATGACTGGCAATCAAAAGCAACTAACAAATTCCCCATAGGTTTGTCTTTTATAAATCAATAAATGGATTAATTCCAAAGATAAAAAGAGCAGTGATTCTCTCCAAGGCAAAGGCTATAATGAAGTTTTAACTAGTTGTTCTTATCTATAAAATTTTACCACTGGACTTCTTTTTCATTATCTCTCTGACCTGAACAATGGAGGAACCTTCGTAATGCTGCATTCACAGTTTCCAAAGAGTGCAGTCCATTCCAACTGCCTCTTTTCTTGCCTTGGGTAATAAGATGTGTTCAGAGGTATAAAGCATGCAGGAGTGCTAATGGTATATTTTGACACAAAGGTTCCATTGTTAGCCTTTTACTTCAAGGAGAGCAATGACTGAAAATAAGGTTATATGTCAAAATATTCATAGCATGTATTTTTAATCATAGTAAAAACTATAAAGGGGAAGTAGGTGTCCATTAATTGGAATGATTGAAAAATTGTGGTATATCAATATAATGAAATACTTCACATAAAACAATGAATATGAAGAATATAAAGAAGCATGGAAGACATATTAAAATTATACAAAATGAAGTAAGGAAGACTTTGGAAAAAAACAGTAGCAACAAAAATAAAAACTTATAAAATGTTTTGCAAATGCAATAACTAAGATTGACCTTCAAAAAGAGATGATAAGCCCATCGCTCCTGCCACCAGCGCCATCGCCATGTTCCAGTTTTTGCTAGGATTTACACTCAGCAATGTGGTTTGGATGTATCTGGCTCAGAACTATGACATTCCAAACTTGGCCAGAAAGCTTGAAGAGATAAAGAAAGATGTAGATGCCAAGAAGAAACCTCCTAGCTCTTAATGCCAACATATTAATAATGT
Organism: Macrotis lagotis; assembly: GCF_037893015.1. Lineage (NCBI taxonomy): Eukaryota > Metazoa > Chordata > Mammalia > Peramelemorphia > Peramelidae > Macrotis > Macrotis lagotis. The sequence continues at coordinate 236,053,641 of NC_133658.1, read as the reverse complement.
TGTCTGGACACTTTCCTATTCAAAACAAAAGCTCCTTTTCTCTCCTCCAGGACTGGATGACTTTCCTCACCCTAAAATACACTGAGATGCCTTTGAGCTAAAATATACCCGTAACACCAGAACTACCCCTTATTACTCCTCCTGGACTCCTGACCCCTACACCTGTGTGGGAGATTCTGATACTTGAATAATGGTGCTTGACTAAGAAATGCTAGTTTTGATTAGTGGTTTCTCCCCTTAACTTTTAAATTGTGGATTTCTAGTAATTTTTTAAGTTGCTCTTTATATGGCTGAACAGTTGGTATTAATACTAATTCTCTAATTATGTCTACCATGTTGGATGCTTTATAAGCATTTAGTATCAAACAGTGTTGTTCCAAACCAATTAAAATCATATAGCAACTGAAAAAAAAAAGAGATGATAAAATGTACTTCCCTCCACTCATTACAGAGGTGGGTGACTGTGATAGAATACTGAAAGTACTGTTGGACTCCGCTAATGTATAGTTAAATTTTGTGGAATTATTTTTGTTTTTTGTTTGTTTTGTATTTTTTTACAAGTGATGGCTTTATGAGTAAGAGAAAGAGTGGGGTATATTTGGATATAAAGGTGATCAAAAAGAAAACAAAAATATTAATGAAAATAAAATAAAAAGTGCCATTTCTCAAGGGAGAATTTTTGTATAGGGGTTCATATAATCCCTCCTCACAGGCATCCCCTTTCCCACCCCACCCTCCAACAAATTACTTGGCTAATCCCAGAGAGTGACAACTACTATCATTAATAGCAATTTCTATTACACATCTGAGGTTTTACTTTTATTCAAGACAAACCTACAAAATACACATTGCAAATATTATCATCCCCATACTCCAGATAAGGAAAATAATTAGAAAGCCCCTATCATGCCAGGGTTATATATCTGTTCCCAGCAAAAGGCAAATTTGAACTCAGATCTTATGATTAGTATTTTTTCCACCATGCCACAATGCTTCTAGACACCTATCTGATTAACATAAGACATTATCTCTGAGTGTAGCCCTCTCTCTTTTGAGAAATCTCTGAAGAACTAGAAGCAGACTTTTTTGACTTGGAACAGATAGAATCTGGGACTGACTCCTTGCATTACATAAACATCTTGACATGCAATATTTATCCATATCTATATATACTTCAGTTGTCTATAATTCACAAAATATTTTCTAACATTTCATATATTATATAATATATGTGTGTAGATATATAATATATGTATATTTTTAAGACAGTATAGCATAGGGGATAGAGAGTCAATCTCAATGTCAGGAAGACCTGAGTTTTACCTCTGATATCTGAGGACCAGGAAAAAAATCAAGTTGAGTTTAAAGAAAAAACAAGTATGTCAGTTTGGTGAAAACAAGGATTATCTAAAAGGGAGTGATGGGAAATAAGTCAGGAAAAGAAGACAGAAAGGAAAAAGGTGAAAGGCTACAGATGTTAGATGATTTACAGATGAAGAAGTTTTCTTTTATTCTAGAGGCAAAAAGGAAGTCACTGAAGGAATGTTCAAGCAGGATAGTTTCATGGTCAGACATATGTGAGATTTGTGTGTGTGTGTGTGTGTGTGTGTGTGTGTGTGTGTGTGTGTGAAAGATTATTGTCTCTCTCTTGGCCAAACATCTGGGAGTTTCCAATTTTATCTAATATACATTTATTAAGTACTTCTATTTTGTGAAAGTAACTTAATTAGGTATGAGGATACAAAGAAAAAATACAATTGTTTTTTGCCTACAAGGAACTTACTTCTTACTATGCAACATGTAAAGACATAAAGATACTTACGATAGCCTGAGAAGGGAGTGGGCACTAACAACCTGAGTGATCTAGAAAGCTTTCCTTAAAAAGGACATAATGTATGCTGAGCCTTGGAAAAAGCTAGGGAGGTGGAAAGGAGGATAGAGTCTAGGCAGGGGAGACATAACCTAAGAATAAGTAGATGGAAAACATCTGCCACTTGTGCTAATTTTTATCTAACACCAAGAAAACACAGTTGCTCCATCAGCCAGCACCACACTATCCATATGTGGAACCATTGATGACAGCGAATGGATAAAAGTGTGGATAGGTTCACTTACCTTGACAGTGTCCTTTCCAAGGAGGTACACATTGACAATGAGGTTGACACATTGCCAGAGATAGCTCAGTATTTGGGAGATTCTGAAAGAAAGTGTGGGAGAGAAGACTACCAAACTAAAGGTCGACAGAGCCCTTATGTTGACCTCATTGCTATATGCCTGTGAAATCTGGACAGTATATCTGTGTCATGTTAGGAAACTGAATCGCTTCCATTTAAATTGTCTTAGGAAGACACCGAGGTCCTTTCTTGAGCTAAACTGCAAAGCATTCTAACATTATTGCAGAGATTGCAACTACTATGGGCTGGACATGTTAGAATTTCAGGCATATGATTGCCAAAAAAAGAATTTTAAAGAGAACTCACACAGGGCCAGTGCTCATAAGGGGGTCAGAAGAAATGATACTGAGACACTCTGACGGTCTCATTGAAGAACTTTAAAATTGATTGTACAGCATAGGAGGAACTGGCATAGGACCACCCAGTATGACATGCCCTCATCAGTGAGGGTGCTGTGCTCTATGAGGAAGGAGAATTGAAGCAGCTCAAAGGAAATGTGACATCTGTAAGTTTAGAGTACCCACCCCAGGTGTTCACATGGACTATTTGTGCCCAACCTGTGGTAGAGAATTCTGAGCTTGTATTGTTCTAATCAGTCACAGTCTGACACACTGTAATTTGTCTCAAACATAGTGATATCATTTTGGTCTTCTTCAATAACAAAGGACAAGATGGAAAATAATGTTGAATTCCAGGAATGCTAAGAAGGTCAGTTTAGCAGCAACATAGATCTACTTTGGGAGTTAGCATTTATGAAGAACATTGATAAGCCTAGAAATGTACAGAGAAGAGCAACCAAAATGGTAAAAGGTTTGGAGTTCATGTCATATAAAGATTAATTAAAGGAATTTGGTCTGGTTAACTCAGAGTCAAACTCAGAGAGGGACATGATAACAGTCTTCAAATACCTGAAGGACTATCAAATGAAGAGGTATTAGCTTTGGTCTGGCAAAAGAGGAGCAATGAGTGAGGGATGCAAAAAAACAAACCTAGTTTTAAATTAAAGAAACACTTTTTAACAATTAGAGTAACGCAAAAGTGGGATGGGCTATTTTGACAGGGGGTAGATCTCCCCTCACTAGAGATCTTCAAGTGATGGTTTAAACGATTACTTACCAGTTATGGTGTGATGGGGATTCTTTCTTGGATATAAACTGAAGGAGATGGCTGCTGAGGTTCCTTCTAATTCTTTTTTTTAAGTTTTTTTTTCAAGGCAAATGGGGTTAAGTGGCTTGCCTAAGACCACACAGCTAGGTAATTATTAAGTGTCTGAGACCGGATTTGAACCCAGGTACTCCTGACTCCAAGGCCAGTTCTTTATCCACTACGCCACCTAGCGGCCCAGTTCCTTCTAATTCTAAAAGTAAGGACTTCTTATATCAATAAATAAATGCACAAATGAATGGATGAATGAAATAGAATTAGGAGATTCTCAGATTCTGTCTGTGTGAAAGGAAGGAAGCTGAAATACATTTGAAAAGCTTGGGAGCCAGAGCCTGAATCACCTTAAATACAAGAAAGACTTGATGGGAAATGTCCTTAGTTCTTTCAGATATTCTTAAACTCCAGTCCCTCCAGCTGCTAAGGAGTTTGCATTATATCCATGAGAGAATAGGAAGTCACTGGTCACTGAACATTTCTCAACTGGGGAGTGACATGGGTAAACTCTTAGGTTATTTTACAGTTGTATGGAGAACATAATAAAAAGGGGAAAGAATAGAAACCAGATAGACATCCAAAGAAGAATCTGTTGCAACTATTAGATACGAGATGAAGAGACCCCCCCCCCATAAGATGGTGGCTGTGAAATTAGAGAGAAAGGGACAAATGAAAGAGATTTTATAGAAGGAAAATATATGAGATTTTGCACCTGACTATAGGGGATGGAGAAAGAAGACAAGTTTGGAGAAAAGGAAAAGGATTGATTAGAGGAAAGGATTGTCATGAAAGTACATTCTGAAGAAATTATTCTTTCTTGATTCAAACTTGTTTGCTTCACATGACACTGCTCTGGTTTATAGTACATTTTCTGCAAAACAGTTTTGAATGAAAATAATAGTGCCACTTATTGACTCGCCTTATTTACCAAACTAAAATATGAATTATTTAAAGTTAGGAGGAAGATAATTTCTCAAACCCTTCTGTATTTGCATCAACAAAAGCAAATATCCAAGTAGATAAGATAAGGAAAAAAGTAATAAAACCAAAGACTTTATTTAAAATTTGGATAAATGTATATATTAAATTAATACAATAACAAAAATTCCTGTTCGTTTATATCTCATTTTTGTGTATTTTTTCATTCTGATTGTTATTTTATTCTTATTATTGTTAACATAGCTGTGGTCATATGTATCTAATTTGGATTCTATTTTCTTTGTTAGATCATTTTATGTAAATTTTTATTTTCTTTATATTTGCAAAGTTTTATAGCAAAATTATATTCATTTACATTCATGGTTTATTCAATTCCCCAATCATTGAGGTTGCTTTGAATTTTTTTCAATTCAAATGAAGTTGTTATAACTATACAAATGGATTTTCTTTCCTTTTCCCCTCTCCCTAATAATACCCTTAGGAAACCATTGTAGTAACAGGATCACTAGGTCAAATGTTCAAAAAATATGATTAGTTTTATAATTCATTGCATAGCATCCTAACATTTTCTTTAAAATCTGCATAAATTCACAGCTTCAATCACATTGTAATAACATGTCTGATTCTTCCTCTTACCACACTTTTTATTGTTCTTAGCTGTCTTCGGCAACTTAATGGGTAGGAGATGATATCTCAGAGTTGTCTTCATTTGCATTTCTGTATTACTATTGGTTACTATTAGTGTTTTCTATTGAAACAATTTTTCAAGGAGTTATAATTTGGCTTTTATTCTCTTGGAATACCTGCTTATAACTTTTGATGATTTAATCCTGGGAGAATGACTCTTACTACTTTAAATCTTCATGAACCTCTTTTAGATTCTGGTAGTCAGATTTTTATCGAAGATATTTATAGCAGGGTTTTTTCCAAATCTGTTTCTTTCCTTTCTCTTTTAGATGCATTGCTTGTTATTGTGCAAAATCTCTTTATTTTTTAATCTAATTAAATACATTTATTTTGTTTCCAATAATTTCTTGTGTTTTCCATTTGATAAGAATTTGCTTCCTTTCCACAACTGCAATAACACTACATTTTCTATATTTATGATGTGCTTTTCCAGATTTAGATCATTGATCCACTTGTAATATATTATAGTACAAGGGAGGAGATCTAATCCCATTTCTTTTTCTTTACCACGCTGCTATCCAATTTTCCCAAAGGCTTTTATTGAATATCTGTCCCTAATGTTTCACAATGTTGGATTTATTAAACATTCCTCTTTTATACCTTTGTTTCTAATTCTGGATTATCTACACTGTTTCTTTGAGCTATCTTTCTCCTATTTTTTAGCTAGTAAACAAGATCATTTTGTTAAGTGTCATATTATAGTATTTTTTGAAATCTAGTAATGCAAGGCAATCTATACTGTTTTCCTCTCTTGTAGTCTCCCTGTTTTCTTAATATAAAAAATTAATCCCTTGATCTAATTACATGAAATACATAACTAATATCTGAATTGATATTTGAATTAAATTAATTTGGATAATATTACTATATTATGTTGCCTCTTCCTAGACACATAGCTATTAATAACAGAACTTTAAGATTTGCAAAAGCAAAGATTTATAAATATTATTCCACTTTGTCCTTTTCATATCCTTTGGAAATAAGTGTTATTATTATTCCCCTTTTTGTTTAGTCATTCAACTGTGTCCAACTCTTCATGACCCCATGGACCAAGGCATGCTGATATTATCTTTTCTTGGCAAAGTTATTAGGATGGTTTGCCATTTCTTTCTCTGAGTAGATTGAAAAAGACAGAGGTTAAGTGATTTTCCCAGGGTCATATAGCTGGTAAATGTCTGAGGTAAGGTCTTCTTGACTCCAGATTCAGGGCTTTATTCATTGAGCCATCCAGCTTTTAATTTTATATACAAGGAAGTTGAGGCACAAAGAGGCTGAAACTTTCCAAGGGCCACACAGTTAGTGTCTGAAGAAGAATTCAAATCCAGGGTTTCATTACTCCAAATCTAGCACCATATGCACTATATACTTGACTTCCCTATGTTCCTTTAAATATTTTCATAAACATTTCAGTTTTTTCTATTTTTTCATTGAAAATTATTTTGGTATTATCATTATATGTATTTTAAAACATTATTAAATATTTCATAGATTTTTCAATGAATCTTAATTGCATTATATTATCACTTTATGGTATTTGTTGATTTTATGTATACATGCATACAAATATACTTGCATATACATGATGATAATGATAACTTTTGTACATATATCTCATAACCCAGTGTCTTACTAAAGTAATTTATTATTTCAATTAAATTTTTGTTATTGTTGCTTGAATTTTCTAAATATACCACATCTGTTTGAACTCCCTTTATGCTTCTTTCCCCAGACCAATTTCTACCCAGATATTGTTGCAAAATGAACCTCCATAGAATTTCTCTGAAAGGAAGTAAATCTCATCTGGTAAACCCTCTGAAACCATACTTCTTTACTCTAGATAAATCACACCAACACCTCCTCCCAACATTATTCAGTCAATACTGTTATAGACTCTGAAAAGAGGAAGTCATTTTGCTGCCTAGTTGTTTTATTCATCATCACAGTGTCTTTGCAATCCTCTGATCACACTGAATATTTGTGTTCTCTCCCCTTTTTAGAATGAAAATTCCTTTAAGAAAGGGACAGTCTGTTTTATGTTTAATACAGTGCTTGATTAGACTTCAGTATTTTTTCTTTCATTCATACCCATCAATGCCCATTGATACCTATCAAATCATTTTAATATCTTCTTTGTCCATGTCATTTTATTTCTATTTTTAATCATTGGTAACAAAGGAATATTTATCATATTAAGAAAAAAATTGTTCCATTTCTATGTTTTTAAGTGTTTTAGGGTAATTGATATTGTGTTCCATTAATGCTATTTCAATATATATATATATATATATAATATCACTTTATAATTTAATACTTTTCTAATTAATATAATTTGTTTTATAGATTATTTTAAATCAATTCATGGTATGTATCCTACTTTCTCATAATGAATAACTTGGAACAAATTGCTATATGCTATTTGCCAGTATTTTATTTAATACATTGTCATTGATACTCTTCAATGACATTGCTTAATTCCTTTCTTTTCTTCTCTTTTTTTGGCTTTATCATTGATAGGTTTTGGCATTAGAAGCAAGTTTGGTTCATTTAGAAAGAATGAGATAGAATGCAATAAAATTTTTTGAAGTTTAGATTATGTAGGGATTATTTGTCTTTTGTTTGAGTTCATTTGTGAATCCATCTGATCTTTAATATATTTTTAAGTAGCAATTCATTAATGGGCTGTTTAATTTCTCTTCTTGTAATTGGTTCATTTAGGCTATCTATTTATATTTTTATGAATTTATGCATTTTACATTTCTTTATAAATTTTATCTATTTTGTAGCAATACAACTGTGCATAACAATCTCCAAGCCAGTAATCTAAAGTTTCTTTTGTATTCACTGTAATCTCTCTAACATCTGTTTGCAGTAATTTGATTTTTCTCTTTCTCTTTAAGATTAAGTTTTCTAATTGTTTGTAAATTTTACTAACTTAAAAACCCCACATCTTTGCTTTAGGTATAAATTCAATTGTGATCTATCATCTACTTACTTTCTCCTTTTATTTTTCAAAATTTCTTTTTTGTGGTTGTTTTTGGTGAATTTATTCATTTCTTTAATTACAAAGAACTCATCAATGTTCTCTTTTTCTTTCTTGCTAATATATCTGAAGGGAGTGCTGCTTCGCCTGCAACCCATAAATTTTGATATCTTGTATTTATACTGTCATTTTATTTAATATATTATTTTAATATTTCTATAATTTGTTCTTTAACACAGCTATTATTCAAAAAAGTTATTTTTAACCTCCATACAGGTTTTGTACATTTTGATATCTTCCTTCCCCATTGTTGTCTTTATCAATTTATCTATCACTTCTTTGTGTTTCAGAATGCTATCAATTTCTATGAATATTACATATGTGTTTGGGAAAAAAGTATAATCCTTACTTGTCCCATTAAATTCTTGTCATATGTTTATCAAATCTTATTTATTTAGAATTCTATTTGTCACTTCTCTCATGATTACATTTTTGTTAGAAATAAATTTCCATTAGTGACTTTTTTAAAAAGCTACTATTATTAATTTTTATGATTTTTAAAAGTCAAGTAACTTTTACTTCATCAATTTATTTACTATGCCATTTGACACAACAATATTATTTCAGTAAAAGTAATTATTTCAAATTTTTTCTTTAGTTATTTTTACCCTTGCTTTTTTATTTGAAACTTTCTTCCCATTTCATAAGATTTCTTATTTTCTTGTTTCTTCACTTTTATTTCCCATATGACATCAAACAGACCTCTTTTATCTTCAACCAACCTGAAGCTAAGAATACAGGAAAAATGAAATGTGAGACTAGTCAATACCCCAGTCCATATGAACATGTGCAATGTGTTTGGCTGTTGCAAACACCTACATGAAAGAGCTGGGGAATTTATTTTTAGAGAGATATGATAATGTGAAACATATACCTCTCTGAAAGTAGATCCCTCAGGAAGAGAGGAAAAGAGGAAAAAAAGGAGGGAGGAAGGATGGGAAGAAGTATTAATTAATTATGAATTATATCTTAAGCATTTTGTTATGGACTTTACAAATTTTATCTCATTTGAAAAAGAGTATTTCAATGTCTGTAATAAGCATATATTCATAATTGTCCAGTCAATCAGGATCTGTTCCTTCTCTTATTTTGACTTCCTGTCTGGAGGCATACCAGTGAAAGAGACTGGAGATGGAGCTCTGGGAGGGTAGCCAGTTCAGTATCATTGCCCTGAGATATTTGATACCAACCTACCAGTGGATGAGAGAGGAATCCAATGACACTGCATTTGGACCTAAACATGGTGAGTTCAATGCAATGTAGGAACTACATTTAATTTAAACTCACTCTTGCCAGAAATTGAGATGATTTTAGAATCCAGGGAACATTTGTAACTTCTGTTCTCAATGTTTTCAAAAATAAACACTCATTTGTCAAAACTAATCAATGTTGATTGGTTAAATGGAATTGGGGTACTAGTCATTGGGGATCTACTGATAGAAGGGGAAAATACACTGGAATGAGGAGTCAGACCAATAATATTGGAGAAATCACCCCAATTCCCGGGTGAAGGAGACTTAGTTTCCTTAGAGTGAGTATAAAAAGCAATCATCACAATTATATTTTGAAAATTTCTGGATTTGTTTTTGAGTAGAGGATTAAGAAGATGAGAATCATCCTGACATAACTGTTCAAGGGATGGTTTGGGAAATGATAAAACTTGGGATCAAGTTTGCACATGACACAAAATAGCTGGATGATCATGGACAAATCAACAATCCAGCAATGTCCTAGTAAACTATTTAAGACCAAATTTTTTTTAACTTATTATTTTATTTATTTATTTTTCTAACTACAAACAATGGTAGTTTTCACCAATCATTTTTTGAAAGATTTTAAGTTTTGGATTTTTCTTCTCATCCTTTCCTCCCCCCCTCCCCCTGACAGAAAGCAATTAAATATAAGCTATAAATGTATAACCATGTTACATATAGATTCACAATGATCATATTATGAAAGAAGTATCAAATCTAAATGGAAGAAAAAACATTAGAGATAAATAAAGATATAATAATAAGAATACTTTTAAAAACTGAAGATAGTAGCTTTGGTCTTCATTTAAACTCCACAGCTTCTCTGGAGATGAATGATACTTTCCATCACAAGTCTTTTAGAATTATCTTTGATCATTGTACTGCTGAAATGAATAAGTGCTTCATAGCTGATCATCACCCCATGTTGTTCTTAGTGTGTATAATGTTCTTCTGATTCTTCTTGTTACCACTTTGCATCAATTAATGCAAGTCTTTCCAGGATATTCTGAAGTCCTGTCCCTTAAGATTTTTTTATACAAATATTTTATTTGTCTTCCAATTACATGCAATAATAGTTTCTACCTATCATTTTTTGTAAAGTTTTGAATTTAAAAATTTTTCCCCTTCTCTTCTTTCCCTCCCCCTTCTCCCCCACAGAAGGCAATCTGATAATCTTTATATTGTATCCATGCTATACACTGATCAAAATTAAATATGTTGAGAGAAAAAAACATATCCTTGAAGAAGAAATTAGCAAGTCAAGTTTGCACATGACACAAAATAGCTAGGCAATTATGGACAAATCAATAATCCAGCAATGTCCTAGTAAACTATTTAAGACCAAATTTTTTTAAACTTAATTATTTTATTTATTTTTCTAACTACATACAATGGTAGTTTTCACCAATCATTTTTTGCAAGATTTTTAATTTTGGATTTTTCTCCTCATCCTTTCCTCCCCCTTCCCCATGACAGAAAGCAAAATCATGTAGTACATAAGACAACATTTTTAAAAAATGAAGGTAATAATCTTTGGTCTTTGTTTAAAATCCATAGTTCTTTCTCTGGATACAGATGGTATTCTCCATCACAGATACCCTAAAATTGTTCTTGATTATTGCACTGAAGGGATAAGCAAGTCTATTAAGGTTGATCATCAATCCCATGTTGCTATTAGGGTGTACACTGTTCTGGTTCTGCTCATTGGGCTCAGCATCAATTCATGCAAGTCTTTCCAGGCTTCTCTGATATCCCATCTCTCCTGATTTCTAATAGAACAGTAGTGTTCTACAACATACACATACCACAATTTTCCAATTCTTTACCACCACAAATAGAGCTGCTATGAATATTTTTGTACAAGTGATGTTTTTGCCCTTTTTCCTGATCTTCTCAGAATATAGACCCAGCAGTGATATTGCTGGATCAAAGGGAATGCACATTATCAGTGCCCTTTGGGCATAATTCCAAATAACTCTCCGGAAAGTTTGAAGCAGTTCACAGTTCCACTAACAATGCATTAGTGTCCTAGATTCCCTACATCACTTCTAACACTGATCATTTTCCTTTCTGGTCATATTGGCCAATCTGAGAGGTATAAGGTGGTATCTCAGAGATGTTTTTATTTGCATTTCTCTAATCAGTAATGATTTAGAGCAATTTTTCATATGACTATAGATACCTTTGATATCCTCATCTGCAAAATGCCTTTGCATATCCTCTGACCATTAATCAATTGGGGAATGGCTTTTTTAATATAAATTTGACTCAGTTTTCAATATATTTTAGAAATGATTCCTTTGTCAGAAACACTAGTTGTAAAAATTGTTTTCTACATTTCTTTTGATCATGGTTGGAGTGGTTGTGTTTGTACAAAATTTTTTAATTTAATGTAATCAAACTTATCCAGTTTGTTTTTTATGATGTTCTTTCTCTTCCTTGGTCATGAACTGCTCCCCTTTCCAAAGATCTGACAGGTAAACTATTCCTTGTTCTCCTAGCTTGCTTATAATGTTGTCTTTTATGTCTAAATCCTGTACCCATTTTGATCTTATCTTGGTATAGGGTGTGGATGTTGATCCAATCCAAGTTTCTGCCATACTATCTTCCAGTTTTCCCAACAGTTTTTATCAAAGAGTAAGTTTCTATCCCAAAAGCTGGATTGTTTGGATTTATCAAACAGCAGATTACTATAATCATTTCCTGCTGTCTCTGATGACTGATGCTATATAATAAAATTTTTTGATCTGATAAGGCTAAGCCACCTTCTTTTGTACTTTTTTTTCATTAAATTCCTGGATATTCTTTACTTTTTTTCCCCTCTATATGAATTTAACTATAATTTCTACCAGCTCATTAAAGTAATTTTTGGAAGTTTGATTGGCAAGGAACTAAATAAGGAATTTAGTTTAGATAGAATTGTCATTTTTATTATATTGTTTTATGTATATTTATATTTTATTATTATTATTATTTGGTTTATTATTATTATTACAGGTAGAAACTAGTAATTATTATTATTATTATTATTATTATTTTATTTATATTTTACTATATTAGTTCAGCCTATAGTTATCTTCATAAGATTTTCTGATTCTGCCTTGGCTGGTAGACTCCCAAGTATTTTATGTTGTCTGAAGTAATTTTTTTTTTAGGTTTTTGCAAGGCAAATGGGGTTAAGTGGCTTGCCCAAGGCCACACAGCTAGCTAATTATTAAGTGTCTGAGACCAGATTTGAACCCAGGTACTCCTGACTCCAGGGCCAGTGCTTTATCCACTGCGCCACCTAGCCGCTCCTATGTCTGAAGTAATTTTAAATGGGATTTCTCTTTCTAGTTCTTGCTACTGAATCTTACTAATAATATATAGAAGTGCTAAGGATTTAGGTGGGTTTATTTCATATCCTGTGACTTTGCCAAAGTTGCTAATTGTTTCCAGTAGTTTTTGAGATGATTTTTTTTTAGTATTCTCTAAGTATACCATCATGTCATCCACAAAGAGTCAGTTTTATTTCTTCTTTCCCAATTCTAATTCCTTCAATTTCTTTTTCTTCTCTTATTGCTGAAGCTAACATTTCTTTCTTTTTTAAGTGTTTTTTATTTTTATTTTTTATTTATTTTGAATTTTACAATTTTCCCCTTAATCTTGCTTTTCTCCCTCCAACCCCCACAGAAGGCAGTCTGTTAATCTTTACATTGGTGTACAATGATCTAAGTTGAATGTGATGGGAGAGAAATAATATCCTTAAAGAAAAAAGTAAAGTACAAGAGATAGCAAAAGTTACATAATAAGATAACAAGTTTTTTTTTTTCTTTTAAATTAAAGGTAATAGTGTTTGGACTGTTTAAACTCCACAATTCTTTGTCTGGATACAGATTGTATTCTTCATCGCAGATACCTCAAAATTGTGCCTGATTATTGCACTAATGGAATGGATGGGCAAGTCCAATAATGTTGATCATCAATCCCATGTTTCTGTTAGGGTGTATAATGTTCTTCTGGTTCTGCTCATCTTGCTCTGCATTAATTCATGCAAATTCTTTTTTTTTTAGGTTTTTGCAAGGCAAATGGGGTTAAGTGGCTTGCCCAAGGCCACACAGCTAGGTAATTATTAAGTGTCTGAAACCGGATTTGAACCCAGGTACTCCTGACTCCAGGGCCGGTGCTTTATCCACTGCACCATCTAGCTGCCTCAATGCAAATTCTTGAAGCTAACATTCATAATACAATATTGAATAGTAGTGGTGATCACAGGCATCCTTGTTTCACCCCAATCTTATTGGGAATGACTCTAGCTTATCCCCATTGTATAAAATGCTTCTTGATGGTTTCAGATTGATACTTCTTATCTTTCTAAGGAACAATCCATTTATTCCTGTGCTCTCTAGTATTTTTAGTAGGAATAGGTGTTGGATTTTGCCTAGGCTTTTTCATCATCTATTGAGATAATCTTATGATTTCTGTTAGGTTTTTTTTTATTGATAACAATTAGGATTGTTACTGATGGTTATTGACAGTTTTTCTAATATTGAACCAACTCTCAATTGCTGGAATAAATCCTGCTTGGTCATAGTGTATTGTCCTAGTGATCACTTACTTAAATTGCTTTACTAAGATTTTACTTAAGATTTTTGCATCCATATTCATTAGGAATATTGGTCTATAATTTTCTTTCTCTGCTTTGACTCTTCCTGGTTTAGGTATCAACACCATATTGGTGTCATAGAGGGGAATTAGGCAGAGTTACAACTTCACCTATTTTTCCAAAGAGTTTTTATAGAATTGGAACCAATTATTCCTTAAACATTTGATAGAATTCACTTGTGAATTCATCTGACCCTGGAGATTTTTTCTTAGGCAGTTCATTGATGGATTTTGAATTTCTTTTTTCTGAGATAAGGTTATTTAGATATTTAATTTCCTCTTCATTCAACCTGGGCAACTTATATTTTTGTAAATATTCATCCATTTCACTTACATTATCAAAGTTATTGACTTACAGTTGGGAAAAATCATTCTGAATTATTACTTTCCTTTCCTTCTCATTGGTGGTTAGTTCACCTTTTTCATTTTTGATACTAGTAATTTGGTTTTCTTCTTTCTTTTTTTAAATCAAATTAACCAAAGGTTTTATCAATTTTATTGGGTTTTTTTTCATAAAATCAATGCTTGGTTTTATTTTTAAGTACAATAGTTTTCTTGATTTTGATTTTATTAATTTCTCCTTTAATTTTTAGAATTTCTAATTTGATATTTAATTGGGGGTTTTTAATTTGTTCTTTCTCTAATGTTTTTAGTTGCATGCATTCATTGATTTCCTCTTTCTCTATTTTATCCATGTAAGCATTTAGAGATATAAGATATCTCCTAATAACTGCCTTGGCTATATCCCATAAGTTTTGGTATGTTTTCTCATTATTGTCATTATCTAGGATGAAATCATTAATTGCATTTATAATTTGTTGTTTGATCAACTCATTCTTTAAAATGAGGTTATTTAGTTTCTAATTATTTTTAGGTCCATCTTTCCATGGCCTATTATTACACATGATTTTTATTGCATTATGATCTAAAAAGGAAGTAGTCACCATTTCTGCCTTTCTGTGTTTGATAATGAGGCTTTTCTGCCCTAGAACATGGTCAGTTTTTGTGTAGGTACCATGTATTGTTGAAAAAAGGGTATATTTCTTTCTATCCCCACTCAATTTTCTCCAAAGGTCAATCATTTCTAGGTTTTCTAACATTCTATATACCTCCTTAACTTCTTTCTTGTTTATTTTATGGATAGACTTATCTAATTCTAAGAGAGGGAGGTTGAGGTCCCCCACCAGTAGAGTTTTGTTGTCTATGTTTTCCTGTAACTCATTCATCTTCTCCTCTTAAGAATTTGGATGCTATTCTGCTTGGTGCATACATATTTAGCATTGAAACTGTTTCATTTTCTATGGTACCTTTTAGGAGGATATAGTTTCCTTCCTTGTCTATTTTAATGAGATCTATTTTTGCAGCTGTGTTGTCTGAGATAAGGACTGCTACTCTTGCCTTTTCCACTTCAACTGAAGCATAATATATTTGCTCCAACCTTTTACTTTTACTGCATATGTATCTCTCTCCTTCAAATGCGTTTCTTGCAAACAGCATATTGTAGGATTCTGGCTTTTAATCCACTCTGCTATTTGCTTACATTTTTTATAGTTTTTTTTTGCAAGGCAATGGGTTTAAGTGGCTTGCCCAAGGCCACACAGCTAGGTAATTATTAAGTGTCTGAGACCAGATTTGAACTCAGGTACTCCTGACTCCAGGGTCAGTGCTCTATCCACTGTGCGACCTAGCTGTCCCTATTTGCTTACATTTTATGGGAGAGTCTATCCAATTCATATTCAAAGTTATAATTATTAATTCTTTATTGCCCTCTATGTTATCTTCCCTCTGTTTGTATTTTCCCCCTTTCCCCCCTTATCCCTATTTCCCACTATTTTTCTTCTGAATACCACTTCCTTTAATGGGTTTGTCCCTTTTTTTCCAACCCCTCTCCCCTTTCTTTCCCCTTTCTCTTTGCCCTTCTTCCTTCCCTTCCTTGTCTTAATTCTTCTTTTCCTCCCCCCATCCCTTCCCTTCTTAGTACTTGAAAAGTAAGATAAGTTTCTAAATTTCACTGAGTGTGTATCTTAATCCTTCTTTGAGCCAAATCTGATGAAAGTAAGATTCCGATGGTTCTCACCTCCTACCTTCTTCCCCTCTATTGCAATAGGTCCTTTGCACTTCTTCATGTGATGTAATTTACCCCCATTCAATCTCCTCCATCCTCCTGTCTCTTTACTGCCCCACCTTTTTAAGGAGATAATATTTTTAAATCATTCTATCAGAGTCATGGACAAAGCATGAGTGTTCATTACTTTCAGCTAAGTATATTCTCTCTACTTCTCAAGAGTTATGAGAATCTTTTACATAGGTGGGGATTTAACCAGTTTCATCTTATTGGATAACAACTTTTTTTCTCCTTTTTCCCTTTTCATGTATCTCTTGAGTCTCCTGTTTGAAGTTCAAATTTTCTATTTAACTCAGGTCTTTTCATCAGGAAAAGTTGGAAGTCTCCTGCATTTCAAGTTGCCTTGCTCTTCAGAATATCATATTCCAGCCCCTCTGATTCCTTAATGTTGATACATCCAGGTCCTGTATAATAGTTACTGTGGCTCCTTGGTATTTAAATTGTTTCTTTCTTGCTGCTTGCAGGATTTCTCTTTTATTTGATAGTTCTGGAGTTTGGCCACAATATTCCTTTGTGTTTTCATTTTGGATTCCTTTCAAGAGGGGAATCTCTGTATTCTTTTGATAACTATTTTGCCCTCCGGTTTTATGATATCAGGGCAATTTTCCTCCACTATATCCTGAGGTATGGACCAAGCTTTCTTTTCTCCTCAATGTTTCAGGAAACCCAATTATCTCTTAAATTATCTCTTAACTTAAATTATCTCTTCTGGATCTATTCTCTAGGTCAGTTGTTTTGATAATGAGGTATTTTACATTTTCTTCTATTTGGGGATTTTTCTTTTGGTTTTGTTTAACAGATTCTTGTTGTCTCATGAAGTCATTAGTTTCCACAGACTCCATCCTTTTATGGGGGAAGAACTTTCTTCATTTACTTTTTGCAACTGCTTTGTCAGTTGGTCAATCCTGTTTTTGAAGGAGTTTTCCATTTGGCTAATTGTGGTTTTGAGAGAATTATTTATTTTGCACTCATTTAATTGTAATTTTTTTTTCTTGTTGCAAATGATAATTTTCACTTTCAAAATGTTCATTATCTCTTACATTTTTCCCCAACTCTTCCAATTGATTTTTAAACTCCTTCCTGATCTCTTCTAAGAAGTCTTTCTGGGCTGGAGACCAATTTATATTCTCCTTTGAAGGTCTAGTTCTCTCAGAGTTAGGATCCTTCTCTTCTAGATAACTTTCAATGGACCCTGCTTTTTGCTGGCCTTTCTTCATTTTCTTCAGATCTTGTTTAGGGGGAGGTGCTGATTCTCAAATCTTTGGTGTTGAAATCCCTAGAGGCTTTGCACAGTGGGCTTAGTAACTCCAAGTGAACTGGCAAGTAGAGGATTTTTGATGCTTTCTCTGGAGTGTCTATGACCTTGATTAGTGGCCCACTCCCTAAGCCTGGGGGTGGGGTAGGGGGAGCAGCAGGATCTGGATTATCCTTGACCAATGTGGTCTGGGCCCTTGGCCTATATAGTTAATCTAATTAATCTTCAGCTAGCACTGGGGGGCACTCACATGTGAGGCCTGGGGGGCACAGGGCAGGCTGTTACTGTGTTTTTTCTGGGAAGAGTCATTTTCTCCCACAGGAATGGGGGGGAGGGGACTCAACTGGACACAAGGGGACTTCACTGAAAACATGGAGATCTGAGGCCCTGGTCTTCCAGATCAGCCTAGCTGACCAGATTGATGCCTCTCTCTGTGCTAGACCTCTCCAGACCACTGGGCACACAGCAAACACTTCTGCCTCTGTTCTCAGGTTAGTCCCCAGGCCTTACCCCACTGCCCTTGTGCTGGTTCTCTGTGATGTGCCTCTGGCTCACCCATGCCCCCTTGGGACAGACCTTGCTGTGCAATATTCTTCTAGATTCTTCTCTCAGTTTTGTGGATCCAAATTCTGTTAAAAACTTAGTTCATGATGGTTTTGAGGGAAAGTCAGGAGAGCTTAAGACTGTGCCAGGAACAAAAATGTGCATACATTTTGATCCAACAATACCATACTGGGTCTATACCCTGAAGAAATGATGAAAAAACAGTAAAAACATCACTTGTACAAAAATATTCATAGCAGCCCTGTTTGTGGTGGCAAAGAACTGGAAATCAAGTAAATGCCCTTCAATTGGGGAATGGCTTAGCAAACAGTGGTATATGCATGTCATGGAACATTATTGTTCTATTAGAAACCAGGAGGGATGGGAATTCAGGGAAGCCTGGAGGGATTTCCATGGAATTGATGCTGAGTGAGATTAGCAGAACCAGAAAAACACTATACACCCTAACAACAACATGGGGGTGATGATCAACCTTGATGGACTCACTCATTCCATCAGTGCAACAATCAGGGACAATTTGGGGCTGTCTGCAATGGAGAATACCATCTGTATCCAGAGAAAGAACTGTAGAGTTTGAACAAAGACCAAGGACTAATACCTTTAATGTAGAAAAAAACTGATATCTTATTGTCTGATCTTGCTATCTCTTATACTTTATGTTTCTTGCTTAAGGATATGATTTCTCTCTCATCACATTCAATTTGGATCAATGTATACCATGGAAACAATGTAAAGAGTGACTATTTGCCTTCTGTGGGGGGTGGGGGAGGGAAGTAAGATTAGGGGGAAAATTGTAAAACTCAAAATAAATAAAATCTTTAATAAAAAATTGCTCTTCAAAGATAAACATTCTTATACAATCTTACTTGAAAAAAAGACTGCACCTGGCTTCTCTCCACCATCTTGACCAGAAGTCCTTAAGATTTTTTTAAGGCTAAATATTAAAGAAGGATTAATACCACATGTAAACAGAGTTTCCATACATGAAATACTACATAAAAGTGAAATCACAGGTTCCCACCAAAAAAGAAATAAAAAAATCACAGAAGTCAACTCTCCTAAGAAAGTTCATTTTGACATCTTTATGGAAGGCCCTGTTACTTCCACAGTTAAATTCTCCTTCAAAGGAAAAAGATTTTCTATTAGACCCAAAAGTATCCTGCTACAGGTTTTAAGACAGTTGTCAAAGGAGAGCACAAATGCTTTAAGATAATAGAAAGTATCACTGAGATAAGTATATAGCCAACATTCTGCATAAGGACTTTGCTAGGTATGATGTACATGCCTGTAATTCCAGCTACCACAGATGCTGTCATTGATGAATCTATTGAGTTTGAGAGGTCTGAGTTGTACTGGACAGGTCTGAGCTGCACTGGGCTATGCAGATTGGGGTTCAGTTCTAAGGGAAGGACTTAGATAGGAAGCCCCTGGAGTAGAGGGAGGGTCCCTGATTTGCCCAAAGAACCATTCCAGTTCAGAAAACAAGCAGGTCAGAACTCTCCTTTCAGTCACTCCTAAGTGAAACTTGGCTTTGATCTTAGACAAGACAAGAAAATTGAGTTGTTGTTGTTGTTGTTGTTGTTGTGTTTTTAATAGCTATTCTGATGAGAATCACTAGAATTTGGATCTAGAAAGTCTAGAATATTAATTTAAAATCTGTTCCATTTGTTGTTGCATGTTATCATTATAGGGGCAACTAGGTGGTGAAATAGATAGAGCCTTGGTCCTGGAGTCAGGAAGACCTGAGTTCAAATCTAGTCTCTTACTAGTTGTGTAACACTAAGTCACTTAACCCTGTTTGCCTCAGTGTCCTCATTGTAAAATTAATTGGAAAAGCAAATTATAAAACATTATAGTATCTTTGCCAAGAAAATTCCAAATGGGGTCAAAAAGAGTCAGACATGATTGAATAAGATCAACAAATTTAAAATGTTTCATTGTTTTATTGGATATTTAGAATAATGGTTCTAGGTCATTGAAGGGAGGTAGTGAGGGAGGGGAAGGGGGGAGAGACGAAACAGAGACAAACAGTGAGAGAGACACACACACACACACAGAGACAGAGACAGAGACAGAGACAGACAGAGAGACAGAGAGAGAAGGAAAGAGAAAAGGAGAAAGAGAAATTAAATTATGTTCCTTTGATGGTGCTTACTAAAACAGGAAAAGCCAGCTTTACAGAAGGCAGAATAGATCATTTTCTTCTTTAATGACCAGTCTAGTGGCCTGACATAAAGAACTATTCTCTGACTTGTTTGAAAAGACTGCACATTACTGAAATGCCCTCATGAATGCTTTCAAAAACTTCAATATAAATTTGATCTGAGTACCTAAACCTAGTTACCAGTGACATCTGGCTCATGGATCCCTTCCTTCTCCCAGTCTATTTTACAATGCTACATATATTCTAGTCTGTTCCCAGATGCTCCCTTCCTTGTGGCCACTGGGGTCATAGAGTAACATATGGATACCTGTAATTAATTAAATACTTTATAAGCCTGAATTGCTCTGGGGGACAAAAGAAGAAGAAGAAGAAGGTTGGGGCAGAGAGAAATTTATGTCCATAGCTCAAGTATACTAATACCTTGTTTACAGTTCACTAAATTCTCTAAACCTCATCTTTCTTCTCTGAGACAGAAAAATGTCACTTTATCTCATCCCCTATGAATGTCCTATTCTTTTGCCTATATCAAGGCTCTTTTGTGCATAGCCTAGCAACACATTCAGATGTTCTGTATTAGGCATTTTTGGATCCCCCATATAAATCATGGTTCTTCAGTTACATCTTCTGGTCATGGTTGCTGTCAACTACTTTCCATTTAAATAAGGGCAATCTCTGTCTTTTAATTTTTATTCTCTACATATAAAACAATTTTGCCAATGTTATTTTCACTCATCTTTGAGATAGCAAACTTACAACAATGTAG
This sequence comes from Macrotis lagotis, assembly GCF_037893015.1. Taxonomy (NCBI): domain Eukaryota; kingdom Metazoa; phylum Chordata; class Mammalia; order Peramelemorphia; family Peramelidae; genus Macrotis; species Macrotis lagotis. The sequence continues at coordinate 236,032,875 of NC_133658.1, read as the reverse complement.
TCTTCAAAAAAAACTATATTATAATGACTGGGCAGCCAGGTGACTTATTGGATAGAGTGCTGGGCTAAAATTTGATTTCAGACTTATTGGCTATGTGACCCTCGGCAAATCACTTAACTTTATTTGCTTTAGTTCCTTATCTGTAAAATTGGGTGAAGGAAATGGCAAATCTCTAGTATCTTTCTCAAGAAACCCCAAAAGGGTCCCAGCAAAGCAGACATGACCAAAAAATACTGTGATAACTGTAAATGCTTCTGGGGGTGCCTTCTATTTTATACCCCTGTGGGAATTATGGAATGGAAAAATAAGGGAGCATAATATCGTTATAACAAAGTTAATGTACTTTTGTCAGTAGCATTGAGGGGCCATTAGTCTTCTAGCCTATGGACCCAGGACTGGAGAGGAAACAGACTTACTTTTCTTCCCTTAAGTCAACAGTCAATATTTTCAGACTTCATAACTTTGACACCATATAGTGTCAAACTGTATGTTAGCTATTAGTTCATTGTCCCAATTTAATCTTTGGCATATTTAAATAAATTGCAATTTACTTTAATAATGACCTCAAAAAGGGGAAACTACATGGTGCAGTGGCTAGAGCATCAGTCCTGGAGTTAGAAAAACCTGAGTTCAAATTTGGCTTCAGATATTTAACAATTACCTAGCTGTGTGACCTTGTGCAAATCACTTAACCCCATAGCCTTGTAAAAAAAAAAAACAAAAAAAATTGCAATAATGGTCACAAGGTATAATTTCTAAGCAATTTATATCTTTCTCTTCGCTAGGAGAGTTCACCATTTATTGGTGCCAGAATTGAAGGATTTAATTATAAAAAAGTATTAATCATATCCCTATACATAATTTACTTAGATATTTAGAGATATAAATCTACAATCTATATTTATCTATGTATATAGAGAAAGACAAAGACAGAGAGAAAAGGAGGAGGGATAAAGAGCGTTTGTTAAGTGCTTTTTATTTGCTAGAAATTCTAAGAACTGGAATTACAGATATAATTTTTTAAAAACCCTAGTATATGTGTTTATATATCTATATATGTATATGTGGCACATATGACATACACATGCAAACATGTAATATACAAATATATACATATGATATATCAAAAATACACTATAATATAATTAACATAAGATAGTCCCATAGGGGATGAAAATTCTTTTTTAAAGTTGTGGGACATGTAAACAAAAATTCTTCCCTACTAGATCTTTGCAGAAGAAAAACTTTCATTGTCAATTAATAAATTTTACATTTCTGGATCTCCCATACAAATCACAGTTCTTTAGCTACATCTTCTGGTCATGGTTACTGTTGACTACTTTTCATTTAAATGAATTTTTTGTCAGTAGCAATGAGGGGCCCTTGGTTTTCTAGCCTGTGGACCCACTTGAGGCTAAGAAAAGGGACATTCCAGAAGTGTTATACATTGGGTATACATCTAGGAAATTCATGGATATGTCAATCTTTTCTTATTTGGACACAGTTGATCCTGGACCAGTTTTATCTAGTTCCAGAATACATTCTCTTTTCAAAGCTCACCCTTCAGCATTTATTCCCCAAATTCCTCTATAGAACAGAACTAGGCTAGGAACTAGGCGATATGGAGCTGTCAATTAAGCCAGCATTTCTGAAAAGTTTTCATCAAATTTTCATTAATAGCCAGACTTTGGTTCAATTCCATGATATGGAGAACTTTTCATTGACAAAAAAGGGTCACCAAGGTTGAGTCATTCATAACTACAGCTTCCTTCCCTAAATAGTTCCACCTTTACCCACTTAATATAATTGTTCATTTCTACCAAGAGGAACCTTTTCTTATATTGTGTTAAGACATAGTATAGATTAGGCCAATTCAGGTAAATCTCAAAGTCTTCCCTGCTTCCATCTACACAAAAGCTTAAATAATGTGAGGTCATGCTGGTCACACTCCAAACTACAAAACAGTCCTCACAGACTTACTTTTATTCTGGCCACTGAAACAACTTGGAAGCCATGTAAAGATCATTCTTCCACCTAAATGTAGCCCCTCTCTCATTGGGAAATGTATAGTTGGTCATCTAGTTTAGTTTAGTATTTATCAGTTTGTTCCCTTATTTTGATCACTGCCTCCTTTGGAACAGGCTATTGCTTTACTAATTAGAGGTAGGGTTTCTCCAGTACCATCTCATTTGCCTCTTGGCTAGCTTCAAAACCCTCAGCTATTCATATTAATCATTCCTATCATCCCTTGGATTTAGCCTTTGGAGGCCATATACTTTCATGACCATTCTTATAAGCCTATCATGTGTCACTTTGTACTACTTCATAGGTTTATTTTAGCTCTATCCACTAATTTTTCATGCCTAGTTTGCCCCCATTAAAAACCAGGACTCTAAGCAAGTTGTTTCAGGACTGAGTTATCTAGATCCATGTTTGTAAAATGAATTGTAAGACTCTATGCCAACAACTGAATAAAAACTTTGACTCTGGTCAATGGAAATCTCACTGTTCATATTTATCCTCCTAACAATCCCTACCACCTGTCCCTAGACTGATCTAATCAGCATATTGAGAAATTAAACAGGAGGGAGCAGACACTCCACTCTTCCTCTGCTATCCCCTTTCCAATAGCAATTTGAGACTTCCCCAATTCAGTTTCTCAAACACAGAAAGGTAAAATAAAATATAATACATTTATTTTATTAAATCACACAAATAAATGGAGGTAATTTAATCAAAGAGAAAAAAATGTGCCTTGAATCAGGAGAGATCTAGACTTAACTCTTTAAAAACAAATCTGCGTGACCCTTGAGCAAGAGGTCAATAATCTAATCTCACTAAACAAAAATTTCCTTAATCCAAATAATAGATACATAATATCCAAGATCCCCTTTAGTTCTATCATTCTAAGATCTCCATTTTTCTAAATATATTCATTATGATTTATAAATATATATGTACATCCTCTAATATTTCAATCTGTGTTGAATTAATGAATGAAAAAGTATATATTAAGTGCTTTCTACATGCTAAACACTGTGCAAACTACTGAGATTTCTTTTGGGGATGATAGAGGGGTTGCAAGGCAATGGAGTTAAGTGACTTGCCCAAGGTCACACAGCTAAGTAAGTATTAAGTGTCTAAGGGTTGGATTGAACTCAGGTCCTCTTGATTCCAGGGATAGTGCTCTAGTCACTGTGCCACATAGCTGCTCTAGTCCAAGGTTTCTAATACAAAAATAATTCAGTCCCTAATTTCAAGAAATTTATGTTCTATTTGGTCACAAGTCATATACACTGTGAGTGGAGCCAAAAAGGAGTTCATTGACAGACCCCTTCCAGTAATAATGACAGTCTTGATTTCCAGAGTTGAAAAGGGGTTTGTTTGAGATGGAGTGTTTCTATCTAAGATGTTTAAGTCTTCCTGTAAACCTTTTGACATTGTATATAGATACTATGGAAGGATATGAACTTTCTAATTTTATTTTTCACTCTCCAAACATGCCTAATAAAACTTCTTTTTTAAGGAAAATATTTCCCTGGAGATATCCTTTACCCTCATTCTTCTGCAAATGTCTTCAGTGCATGCTTCAGTCTATACTTAATTACTACGTACCTCTCAATTGTCTTTGGGCTGTTCAACAATTTAAATTATTGAGACAGTTACAGTCATGTCAATGAAAAAATATTGATAAGCCTTTTTTTCAAGATTTTGGGATTTTAAAGATATTGTACAGTTGTTTAAATGGAATTCAGTTTTCTCTCTCTTCCTTTTCATTTCTGGGCATCATTGATCAGCCATCTGCATTATCTGCCCAACATAAGCAAAATCACTGACTGATAGATAATTTTCATGGTTTACTCATTTATTTGCATCATATAGAAAAGAGATGTACTTCATGCATTTGGTTTTTCCTATATAAGAAGAACAATCATAGAGTTGAACTCAGAAGGAATCACAGAAGTTATTTATTTCAATATCCTCTTTTATGGTTGAGAAAATAAATTTAACTCTTTTGAAACATTAAGTGTACTGTTTAAGAGATATTACATTCATATCATATGGCTGTTCAACAAAGCAATTTCTGCTCTTACATTTTGGGGGAATCTTGTATGAATTTCACATGCATGTGAAATTCCTTATTGAAAAAGAACCATGCTGAATGAAATTTTTTATAGTAAAGCAATAGGAGCAGTTGTATATTCTCTACAAATTTCATTCAATTGCATGACTGTAAAGATGCAGTCTGCTATTGAATGTCATTTACAAAACCCTGCTATTTTCTTCTCATTAAAAATGCCATGAAGTTGTATGAGATTATTCTTTTAATGATTTTTTAGATGGGGAAATAGAAGTATGGATTGGTAGTTATTGATATTCTCAACCATTTTTCCAGTAATAATATCTGATTCCTCACCTACCATGCATTTGTCATCTTACCCTCTTTCATATAGCTCAAGAACTGATGATCCTTCTGAGCCCTTAAAACTATGTTGCCTCAAGACAGAACACTTCTGTCTATTTATGGCAAAGACCAGATGCTCCTCCTGTCTTGGTTTTCTTTAATGCCATACATCAGAGTGTCAAAATGTGGTAACTGCATTGTCAATGTTGAAGAAAAGATTTTTTTCAAATATTTGCATTAGAGAAGTTTTATCTATTTTTTGATAATGAAAAAAGTATGCTTTAGTATGCACTAGGGTTTATCAGTTCTTTCTCAGGAGGTACATAGAATTTTTCACCTTTTGTCTTATGAAATTGTCTTAGATCATTGTATTGCTGAGAACAGCTAAGTTATTCACAGTTGATTATTCTTACAGAATTGCTGCTACTCTTTACAATGTTCTCTTGGTTCTACACATTTCATTTTGCATGAGTTCATATATGTCTTATCTGATTTTTCTGAAACAACAGGATTCCATCACATATACTGCAACTTGTTCATCCATTCCCTAAATGATGGGTACTCCCACAGCATGCAGTTCTTTGCTATCACAAAAAGAACTGCTATAAATATTTTTGTGTATATAGGTCCTTTTCCCTCTTTTTTGGGGGGGGGGGATATAGATCTAATAGAGGTATCGCTAGGTATGCTAGGGTATACATGATTTTATGGCCCTTTGGAGATAGTTCCAAAATGCTCTCCAGTACAATTGGACATTCACTACTTCATCAACATTTGTATCCTTATTTTTCCATATTCCTTCCAGCATTACTTATATTCCCTTTTTGTGATATTAGTCAATCTGATAGGTATGAAGTAGTATCCAAGAGATGTTTTAATTTGCATTTCTCTGATCAGTAATGGTTTAAAGCACCTTTTGATATTGCTTTTGATAGCTTTTATTTCTTTGTCTGAAAACTGCTTGTTCACATCCTTTGGCTATTTGTCAAATAGTTTGGGGAAAGACTATACTTTTTATAAATTTGGTTCATTTACCTATAGATATGAGAAATTAGGTTTTTATCAGAGAAATTTGCTGGAATATTTTCTCTATTCTCTTTTTCCCTTCTAATTTTTGTTTTTATTTGTTTTGTTTTATGCAAAAACTTTTTTATTTTATGTAATCAAAATTATTTATTTCACTTACCATGATCCTTTCTGTTTTTTGCTTACTTAGCTCTTCCCTTATTGATTGATCTGACAGGTACATTTTTTTTCATGCTCCCCTACTTTACTAATGATATCTTCCTTTATATCTAAATTATGTACCTATTTTGACCTTATCTTGGTATATGATGTACCATGGTGAGCCATACCTAGCTTCTCCCAAACTGCTTTCCAGTTTTTCTAGCAATTTTTTTTGTCAAATGATGAGTGCTTTGACCTAAAAGCTTGAAACTTTAGATTTATCAAACATTTGATTACTATTATCTAATTTATTCTACTATCAACCACTCTGTTGATTAGTCATATTATTTTCATGAATATTGCTTTGTAAAAATATCTTTAAATCTAGTACTACTGTGCCACCCTCCTTCACATTATTTTCATTGATTCTCTTGTTATTCTTGACCTTTTGTTCTTGCAGATGAATTTTGCTATTTTTTTCCTAGTTCTATAATTCTTGGGCAGTTTGATTGATATGACACTAAATAAGTAAATTAACTTAGGTAGAATTGTCATTTTTAATATATTGACTCAAACTACACATAAATAATTGTGTAATAAGTAATCTTGACAAATCTTTTCCATCTTTCATCTGTATGTTGTCATCCTCCAGTTTCATCCTTAAAAGCCTAAAGACAATCTAACCTAATTGAATCTCTTGCCAAGCTTTTTATAAATTTGCTTTTCTTTCTATTGCTTCTCATGATTTTATAATATAATATTGAAAATATATGTATAAATTCATCATTGTACTCCACAAAATTTTGCAAAGTTTACATTGTAACATCTCTCCATATAACAAGATTGAATAAATGCTTGCTTACTAAGACATTTTCTCATCTTTTTTTGGTCTCTTCATTGTGGTCATTAGTTTACATTCCTTAAACTTCTATAGGATATGATATTAATTAATTAACTATGCGGCAACAAGACTATAGCTAGAGATTGGTTTTATACAAGTCACTTTCTATTACAGCCCATTCTCCACAGGAAGCACTGAATGTGGAAAAGAGGAAAATATACTTTGGTTAGGAAGGATATTTTTGTTGTTCTGAATAGATTTATTTTCAATATCCTTTTGTAAAGGCTGATTTAAGCTAATTGACTATTATATATCAAGGAGATATCAATGGATTAACTGATATTGGATAGATGTTAACTGGTGGTTGATTTGAGGGAGTTGGTGACATCAATTGATATTGATAGAACATATTAGATAAGTCACATTAGTTATGGAGAAAAAGCATGTCAATCCTCTCAGAGTACTCTAGAACTTTAAGGAAAAATCTATCTACAAGTGTTGAGAGCATATGTCCAGATTGTATATGTAGTATATTTAATTTTTTTGAAGACATCAGGCTCACATTTCCATTTCTTATTGGACATTTCAAACCGGAAGTCCTGCAGACCTCTTAAATTCAACAAAATCAAAACTGAATGCATTCTCTTCCCCCCCCCCCAAAAGCTTCCCCTCTTTTTAAATTTACTTATTATTGTTGAGGGTATCACTACACTCCCAGTTACTCAGGCTCTCAACCTAGATGTCATGCTCAATTCCTGACTCCTCATCTCCCATATCTAATCTGTCACCAAGACCTGATAATTTTTTTTTAATTTTTTTAGGTTTTTGCAAGGCAAATGGGGTTAAGTGGCTTGCCCAGGGCCACACAGCTAGGTAATTATTAAGTGTCAGAGACCAGATTTAAACCCAGGTACTCCTGACTTCAGGGCTGGTGCTTTATCCACTGCGCCACCTAGTCGCCCCAAAGATCTGCTAATTTTAACATCATAACATCGCTCAAATACTGTTCCTTATATCCTCTGACACTGCCACCACAGTGCAGGTCCTCATCATCTCATGCCTGAATTACTGCAATAGCCTGTTTCTTAGTCTCCCTGCCACAAATATCCCCCCCATTTCATCTTCAATTCTGCCATCAAACATGATCTTTCTGACCATGTCACCCTTCCCATACTAATTTGATAAACTCCAGTGATTCCTTACTACTTCGAAGATCAAATATAAAATCCTGTTAGATTTTAAAGTTCTTCATAACTTGATCCCTTCCTACCTTTCCAATCTTCTTATATATTGCATTTAGGTCCCTTTCTCTGTGATTCAGTGTCAGGGACCTCCTTGCTATTACTCAAATAATATAATTTTGACTGATTATTTCCCATTCTTGGTATGTTCTGTCTCCTCATCTCCATTTCCTAGCTCCCTTGGTTTCTTTTAAGTCTCTGCTAAAATCTTACCTTCTATAGGAAGTCTGCCCCAATCCCCCTTAATTCTTCTGCTGACTATTTATAATTTATTCTGTATCTATCTTGTTTGCCCATAGATCTTTTCTGTTCTCCTCCATTAGATTGTGAGTTCCTTCAGAGCAGTTTTTAGCCTCCATTCATTGCTCCTTATCCTGCCCTGTGGTGCCAAATAGCACACAACCATAATAGTATTTTGGCTTTATATTTCTGGTTTAATCCAGTTGTTTTATAGGATATCTATCTTTCCATCCTATACTAACTCATTCATCAGCCATTCCCTGATATGTAAGTGTTCTATAGGATTATAGGATTATTGGTGTTTCTTCTCCCAACAGGTATCTTCCAGGTAGGAAATGGCTCAATACCATTCCTTCAACACTAACTCTAGAGGAAAGTTCATAGAAATGGCCCTGCTGATACCTCTAGCAAAATATTTTTAAAATTTTTCAATAAATAATCTTTTAACTTCTATTACTGTCCCACTACAATACTATTTCATGGTATAGAGATTAACTTGAATTTTGAAGATTATTCCAATGAGTATAGATGCTCTGGTGGGTTTTAACAAGGTAGAAGAGCTTCAAGCATGGGCCCAGACATGTTTTATATATGTCTGATATACAGAGATTAGCCTTGGTGTTAGCCTCCTTCATTTTCAAAGAGGTCCAATGACATCATGAGGTGATGTTTTAACTTACACATGAATTGGATTTAAATGAGACAGAGTTGCACAGAGTCATTGCCTTCCAGAGTCATTAAAGTCCAGTGGCAAGACAGAACTCAAGATGACTGTCAATGACCTTGGGTGCAGTGGATGATCTTGGTGATTTTAATGTCTGACAAAGCTCTCAGCAATCCATAGGTCTTGCTTTAGCTACTTTTGTGATCATCAGAAAAAAACTGTTTTCATCTGTTCATTCTATTGTGAAAGATCTCATGCTTGGGGCATACATTTTCTTAACTGTTTGAGGGATTAGCCTAAGTTTGAGTAGAACCCCCCAGGTGACTGTTGTTTGTTTGTTGTTACCACAATAATACCAGAACAATCTACTAGATATAGCAGAGTTACAATCCGAATCATACCATAATATCATGGCTCCTGGAAGCTCTTTTAAAGGACATACACAAAGAATAACAACAACAACAAACAATACAGTAGTACTATGATGAGTTATCTAAGTTGGGGAAGAAATTTTGGGAAATGAAGCTGATACAAAATAAAACAAAAACCAATACACTGTATAGTATTATTATTATTATTAATGATAATGTTATCAGTATTAATAACAATAACCACAACCAAGCTTTCAATGTTGAAACACTGAAGAAATTGTAGATCCTTCTATCCCTCCATCTATGGGTATAGATTATGCATACAGGCACCATCACAAGATCATAGTTGTAAAATGAGAAGGACCTAAGAGGTCATCCTTCATTTTACAATTAGTAACTTAAAACTCAGAGAGGTCACACAGATAGTTAGTAGGTAAGGGGATATAAAAGGCTAAGTCAATATAAGTAAGAAGGTAGAAAAGAAACTTCATTTAGCTTAAAAGGATCTCAATTACAGGCTAAAGACATATTGGTTATCTTGGTTTAGTACCAAGACTTTCCCTTATCTAACTTTTTCTTTGCAGATGATACTTGAACTGTGACAAAAATAGTCAACAGAGCAGAGAATCCACTAGGTCTAAGAAGGCAGGAAACTAGATCAGTTGGTACTTTTTATAAGACTATGTCAACAAAAGCTTACAGTCTATAAAGTGTACGAAGTTTCTTTTTTCATGAAGCAAAGAAAACTTTCTACTCTAACTACATATGTGACAGGATCTACTGGTTAGCAACATCCTCTGATTCCCACATAGCATGTTAACCTATCTCTTCCATAACCTGAAACTGTTTCAAACCCAGGTAATGAGCACATGCCTGGATACGGACTATTACAGTTGTGTTCTGTTTGATACCACAGGGCAGGATAAGGAACAATGAATGGAGGCTGAAAAGATGCAAATTTTGGCTTCATATAAGAAAAGACTTCTTAATAATTAGAATTGGAGTGTTTACCTCAAAAGATAGTCAGTTCTTCCCTTCCCTTCTCCATTGGAGGTCTTTGAGGAGATATCAGATAGCTTTTTATTGAGCATATTGTGGTGAGGACTTCTCTTCAAAAATGGATTTAACTAGCCATCTGGTAAGGTCCCTTCAAACACTAAAATTATGCAGTCTTTTTCCTATGTAATTCTTGTCTATATTTTTTGATAAATTCTTCATAGAAGATCTATCCAGTTCCCTGGAGGTCTTTCTCTGGGTCCTTTAATATTTTTCAAATACTAGTGCTAGTCTACCATGGAGTATTTATTACTCATTCTTACTACATGATTAACCCAGATTCTTTTCCAGTTAGAAGGAATTAATTTGTGTGAACTAAAGTATAATGAGCTTTGTATATGTGCACATACATGTATATGTATTGCACTTGCATGTGCATATGCACATGTATGCTTATGTATATATACATATTGGCAAATGTACACTTGCCAAAAGTCACACAGGGTAAGTGCTCACAGGGGTTCAGAAAAAGTGACACAAAGACATTCTCAAGGCCTCTCTCTTAAGAACTTTGAAATTGATTGTGCCATATGAGGTATACAGGCACAGAAACCATCTAACATGGTATGCCCTCATTAGAGAAGGTGCTATGGCCTCCAAGTAAGGTAGAATTGAAGCAGCTCAAAGGAAACATGAGATATATAAATTTAGAAAACCCACCCCAGGTATTCACATGACCTGTGATAGAGCATTCTGAGCTCAGTTATAACCCTACACACTGTAGTTTGTATGTCATTTTGGTCTTTTATAACAAAGGACAAGAATCAACCAATCACGAACCATTCACATAAAGGCAAACACATACATGCAACAATTAGGGAACACTGAATAGAATGTTATACCTAGAGTTAGGAAAACCTGAATTCAAATCTTGTCTCAGACACCCAATTAAACAGAGGCTACTAAATCAAACATAGTGATTCCTCTAGACTTCATATTAGCTTAGAAAACTACACATCAGTATTATATGTTTATGTAATATTCTTTATTTTGCTAAATATATTCCAATTGCATTTTAATAGTCAGCATATTACCACAGGGCATATGTTTGATGCCTCTACTGTAACTAAGACAAGGCAGGTTTCTGGAAGACAATTGTTTACTGGTGGATAATTTTTCTTTTCTAGAAGCTCAGATACTAGTTTTACTTGTTTCTCTTCACTTGAAAATAAACCTATTCATGCTCTTAGCCTCAGAAACCTATGTGATTGAAAAGTGGGCTAGTTATTAAATCAGAACAATGGGAAACAGTGTGAAGTGCTTCATCTACCAATTACCTTTTTCAAAGAAAAGGTGAAACTAGATTCATTTCTAGAGGAAGCTTCTGACTCATGAGTAACTCCCATAAACTAACAACATATGAATACATCTCAACTGGAAAAAAAATTAAACTAGTGGGAAAAAAAAAACTTTGTTAAAAAAACACAACTACAATACCATAATACTATATCTAATTGGCTTTTAAAAATCGTCTGCCCTAAGAAACCTCACCAGGGCATTTAGCATCATTATGTATCATTCCATGGGCAATAGCAAATATAAGCTTCTACCTACAGAAACTAAATTTAAGACTCATACATAACCACATCTTTCTTCAGAAACACTGAATTGAGTAGAGAATGTTATATTTTGTATTTTGTTACATTTTTAAGGTAGGAAGGATTGCTTTACACAGTGTCAAGGAACAAATGAAACTGTTTAAGAGGAAGAGGATTATAGAGGTGCTTACTGGTGGTGTCTATAACAGCATAGGAAAGTGATAGATATTCCGTCCTTTCTGGCCTGGACAAAGAGCAGACAGGAACAAAACATTTCAGAGATATATGCATGCCTCCTCCTGCATGAACATCCTCAGGATAATGTCTAGAGAACCAGAAGAGAGTTTTGAACTCTGAAATCTATTTTGGGAGAGAAGGGATATGTTTAACAGCACAATTGTCCCTATGTCCATAGAGCACAAATATAATATCATTCACCACATTCATTAGCACTCATAAAGAAAATTAACAGAGTGACTAGGCTTCTCTTTTCAACAACCTCTCCCCCTCAGGGCAAAACTTGTCTATTCCAATAAATTCCAATAATTAGAGATAGAAGTAGCTAAGTGACCTAGAATAGAGCACTGGTCCTAGAGTCAGAAAAATCCAAATTCAAATCCTGCCTCCAACACTTACTGTGTGACCCTGGGCAAGTCCTTTAACTTCTGTTTTCCTTAGTTTCCTCAACTGTGAAATAGGGATAATAATAATAATAACTACTGTTGCAAGGATCAAATATGATAATACTTTAAGATAAGTTTTTTAAGGATTTTGCAAGGAAAATGGGGTTAAGTGGCTTGCCCAAGGCCATACAATTAGGTAATTATTAATTGTCTGAGGCCAGATTTGAACTCAGGTACTCCTGACTCCAGGGACAGTGCTCTATCCACTGCACCCCCTAGCCACCCCTAATAACACTTTAAAAGTATTATATAAAACTAGAAGTTCTATATAAATTCATATAGATGATTATTAAATAGATTATTTATTATCATTATTAATTACTGACCTTTTTTCTATTCAATAGATACCCTCACTCCACTCATATTTCCATTGATGTCTCTCCATGTCCAACATTATAGCAAGAAAAGAGGCTTGACTTCCCAATCAAGTTACCTTGTCTTCCCAATTCACTGTTTGATTAGTCAGGGAGTATGGGAGGAGTACCTTGGGGTGAGAGTCACCATGACAGTCCACTAAGCTATTCAGCTCCCAGATGACCTTGTTGTTTGCTCTGCCTGAAAAGCCAGAACACATCAATTGTGTGAAATTCATTCTGATCCCTTGACTTCCCAATGCCATTGAGGTTCTCTTGGGAGTAACAAATAGCTTGCTGATCTAAGGCAACAGCTACACTCCTTGATTCATACTTTTTCAAAACATGCAATTTTCCCTCTATACACACACACACACACACACACACACACACACACATAAATGTAGAAAGTCTTTCCTTCAAACTGCAAACTGAGGCAGTCCCTAAGACTTTGACTTATCACCTTCATCCATAGGACTTTTCACATTTTTTTACTGACTTTAAAATTCGGTGGCAATGTTTCTGAGGTCATTCTGACTTTGCCAATGGGAAAAAGGGTCAAGGTCAGAAAGGGTCAAAGGCTCACTGCATAGTCACTAATGCCTACTCTATTGTTTCTTGGGGATATAAAAGTTCTCTCTAGCTAGACAGTTTCTTGACTAATAATGAAATAAACATTTAAAAAACTAAAAATAGTAGAATTTTCCGATTTATGTACAGTTATTTTTGTTATTTGTATATTTTTTGCTAGTGATTCCTGAATTGATAGTAAATTATTTCAAAATGAAATTGAGTGGGATAAAGTTTGAGATTGCTTCAGTAAAATATTGTAGATTGAATTTGGTTAACTATGTGCCCCTCCTCCCTTGAGAAAGCAAACTTTTGGGATATTGTTGAAGAGTCAACTGACCTCACCTTATCTGTCAGAGAATCATTCAATTCCTAGGGCTAAAGAGACAATGTGGTTTGGATTTGAATTTTATGCTCTTTTACCTAGATTAATTTGCCAGTCTAGATTGTAAAGCCATAATCTTCATTAATAAGGGTGGGTCAGTTGGTGGGGGTCGAGTTAGGAGAAATGTGATTCTTGGGCCTTTTGCTTTTGCCTCAATCTCTCTAATTGATTGTGGCCCCTGCTTCTCAATAAATGAATAAAGCCTTCTCTTCATACCTTGAGAGATCTCTGAAATTTGTTTAAGTGGCATTTGTCCCACACAAAATGATTTCAGATTAGACATTATGTGATTTTGCAACACCTAGACTTCTACCTACTAGCAGTTTGACCTTAAGCTAATCAGTGAACCTCCCTGTTCTCATCTGTCAAACGAGGATCATGGTTTTAGAGCTTCAGGGGACTTTAGAATTCACTAAGTCAAATTCTTCTGTTTTACAGTTGAGAATACTAAGGCCAGGAGAAGTTAAATCACTTACCCATGAGTTAAACAGCTAACATGTGATGAGGTAGTATTTAAACCCAAATTTTCTGGCTCCAATTTCAGTAGTCTTTCACTGATCCATTCAGGGAAAGACATGGTCTTTAAAAGATCCTTTTGTGCAGAAAAGCAATATAGTAGGTGAGTGACTTTTTCCATGTCACTTAAAGTTTTTAACCCTCAAAAAAAGAAAAGAAATTATATATGAAAGGCAGAGTAATTATAGCTGAGTTCATAGAACAAAGAGAGAATTCTTATAAAGTAAAATCTTTATGAATTAACACCGGAGGACTCTATTCCTCAAAGTGTTCAGTCATTGTATACATTCTTGTAAGAGACAAAAGCTGAATCACAGACTTGTGCTTGGGGACCCTCCAAGACTCTGCTTTCACAGGTGGCATCCATCCTTTTCCCAGCACTAAGTGACAAGTACTGATTTCACAAAAAGCTCGGCAGGGACAGGGGAAGGGAATTGGGTTGGGAGAAAGGATGAAAATGTGCTGCCTTCTGACTATAACCCTGCCTTAGATGGGGGAGCCCTTCCAAGACTCTGCCTGCACAGGTGGCTTGCATACTCCTCCCAGCACTGAAAGGTATTGATTTGGTAAAAAGCAAGGCGGAGGTGGGATTGGGAGATGGGGGGAGATGGGAGAGGAAGGATGAAAGCCTCGGTCTGGCTGCAGTAGCAAGCTAGCTTAGCTTTGAAGTTGTACCAACCAGCAAAAGAGGAAGTGCTAAGTAGATATTGATAAAAAAAAAATCCAAATGAAATCTGAAACACCAAAGATTTCAAGAGAAATGTTTTCAGTGAAAACCAAAGCATAAGTATATAAAACAATAAGATCTTAAAAAATCAAATAAAGGGCAAACAGTAAGTCCTCAATAAAGATAAAAATCCTTGAACAAATATTACAAGACAAAAGAAAATGAGTCAATGCCTGATGGATGAAATTCTGAATCCAATGCACTACCAAGAGAGCATAGAAGAATAACAAATTTCAGAATAGTTCAAAATGTTAGTGAAATTCATTTAAAAAAGAAACTGGGAATAAATATAGGTCAGAAATCATATCAAATTTTAAAAATTGAAATCACAATATAAAATCACTTTAATTTAAGAGAAATGATAGAATTTGGGGAAAAATACTGAAATAAAGGAAAATCTGCCAAAAGAGAAGCAATAATGTTAAAAAATACATAAATTTTCCATAAACAAAACTTATAAAACTTTGAAGATCTTGAATAACTCTGATGCAGAGAGAGTATTTAAAGATTGTAGAGCTCCCACCTCAAAAATTGGAAAATTTATAAAAAGGATGAACATCAAAGCAACAATCAAGAAAATTCAGATCACCTCCAGAAAACTCTAAGACACCAGATGTTTGAACAACTTCATGACAATTTCTGCAAGTGGTCAGGGGAAAATGTCCTGGACTATAAAGGAAAGAAATTTGAATAATGCAAGATTGTTTTCACTGCCAGAAATAATGGAACAATTGTTCCAAAAAGCAATGGAGTCAAAATTTCAAAGGAAAATGGGATAGGTTGATGAACCTAATAATGCAAGAAATTGAACTTTTGCCAAAAAATAAAGAGCTAGCAGTTTGACCTTAAACTTATCACTTAACCTTCCTGTTCTCATCTGTCAAAAGGGGATCATGGTTTTAGAGCTTCATGGGACTTTAGAATTCACTAAGTCAAATTCTTCTGTTTTACCTTTGAGAATACTAAAATACATAAAAGTAGAGTATTTCATTTGACAAAACTCACAAACAGAAATGTAAGAAAAGTAAATAAGAAAGTTGACAAGGAATAAATAAGTAATATAATAAAGATCGTGTGTGTGTGTGTGTGTGTGTGTGTGTGTGTGTGTGTGTGTGTATGAGAGAGAGAGAGAGAGACAGGGAGACAGAGAGACAGAGACAGAGAGACCGAGAGACAGGGAGAGACAGAGAGAGAGAGAGACAGAGAATTAAAAACCAGACAATAAAGGAACCTGTCTAGAGATTTTAAAAAGCATGAGTGAATGAAGATGTAAAAAGAACTTTTAAAATGAGATATGAAGGTGGAAGACCAAAACTGAAGCATTATTAATTTTATTTTATAATCCCTCTACAAATAAACTAATGTATTATACTAAATAGAACTACAGAGTAAAAGGATATATAAATGGAAAGTATGATGCCCCCATACCATGAGTGAATTGTGAAGCAATGATGAGTTCTAGAGTCTATTAATGAATTTTATTGGACTGATATCTAACCTGGAAATGACTAAAGGCAAAAACAAGCAGGACAGAAACAGGGGTGTCAGTAATCAAGTTTTATTGCAAAAAGGGGAGTCATAGAAGAATGGTAGAGGTAGGAAAAGGAAGAGACTATATGAAAGAAAAGAGTCTTATTGAAATGTATTCTCCTGTGGGGAGAAATATGAGATTGAAATGACTGATGGAAAGATCATGATCTATTTAATCTGAGTGAATTGGTATAATGGAAGGCTACCCTTTCTAACAGAATGTTGCCAGCAAGCTGGCCCAGGAAATGGATGAGTAAACTTCTTGGGACATCTGGTAGTCAAAGTATGGATTAAGGTAAGGACTCAGAGAAGATATTGCATTGCCACTCAGAAAAAAAAAAGTATAATGGTACAGGTGCCAAGAGGAGGGAGTATAATTTCATTATAGGATTTGAGAAATAGGATAGTTTCTAAAAGCAATACTTCTGTCTAAAATTACTTTTTTCACAAATTGATATTTCTTGGACAATCTATTTTTTAAATGTAAGATATAACTATCCAAAATTGTCATCTATCACTATATACAATAATAAAACACTAGAAACTTTTCCAAGAAATACTGGAGTAAAATAAATATGCCATCTTTCACTGCTTTTATTTAGCATAATACTAGAAATACTAACAATGACAGTAAGACAAAAAAAAAAGAATTAAATTCAAACAATTAGGCAGAGGAGGAAAATGATATTTACTAATTAAATGATGGCTTACTTAGAAAACAATAAAGATTTGGTAGCAACAACAAATATTAAATAATTAATAGCTTCATTTGAGTATCAAGTTACAAAACAAACTTACATAAATAAATAACATTTCCATATATCAATATATAGAAATGAAATTCCCATTTGAAATAATGGCACAATGCACAAAATATTTGGGAATCAGTTTAGCAAAGCATACTCAATACCTATGTATATAAACTACTTAAAATATTTATTTATTATCTATTTAAATATAGAAATGCTATTTTAAAAATAAAGGACAAATTCAACAATTGGAAAGAAAATCAATGCTATAGGTAATATCATGTCAATAAAATAAAATCATAAGACTATTATATTATGCAAATGAAACTACTTAGGGATATTTTCTAGAGTTAGATATAAAAAATTCATTTGGAGGAACAAAACATCTAGCCCATCAAAGGATATGGTGAAAAGTTAATAGTGAAGGAACATCATACTACATTATAAATCAATAGATATCAAAATTATATTTGAATCTAGTTAAAAATTGAAAAGTAAAACAATGAAAAGATGTGACAAGGAAGAATAAAAAAAATCAATTCAATAACAGAGTGCTTGATAAACTGCAAAACCTAAATTACCTAGGAAAGAACTCATGAAGTAAAAGGAACTGCTAATATGGCAATATGGCAGAATTAAGTTTAAACTCTCATTTTTTCTTCTACCTACCTCTACACTTACCATATGTCACAATGAACTCAAAATGGATAGTGAACTAAATATCAAAGATCATATTATGAAAAATTAGAAGATAACTAAACCAAGGAACTTTCCCACAAATACTGAAGCAATGAATTATTAATCAAAGAAGGAATAGAAACTATTACAAAACTAAAATATTTTGATTACAAGAAAATGAAGTTTTCTCTTGAATGATATAACTACAACTAGGATAAGATAAAACAATCAAATGGAGGAAAATATTTGTATAAAAACATTTCTGACAAAAATCTTCTGTCCAAGGAATATAAACAACCAACAAAAACACATAAGACCAAAAACTGTTAACCAATAATTGACTGATCAAAGAATATGAAAAATTCTCAAATGAATCAAAAGCTACAAACACAACATAAAAGAATCCTCTAAATCATAAATAAAAATATCTCTGGAGTTTCACCTATAAAAAGCAACTAGTACAGACAAGAAAAAAACAAGAATAGTCACTATTGAAAGGAAAGTAGAAATATAGAGACATTAAAAAAATATTGGTTAAATTGTGAACTAGTACAACTTGATTTGGAAAACAATTTCTAACTATGCAAATTAAGTGACCAAAAGGGTCGTATCTTTTGATGTGGAAATTCCACTGTTGGGCAAAAACTTCAAGGGGGGTTTTGACAAAACAGCATATACACCAAAATATTTATAGTAGCACTTTTTATGGTGGCAAAGAAAAGAAAACAAAAGTGGATTGCATCAAGTGGAGAACAACTAAACAAATTGTGATACTCCAATGTAATGAGATATTACTGTGCTGCAAAAAGAAATCAAAATGATGTATACAGAGAAACATGGATATACTTCTATGAATTGATGCAAAGTATAGGAAGCTGAGCCAGAAAAATAATATGTACAAAGACTACAATGATTTAAAGGGAAAGAAAAACAACAATAACATAATCTAAACTAAACATTGCAAAATTATTGAACTTGGTCTCAAAGAAGCAATATAAGAAGATACCTAGCCTTGTTTATTTGCAAATGTAGGGGTCCATGGTTAGAGAACATTAAATGTAGCACCATATTTTTTGTTACTATTGATTGGATTTACTGAATTGATTGGCTTTTCTTTTTTAAAAAAATCTTTTATTATAAAAGATGGCTCTCTGGGAGAGGTGGAGGGGACATAAAGGGCAAATGTAGGCAATAAAAAACAAATATATATATACCAATAGCAATATGTTGTTTTACAGACAGGAATAGTCATTATTGGAGGAGTTATGAAAAGATGGACCTATGAATTCACTCTTAATTGGTGCTGAGAATTAGGACAACCATTCTAAAAGCAATTTTGAATTGTTAAGTGATTAAACTGTCCATCCCTTTTGACCCAGAGATTCTCCTACTTGACATATAACTAGAGAAGAATGCTATAATACTGCCTACCCACATGCTTTACAATCCAATTATACTGGAGAAGTGGGTCCTTTGATTTTGTGGAAGCTACTGCTTTACTGCACACTAGAGTGTACCTAAGGCAGGATAATTTAGTCACTCACCCAATATGCCAATATCTGGCAAGGGTAGAAGCAGGGAACTTCCTTCCTGTAATGGTAGAGAAACTACTGTCCCTATATTTCATGCCTAAAGGTCTTCCACCATCATATACCATGCAACATGACCCCACATTTTTGTTCAAACCTTGGGTCAATTCTTCCAGGGTCTTATTACCATGGTGCTCCTCTCCCAGAGACTACCAGTCCTAGCAGTAGCCATTATGTTGTGTGCTAAGTCACCCCCTTAATTTGAAAGTCTCACTTAAAGACTGGAATGATTGTGAATACAAAGGAGTATCACTTTACTTTAAGAAAAAATACAAATATGAATAAATTAGAAAACCATTAAGAAGAATTACATGAACTGATAAAGAGTATAATAAGCAAAGCCAAGAAAACAATATGTACAATGACTACAGCAATTAAAATGGAAAGAATAAAATGAAACTAAGCATTGTATATTTATGACCAAGTTTGCACTGGGAAAGTAGTTTTGAAAATGAACTTTCTTCTCTTCCTTTCAGGGGTGGGAAGCTTATGGTAGTAGAATAATATATTGACAGGGACAATGCATTAGTTGGTTTTGTGGAATTTTTTTTTCTTTCTTATTTAAAAAAAAGCACCACATTTTTTACAAGATATGACTCTCTGGATAGAGGAATAGAGTATACATCAAGAAATAAATTGATGTAACAACCAAATTAAAAATACAAGATTGCTCAGGGGAACATCTTGTCATATATCAAATCTTATTAATTCTCTCTTATCTTCCCCATTTCCTTTCTATACCCTCAAAAGTTCTGAACTAAAGACCTATGTTTAAATAAATCTTTGACCCTTAGTTGTGTGACTTAAAACATTTCCACCTTTTTTGAGCCTCAATTTCCTTCTCTTTTTTACTGACCCAAGACCAAACTACCCTTTCTCCATATTGCATATCCTTAATAAAGTCTTCCTGACAATCCTCACTAGCAGCAACCCTGCTCTAAATTTCACTATCTGGACTGTCTTACTCTTTTCATTTGACATGGAGTACCAGCTTCCTTGCTTTGGAGTGTTTTTATGCCCATGCCCAGGACACCCAGTTCGATGCAAGCCTCCAGAGGGCAGGAACTACAGTGTAATCATTTTCCTTTTACCAGCACCTCTCCCAGGGCTCAGCACACAATAAGTGCTCAATAAATGTTTATGGATGACACTGATGATATTGATTCTCCACCTGCTGAACAGGTTGCTTGTCTGCCTCTGATCTCCCTTTATGGTTTTTATTTAGGAGCTGTTTAAAAGCCTCGTTTGCTGGGTTTTGTCTGAGTTCTTTTGAGTACCAGTGGCAAATAACATAAAGAAGTCACCATGACAACAGAACTCCTTGGGAATAAATACTAGACTGCTCTGACTATAAGATGCCTGAATCCAGAGACTGAGCTGCAGTATCCATGACCCACAGGTGGACTGGGAGAGAGACAAGGGTGGGACTCATGAGATTGATTTGTACTCATTGAACCTGGGCCCCAGTTTTGGTCAGACCACTATGTTACTGTGGAAATTTGGTCACGTCAATGAATGAACTTTTTTCCAAATATTCTCTAATTTATTAAGCATCTAATTTTTTGCTAGGTAGGTGCCAAAGGTAAACTTTCAAATTAAACCTGTATTCTTATCATTTTCTACTGTTATCTTAAATCTTGACAGTCAGATAAACAATAAATCAAGCTCTGATTTACAGCTGCTGGTTTTTGAGATATAAATACTTGCAGTGGAAATTTTATGGTGCCCAAGCTGAACTGGTTTCAGCACATCCCAGGGAGGGGGGAGTAAAATCCAAGGAGCCTAGAAAGACTATTTGGAGATCGGTATGTATAGGGCTTTAAAAGCTAAACAGAAGATATCACAGAGGCAATAGAAAGCTATTGGGACAGTGTGAATGGGATGTCTGATGGTTATATGTGTATTTTTAAAAATTCCTTTGGCAGTTGTATAGTGGAATGGAGGGGAGAGTGACTTGAAGCCAAAAAGACAGTTCTCCAAAGTACTAGGCAAGAGGTGATGAGCAAGAGGTGATGAGCACCTAAACTGCAATGGTTCCCATGTGAGTAGAGAGAAAAGATTGAATGTGAGAGATGCTGTGAATAAATCAGAATTTATTAATCATCTATTATGAGTTTGGCATGTCACTATGGCTCTGGGAATACAAATGCTAAAGGACAACAAAGAAAGTGAGTTCCAGAAAAGTGACATTACTCGCCCAAGATAAAAGAAGTAGTAAACAAAAAACAGAAATTTTACTCCAGGTCTTCTTTCTCCAAATCTGGTACTTTAGATTTATTTTTATTTTTAGAAAACTTTGTTGACATACCTTGTTTTGGCACAACAGACACTTCCCAATGACCCCAAAACAAGCTCCCCTACATTGTATATTCAGTGAATACATGTAACTAAAACTACAAAAGCAGTATGTATGTGACTATTAACCAGAAATACAACTGGGATATTCCCTAAAGATAAAATTTATCCTGTAGTAAAGACATAGCTGAACTTAACGACTTTAAACAAAAATCCAGAGAGGTGATTTTACCCATTCAAGGAAGTCCTGGTGACAAAACTCCCTCCATCAATTCAACAAGCCTTAGAAAACTGCCCTAGATTACTGAAAGGCAGTGCCCAGGGTCATAAAAGTTGCGAGGTATAAGAGGTAAGATTTGGAAGAAGCATTCTTTAAAATGTGAAGCTATCAGAAAGCATACTTCTTCTCCTGCTGAGGCTGCCCTATAGGGCAGGAGACAAAATCTTCATTAATTAGACTAGCTATGTGTAAATGTTAGCTATTAGTATTGTTTATGAATTAGAAGATCTATGGAAATGATAGTTATAACTACTGTTACTAGATGATTTCTATTCCCTTACAAATTGAAAAGTCCTGGGCAAAGAATTTGCGCTGATAATGTTTCACTTTCCAAAGTTTGATTTTACTGATTATTGATTTATTGATAAGAAAGGATACATTCTTTTAAAAATTATTTTATTCTTTCTTCCATTTACATGCAAAGATAGTTTTTACCATTCATTTTATTTTTTTTTTTAATTTTAAGGCAATGTGGTTAAGAGTGACTTGCCCAAGGTCACACAGCTGGGCAATTATTAAGCATCTGAGTCGAATTTGAACTCAGGTCCTCCTGACTCCAGGGCCAGTGCTCTATCAACTGTGCCACCTAACTGCTCCCTACCATTCATTTTTTGTAAGATCTGAGTTCCACATTTTTCTACCTCTCTTCCCAAGATAGCAAAAATCTGATAGGGGTAATGCATGTATAATCAAGTTAAACATATTTCTATATTATTCATGTTGTGAAAGAAGAATCAATAGAAAAGGGAATAAATTATGAGAAATAATAAACACAAAACAAAATTTTAAAGTGAAAATAGTATGTTTTGGGGGCGGCTAGGTGGCGTAGTGGATAAAGTACCGGCCTTGGAGTCAGAAGTACCTGGGTTCAAATCTGGTCTCAGACACTTAATAATTACCTAGCTGTGTGGCCTTGGGCAAGCCACTTAACCCCATTTGCCTTGCAAAAAAAACCCTAAAAAAAAGAAAGAAAATAGTATGTTTTGTTCTATAATTATAATAAAATATATATTATATATATAATAAAATATATATAATATATATTATAATTATAATTATAAAATATAATCATAATAAAATAAAATTTGCTCTTTCCCTGAAATGACATATTCTTTAACTTGAACATTATGGTACCAATATTGACTTCACCTTTGGCCAGAACTTTGACTAGGGCCTCTACATGTCAATTTTCTTTGCGATGTTGTAATCATTGTGTATGATGTTCTTTTGACTCTGCTTTTTTCTGATCTAAATCAGTCCATACAATTCTTCCTTCATTTCTCTGAATTCTTCATATTTCTATTTCTTTTGATACTATAATGTCCCATTACATTTATAGTGTCTGTTCATCTGGGTTCACATGAATCCCTCAGGATTCTTTCATTTCCTTTTAAATGTGAAATGAAGAGGGTAGACTAAATGATATTAGAATTTTCTTCCAGGTCTAATGTACTAAAAAATTCTGCTCACAGATTATTTGCCTTATACCTTGGAGGGACTATACTTTATATATTTAGGCAGGAAAATCAGGTGGGAGCAGGAGTGCTTTGAATTCTTAGAAATCTTCCCCATGAGCTGACTTCATGAGAAGTCCATTAGACTTTGAATAGGTATCATCTTAAACTGAAACCAGTGCAAAGCAGGGTTGAAAAGGCAAATATTGCCCCTTTGCAAGTTTAAATCATTGTGGAGAAGCCTAGAGTTCCTGCGGTTCTCCATAAAGTCCCCTTTACTAACCTATGCCTAGTGTCTCCAGGAAAGATGCCATGATCTGATGCCTAACAGTGACATTTCAGGCACTAGGATGAATTATTAGACAAGGGAAGAAGTGCCCTGTGACTCATACAATGTAACTGCCAACTCCGCCTACATGTCAGACCTAAAACATTCCCCATCAAAGAAAGAAAAATGATCATAGAATTTAGAGAATGGATCTTAGATTCAGATTTGTAAGGACCTCAGAGGCTACCAAATCCAATCCCCTCACTTTACAGCTAAGAAAATTTAGGCCCATGAAAACTGACTTACTCAAGGTGAAACATAAGATCTGCCTCAGGATTTGAGCAAAGTTCTCTGATTCTAGAGCTAATACTGTATCCAGTGTATATATAGCCTTAAATGAAAAGAAGGGGTCTCCCACTCTGACAACAAGAAAGGTAACTGAGCAGTCTCAGAGTAGTGAGAATAACTCATTTTATTTTTGTTACTGTCGTTCAGTCATTTCAGTTGTGTCTGACTCTCTGTGACCCCATTTGGGGGGGGGGGGTTGCTTGGCAATGATGCTGAAGTGGTTTGTCATTTCCTTCGCCAGCTGAGAAAATAGAGGTAAAACTGGGTTAAGTGACTTGCCCAAATCTCACCCAAATCAGACTTCAGGTCCAGTGTTCTATCCACTGGGTCACCTAGCTAATACCTCACAGAAGCTATCAATAATATGCACTTGGGAAAGCTTAAAATCACTGGTTTCTTTCAGGTATTAAGGTGATATTCAGGGTCAGTTTGGACCAAAGAATTATAGTTTTAGAGTAGAAAGGACCTGCAAGTTACAAATTGAAAAGCCCTGGGCAAAGAATTTGGGTTGATAATGTGTCACTTTTCAAAGTCTGATTTTATTTATTATTTATTTATTGATAAGAAAAGATACATTCTCTTAAAACTACATTCTTTTTCAAATTACATGCAAAAAATGGTTTTCAACTGTCATTATTTTTATGAGGTTTTGAGTTTCTCAATTTTCTCCCTCTCTCTTTTCACATCTCCCTCACTCATGCAATGAAAACTTTCTCTAATATTCCCCATACAAATGTAAGGTGCTTTCTATGACACTTGACTAAGCAGATGACTTTGGAAATAAAGCACTAGAATCCTGAGTTGATGACTTGCTATTGTTTGGTATCTGGGGGCAGCTTGATGGCAGGTGGGACAAATGTCTTGTAATTCTTCTGGAGTGGCTGGTCTCAAGCCTAGTGGTAACAGCAGGAATGGGAGATCCTGGTGGGCTGGCAATGCATCCCCTGAACTGTAATCACTTTTAGAATAACCAGTCTGCTTTAATACTTTCTTTCCTAGAGAATATTTCAAAATACAAAATAATTAGTTCATATAAACCTTCTTCCAGATTATATGGTATCATACCTATGAAGGAAAGCATAGAGAGCACTTTGAGAAAATCTGATGGCCCTTGCCTTTGACTACACTTAGGCAGTGCCTTCACCAAAATTTATACACTTCCATCTTAACTACAATGACCTCTTCCTAATGCACAGATTCCAACATGTCACTCAGTTTTTAGCATCTCCTTACTGCCCAGATCCTTAACTTGGCATTCACATGCCTCCAAAATCTGGTCTCAGTCTACCTTCAAAGCTTTCTCTCACACTACTTCCTGTCATGAACTCCAACTTGACCAAACCATTCTTTGAACATGCCCTATGCTCTTCCTCTTCAGTGACTGCTCACACTAGCCCCCCTTTGACAAGAATGTCCTCCTCCAATTCACTTTTACTTGTTTAAAAGCTACCCATCTGCCTTTTTTGTTCTGATTCTTCTTTCACAACATGATTAATATGGAAATATCTTTAACATAGTCATATATGTATAATTTATATTAGATTGCTCTCTGTCAGGAGAGGGAGATAGGAAAAGAGAGAGGGAGAAAAATGTGAAACTCAAAAACCTCAAAAATAATGACAATTGAAAACTGTTTTTGCATGTAGTTTGAAAAATAAATTTTTAAAAATAATTTTTTAAAAAGCTACTCATCCTTTAAATATCAATCTCTCCATGATACTTCCCTGCTTCCCTTGTCTTCCTTGCCTTCTCCCTCTTCTGGACCTCTCTATACCCTTTGTTTGTATAGCATCTGTACCCTTATTTTATTCTATTATGTATCAATTATTTGAGTACTGTTTTATCTCCCTTATTAGATTGTGAAGCTCCTTTAGGGGAAGGGTTGTATCATTTATCTTAGTTGATTCCTAGTATGGGTCTTGCAAAATGTAGGTGCTTAATAAATGTTTGCTTAGTTGAACTGAATTGTATTGAGTTGAATGTAATGAAACAGAATTGAATTAAATTGAAGCAAACCAAATCTGTGAGCCAGTTTCTCCTTGGGTAAGCTGATCACGCCCTCTGGCTCTTCTGTTCCCAAGTACAAGTAGAAGAAGAAAAGATTATTAAAACTAAACTTTTTAAAACCTGCTCAATTTTTAAGTATCAGAGCACATCTCTATTTACTACCATTGCCACCTGCCATCTTGATAGACAAGGCCCAATTAATCATCTATTCTCCCCCAGCTGAGATCAATGGCCACCAAAGTCCAGACCCGTCTGGCTTTGCCCTTGGCAAAGACAGCTGATGAAGTGTGAGCAAAACTGCGAACCAAACAGACAGAGGGAAAAGAGCCTACCCCCAGAGCAGATGCGTAAGCATAGGATACATTTTTTCCAAGTTGTTCATTTACCCTTGACAGAGAAGGGGTTGATACCTACGTCAAGTTGGCTCCCAGGAGCCTTGTGGGCTGCTGCCAAGACAGTCATAGGGGCCTCATTCTGGATGAGTCGGTTCTGGGCGATGGGAAGCAGCTAACCTGGGACTTCCTGTGGTGTCATAGAAAGGTAAAGTCAGAGGGAGGAAGGCAGGGAGTAGTAAACACTTCCTTGGCAGACTTGACTGGATCCATCAATGACCCAGCAGATTACAAACAACTTGCAGTCGAATTCAGCTAAATGATACAAATGGGAGCAGGAGGTGATTTACACACCAGTCCTGCCAAAGTGACAGCCCCCCATGCAGCTAGGGGGAAAAAAATGAGGAAATAATCTGAACTAGTACTGCCACCTTCTGGTAATCAAATCACTAGGTTTAGTGGGATTTTTTTTTTAATTCAGTTGCTTTCAGCAAAATCTCAAAGTTCTCTTAATCGTATCACAGATCTAGAGAATAAAAGGAGCCCTTCAGAGACCAAACAGTCCAACCTCTTTACTTTAAAAAGGAGGAGATTGAGGCTGAGGAAGGGAGGCAATGAATGCTTATTGATACATTGACTTCCTAAGGTCACACAAGTAAGCTTCTGAGATGGAAGTTGAACCCAGATCTTCTGAATCCAGATATGATGTTCTTGATTCTGTACCATGGTTCCCCACAAGTGGAAAATGGAGGAGGGAGACAATACAAAAAGGGAACTTTTGAATTGTCATGTGATCTGTGAGAGAGTATGTTACTGAAAAGAAGCATTGACTTTGTAGTTAGGGGGAGGGTTCAAATTCTCTCTGTAAGCATGATGTGTTCTCCTGGAACACCACCTCCTTGTGTATAAAATGAAGGGAATTGGTCCATATGACTTCTGAAATCCCCTCCAGCTCTAGCTCAATGACTCTATGATCTCAAATGATTGAGGTCTAACTCTTTTCATTTTTACACAATTTAAGAATGTTAAAAATTTACATGATCTAGTTCATCCCCCACAGAGTAAAAAGACTTGTCCAAGGTCATAGTTATGAAGCAGTAGAACTGGGATTCACGACTACAATCCTTTCCATTGCAACCACAGGAACTCCCTCATTGGAAAAGCACAGAGAAGGTAAGAGACTTATGGTAGATGGTTCAGTGGATAGAACATTGGTCCTAGAGTCAAAAAAATTTGAAATAAATTTTGATCATGAATACATTTATCACATGTGTTTCTGTGGGCAAGTCTCTTAAATTTTACTGCCTCATGTATGAAATAGAGATAACTAAACATCTGTAGAATAAGCAGCTAGATTTCACAGTAGATAGAGTGTCAAACTTAGAGTCAGGAAGACCTGAGTTCAAAATATGGCCTCAGATACTAAATATGTAGCCCTAGGAAAGTCATTTAACCTTCTTTGTCTCAGTTTCCTTACCTGTCAAATAAGCTGCAGAAGGAAATGGCAAACCACTTCAGTAGCTTTGACAAGAAAATGCTAATCAGGCTGCTAGTTGGTGCAGTGGATAGAGTACCTGGCCTGGAGTCAGGAGGACCTGAGTTCAAATCTCAGCCTCAGATACTTAATAATTGCCTAGTATGTGACACTGGACAAGTCACTTAAACCCATTGTCTTAAATAAATAGAAATTTGAAAAAAAAGAAAACCCTAATTGGATCACAAAGAGTTGGTTGGGCCTGAAACAACTCAATGACACCACCAAAAACAACATGGGGATAATATCACCTCTGATCTCCCAGGGTTAATATGAGGATCAAGTGAGGTAAGTATTTGTAAAAAGTGCTCAGCATAGTGTCTGGCACATGCTAAGTACTCAATAAATTCTTGTTTCCTTCCTAACAATTTTTTGGGTGGAGAAGTATGTGTATTATATAGGAAGAAGAAACTGTAGGAGAACCTGACTCCTATAGAAACTGACTCCAGAATAACTAGTTATGTCTATTAATATTTACCAGATTAGAAATTAAAACATCTTAGTGTCACTGGAAAAAAAAGTTTTTTTTACTTCATGGACCCCCTAAAAGCATCTCAGGGACAATCAAAGGTTACCAAAACCATACTTTGAGAATCTCTGATATAGATTATGTATAGGGTCCCTTAAATCCAAATATTCTATGATTTTGGGTGCCTTTCCTGGAAGAAATGGGTCCATGGAAGGAGTCAAAAGTCCCCTTCCTCTGAATAACTATTTCATGGTTCACAAAGGGTTAGTGAACCCTTCTTGAAATCCAGGCTGAATTATTTAAACTTGTGCTACTAAGCAGTATTTTCCATTGTGAACATTGTTGAGATTATGTCTGACAGCTACAATTTCATCTGCACACATTTCCAGGTTTTCTGCTCTGTAAGTTGCCCCAGAGAATAGTACAAATATCTTTTGCTTCTCTCCCTGCCCTACTCTATACTAACATCTCTCAATGATATGTTAGTCTTTTTCTCTTATTGGATGATTGCTGTTTTCCTGATTGATACTTACAATCAGAGTCAAGAGCAAATTCACTGAAACACTCAGCTGCAGTAGGAAGGATAGTCTAATGGTTCCAACGGGCAATTGGGATTTGGGGGCTTCATTGACGCAAATGAAATTACTTGTTCCAAATCATAGAACAATGGCAACAACTCAGGCTGCCCCCTCCCCTATTCCGCTCTCCCTTTTAAATGGCAGTATTAAGAACAACCCGGAAGGTGTGACACTTAGCAAAAATGACTCTAAAGTGCTTTGTGATCCTCTGATGGCCTGGTAAGGAAATCTCATTGCTATCGGTAGATGTCCTCCCACTATGTTTTATTCATCAAGCATACTTGCCAAATACCACAGGCCTAATTTTCAGAGTCTTTGGTCCTCTTGTCCTTCACAGACAGATAATCAAATTCAATATATTGAGAAGTCACTTGAGCCTCCTCTTGGCTTTTAATAAATAAGAGAGTTCTTTATATGGAAGTTCTTTACTTCCTTTCCTTCACATTCCAATTAATGATAGACTCAGACCCACAAAGGCAAAATAAAGGGTGGAAGACAAATAAGAAGCCCCAGTTATATTCTTTCTCTCCTCCCCTGCTACAAAATTACATCTATACCAAGGCTCAGTAGCTGCCACTGCTGCCACAATAGCTGAGCTGCCCAACCGTGGACAGCGTTTTAATATACCCATCTAACAAGCTCAGCTATTTAACTCTCAGCAGTCTGGATTAACACAGTCATACTTCTGATAGGGATATAGGGAGAAGTCACCAGCACTGTGGTATATATATTTTCTGTCTGATCATCTTAATAATAATAGCTCAAATTTATAAAGTAGACTCTAGAAGTCAAACATTTTGCTAAGTACATTACAAATATTATCTTATTTGATCTTTACTACCACCCTTGGAGATAGATGTTTAAGATTCCAATTAGTTGGGAGGTTAAGCCCAAACAACAAAGTTTGACTCCTTCTACTCTTACCTGCATAAATGATAGCATGACTATCCCATGTTTGATCCTTCTTCCTCTTCATGGAGTAGCTGGACTTTGTTTAATTGGTAATATGAGACAAGTATGCAAAAGGTATTAAAACATGGCAGCCAATAGAAGAAGCTATGGACAAGTCTTAGATTGATAGCATGTGACAAACTTCTTGAGTATTAGAGTTTTGAATTGAGCTAAGAGAAGATAAGAGAAATGGTAGCCTAGAATGGCCCACCCCAGACTCTACGCCCCCATGCTTCACAAGTGAGGAACTCATTCTAGGAAGTAATCAGTGAAAGTGAAAAATACAATGTATGCCAACAATATTCATAGTAGCACTTTTTGTGTTAGAACTAGAAAACAAGGTAGGACTAGAAACAAAGTAGATACTCATCCATTGGAAAACGACTAAATAAATTGTGGTACATGATGAATGTGTTGGGAAAATACTAAACTAGGAAATGATGAATTCAGAATTCATGAAGAATTAGAGAAGTATAGGAAGACTTAAATGACAGATGCAGAATGAAATAAGCAGAATCAGAGAAACAATATATTTGATGATTGTGACACTGCAAATGAAGAAAACAAGAAAGGAAGAAAAGGAAATTGAAAATTGTATGATTCTATTGACCAAACTTGGCCTTGAAGAAAAGTTGAGAAACTACAACTACCTCTTTAAAGAAGTATGGGAATTTTGCATATAATGTTGGACATAATTGATATGTTTGGTGGTTTTGTTGATCTTTTCTTTTTCTTTCTTTATAATTCTTTGTTACATGAAATGACTCACTCTGGGAGAAAAAAAGGGATATATTAAAAAGGAAGGTGATGTAAAAAAACAAAAGATAATAAAGGTATGATTTTTAAAAAAATAGTAATGATGATTATGATTTCAAAGTTAAAGCTAAAATAGATTTAATTAAAAAGTAGGGAAACTATACTATGTTTCAGCACTATTTTAATATTGTTTTAGACCATTTAAAATAACCAAACAGGGGCAGCTAGATGGCGTAGTGGATAAAGCACTGGCCTTGGAGTCAGGAGTACCTGGCTTCAAATCTGATCTCAGACACTTAATAATTACCTAGCTGTGTGGCCTTGGGCAAGCCAATTAACCCTATTTGCCTTGCAAAAACCTAAAAAAAATTAACCAAACAGTATAAAAATGTGTGTGAATACCTACCAAACAGACACAGAAACTACATGAACATAAAATAAAACACTTTTTATAATAAAATCAGATCTAAATAATTTAATATTTTTGTTCATGGGTAGGTAAAGTCAAATTAATGAAAAATGACAAATTTACCTAGATTATTTATATAATTCCATCCCAATTAAATTACTAAAAACTTATTTTACTAAGTTGGAGGAAAATAGCAAAGTTCATTTGGAAGAATTAACTGTGAAGAATTTCAGTGAAACCAAGTGGAAAAAAAATGTAAAGGAAGCAGATTCAGTAGTTAGTATCAGACTTTAAACTGTATTATAAGTGAGAGCATTATTGAAGCATAAAATGAATAATTTTGATTTTTCAAATTAAAATTTTATTGTATAGATAAAATCTATGCTGTTAAGAAGAGAAGGAATGCAGGAAATGGGAGACAATCTATCAAATAGAATGTGATTTGAGTTGGGATATTGCTGTGGTAAAGGAAATGATGAGTTGGCTGATTTAGAAAAACATAGAAAGAATTGGACTTACAAAGGAAGTTCTATTCAGCTTCAGAAAAACAGATGATAAGTAGAAGTAAACATAGTACAGTCTCACATATATATATATATATGTATGAGTGTATCTGTGTGTATATATATATACACGTATATATGTGTATGTGTATACATAGATGTATGTGTGTATGTATGTATGTATACATACCTGTGTGTATATATAGCCATGCTTAATTGTGACCTTCTTTGGGAGGAGTTCAGGGAGGGGAAAAATAAAATTAAAAGGACATTGCAGAGAACAAAAGAAAATCTACAAGGAAGCAAAGAAAAGCTGGATAGCTTTGAAAATAATGTATAGTATTTATTATATAGATTTTCTTGAAATGGAAATTTATTGTTTTATACTGAATCCTCTCTGATGTTCTGCTATGTACAAGACAACTTTTCAAAATTTTCTTATTTTCTATTTGCTTAAAATAAACTTAAAAACTTACCAAAAGAGAGTAATTACAGGTCCCAAGCAGCAACAGGAAGAAGACTGAAAGGAAAAAGACTTCTGTCTATAATGGGTTATGTATCCCCACACCCTGAGTTGAAGCTGTTCAGAGTTCTTGAGTCTTTATCTAAAGACCCTTTTTAACAGGTTGCATTTTGCCTTCTCAGTGGGTGGGGGAGGGAGAGTATCTGGAATGGAAAATTAAATTAAATTAAATTTTTGAAAAAAGATTGGCCCTACTGGAAATATGAGTCAGGCATCAGTGAAGGATTGTGTCTTTTCTTCAATTCACCTTTGATAGGAATATTAGCTTTGAGGAATTAGGCAAACCAGAATGTATCTTCCCTGAAATGTTGTGGTCCAGAGAATAATTTGTACTGGCTAGGGGTTATCTGGGTCTAGGAGAAGCTATAGCTGTAATTGAGATGTTTTACTATATATTTTTTATTGCTATTATTGTTCCAATAAAGAGTAAACTATTTTATATAGTTTCCAAGCAAGCCTATCTATTTTTGTAAGGCAACTAGGAGATGCAGTAGATAGAGCACTGACACTGGAGTGAGAAGGAAAGGAGTTCAGATCTAGTCTCTGAAATTTAACACTAGTTTAGCTGTTGACCCTGGGCAAGTCACTTAATCCTTATTGCCTGTCATCCAAGGCCATTTCCAGTTGTCCTGATTCATATCTGACCACTGGACCCAGATAGCTCCAGAGGAGAAAGTGAGACTGGTGACTTAGCACAGCACCCCCTCACCTAAATCCAATTCACATGCTTCTCATGGCATCATATCCCTGATGTCAGGGTCTTCTTTGAGAACAAAGGCCAAAAAGCCCCATCTATTTCTATAGGAAATTGATTCCATTTTACCAAGGTAACATGCCTCCGATTGAATGCACTATAGTGAGAACTAGGAGGAGGTGGTGTTTGCCAATAGATGGGGATTCAGAACTTTCTGATTATGTAAATCCTTAGATTGCTGAGTTTGTGGTGGTAGTGTGTCTATCTATCTCTATCTCTGTCTCTGTCTCTGTCTTTCTCTGTCTCTGTCTGTCTGTCTCTCTCTCTCTCTTTCTCTCTCTCTCTCTCTCTCTCTCTCTCTCACACACACACACACACACACACACACACACACACACACACAAACACATACACATAAAGATCCATTCAAAGAGACCTTTATTTTTTATTTTTTACTAAGCATTCTGCATTCTATAATTAGGGGTCTAGGTTCTAGAGTCAGGAAGACCCTGAGTTCAAAGCTGACTTAGACACATAATAGTTTGTGCAACCCTGGGCATGTCACTTAACTCTGCCTCTGTTTCCTCATCTGTAAAATGAACTGGACAATAAAATGATAAACCACCCCAATATCTTTGCCAGGAAAACCCTAAATGGGGTTACAAAATTGGGCACAATTGAACAACAACTGAACACCACCCTCCCCCTTGACTCTATGATCTTGGAAATGTCCTTTCTGCTCTGAAAATCAGGGTCACACCTGAGATAATATATTCTAACCTCTGATGCTCATTTTGCAGAAGAAGACACAGGGAAGAGCTAGGAAGGGGCTATCAGCTTCAAGAAACAAGCATAATATGGACATTCTCTTAGTAGGTAGTGAGAAAAGCTCCAGATTTAGTCAAAGAAGCTACAGCTGAATCCATCCCTGAGACTTGTGGCCTATGTGACTTTGGTCAAGCCACTTTATCTTTGGGAGATGAGGAAGAAGGTAAATGATAATCTTTTTAGCAAATAAATGCTTTGGGGAAGAGTTTTTTGGGTTTTTAAAGAAGGATCTGAAGTCAATCCTCATCTCCTCCCCTCCAAAAAATTCCTCAATAATGTTAGAGCTGGAGGACACCTAAGGCATCAGGAATCATCTCATCCAGTATCATTTTTCAATAAGGAGGAAATCATTTCAGCAAAACTTGCCCAAGGTCACTGGGGAGTCATTCTAAATCATACTGAAAAGGAGGAGGAATCATGTGGATCTCACATTTCAGTCTCACAGACAGAGCTAAAAGCAACCTTAGGAGATTACCTTCTTTGTCCGGCCCCTTCATTTTACAAAAGAAGAAACAGACCTTGAAGTCTTCTGACTTCCAGCCCGAACTTTTTCAATAGGGTTGTAAAATTTTGACCAGTTCCCCGTTATCACCCCAGATCACTGACCCTTTCAGAGCCCCTGATCCCAAGACTCATAAAAAGCTATGGGTAAGAGGGGAGATTGCTCAGTTTTTCAAAGAATACCATTACAACAGGTTACCTATAACCCCACCCTCCAAAAAATTTGAAAAGTCAGGTAGGACAAAACTTAAAATGAAAGTAAATTTCCCTTTTTCTAGCAGAGGACCCCCTCCCCCAGTCCTGGTTAAGTATTATTTTCTCCTCCCCAAGACAGCCCAGTTCATGTTGCCCATGACCTCTCAGGTTTAGGTTGTAAAGAAAAGATAGACACCCAGCCTTAGGGGAAGTTTTGCTATCTCCTTCCCTAGGAATCCCAGAGCCTTTTCCATTCCCACTCAAACTCTTACCACTTTGTCCCCAGGGTGCTAGCCAGCTGGACTCCCTCCTCATTGTCCCTCCCCCACCCCAAGCCCCTTCTTCCCTAGAAAGCTACAAAGATTGCTTACTCCTTCTCCACCACACACACCCCAACCCCTGTACAGCCCCTCACACTGTCTGTCTTTCATTGGATCAGGTCAGGAGGCAAACCCTTGACCAGGGGTTCGTGGATATTTGATTCTGGTTCTTTCTCTACCTCTCTTGGAACCAATTTTCTTATATGTTTTTATTACAGTATTAAAATCTTGACCACCAGCTTCTGCTTCTCAAGTAGAGACTAGGGAGGAACCTTAAGACACAAGCAAATAGCCTCAGAAACAAAGCGTCAAATAGAAATGAGATACTAGATAGAGATGTCCCATCTGTTCTTCTCCTTTTGCACATTCTACCCTCAGTGCCTTGCAGCACTACCTACCTTCCTTTCAAAGGATGGCATCTCTCCTCAGGTCATTAGGGATATGTTAACTTCAGTGGGTTAGCCTTGTCTTTCTCTTACCCTGAGCACCAGTCTAAAGGTAAAGAGCTCATTCAGATGACACACTTTTTCACTTTGCATCTGAATCCTATCTAACTTTATTTGGAAGTCATTATTCACCAGAGTTCCAGGAAATTACTTAGCTTTAGGGTCTTTGCTTTAAACTTGTGAGCAGCTTGAGACTGAGATTTTTCTAGCTTGGCTCAAAGGAAAGTGGACAAGACATGAAGGTTCCTCATCCATCATCTTCTTGTGAACTTTTTTGTTTCAGGCAGCTAGAAGGAGACTGGAAAATCACTACTCAGACTCCTCCATATAGCCCCAATGCTCTGGCCTGGGACCAGGTTGTCTTCTTGAAGAAAGAAGCAACAATGGCTCACCTACCTTCACTCACCTACCAAGCCTCTTATTAATACTTCTCTACTCTAGCATCACTATCCTCAGGGCATATTTATAAGAAGCAAGTCTGCTTTCTAGACTTCAATTCAAGAAGCATTTATTAAGTGCCTACAGTTTACAAAAGCATCATTCTCCTAGGTACTTGTTTACTTTCTATAAATTTTGTATTTACTTGCATGCTTTCCCGTGTTAAATATAAATTTGAGGGCAGGGATCAAATTCTTTTTTTTGTCTTTATACCTTCTGTACCTGGCACAGTAGGTATTTCAAAATTGCTTGCAGATTGATTTATTTCAATTCTATATGGTCCTTTTTTTTTCAAGTCCATTCCTTGTCTCACCTTATCTTTCCAGTCTCAGCCTTGCTTTCCAAGTCTCAGCCTTTGACAATTTCCATCATCCACTGCCTTTAATACTGCTCACATGGTGCTAAATGAAGCCAGAGAAAATCACAGAAATGTACTGACTGGGTCCACTGCACATTTTGTTAAATAAACTCAAATAGGTCCTTGCTACTGCAAGATAATCCTTTTACACCTCCCTAATTGACTCCCACTCCCACTCACCACAGCACCATTTCCAAACCTTCTCATCCCTCCTCATCCCTCTCATAGCTCCTCCTCCAACCAACCATTTTGTTGAGAATTTTAACTCATATTTCACAGGAAAAATTGAGGTCATTCATAGGGAATCCCCTCTTTGTTCTCCCTCATCTCACATCATTTAGATAGGTTCTGTCACTGTCTCCTTCATCTCCATCTCACAAAGAGCTGGCCCTTCTGCTTGCCAAGACAAACTCCCTCTAGAGGGGACACAAGTGATTCCATTCCATTCTGCATTTTTTAGCAAAATGTTTCCTTTACCAACCCCACTCTCATCCTTATCTTCAATATTTCCCTATTTATTGATTGATTTCCCTCTGCCTACAAACTTCTTTCTCCCCATTCACAGAAACAAATAAACAACGCTTACTTGCTTGCTTGATTCCTTCATCTCCTTTAAATGTTGTCCCAAGTATCTCCTCCCTTTGGGGGCTAGACTCCTTGAGAAGAGATCTATAACCCAATACTTTCACTCTTTTCCTCTCACTTTTTTTTTTAGTTTTGTTTTTTTTTTTTTGCAACGCAAGTGGGGTTAAGTGGCTTGCCCAAGGCCACACAGCTAGGTAATTATTAAGTGTCTGAGGCTGGATTTGAATTCAGGTACTCCTGACTCCAGGGTGGGTGCTCTATCCACTGCACCACCTAGCCACTCCTCCTCTCACTTTCTTTTTATTTCTTTGCAATCAGACAGCATCCTCTTGTACCTATTGTAGTTCCAGCCTCCCCTTTCCTCTCCCTCCCTTTTTCCTCACAACTTCTCAACTGCCAAATCCAATGATCTTTTCTCAATTCTCATCTTTCTTGACTTCCAGACCTCTCAACTCTTTGATATTGTCAATTGCCCATTTCTCATTTCTCTCACTATGTAGGTTTTCAGGACATTTTTCTGCCCTAGTTCTCCTGTTACCTATCTGACCTCCTGTTACCTATATGTCTCCTTTATGGGATGATGCTCCTCTAGGTCAAATTTAAAATAATAATAATAATAATAATAATAATAATAATAATAATGTCTCCTAAGTCTTGTTTTGAGGAAGTCTTTTCTTCTTCCTCTCTACTTTTACCTGATGATCTCCCTAACTCCAAAAAAAATAATGCTCATCTCTATATGGATGATTCCCAGATCTTCTTATCTAGCCTAACCTCTCTCCCACCTTCAAATTTATACCTTCAACTGCCTGTTGGACATCTTGGATTGGATGTTTCACAGATATCTTAAACTTAACATGTTCAAAGCTGAACTTATTCTATTTTCCCCATTCCTTTCTTTTCTAACATTATTATTATAGAGTAGGGCTGTACTCAGGCTTGCAACTGAGGAGTCATCTTGACTGCCCATTTTCCCCTCCCCCCATATCCAATCCGTTGTCAAGCCTATTGATGGCTACCTTTGCAATGTCTCTCTTATAAACCCACTTCTCTCTTCTGACACTATCATCACCTGGGTGCGTCTCTTCTTCACCTCATGCCAGGACTCCTTGGAAGAATCTTTTCTTTGGTTTCTCTATCTCAAGCTTCTCACCACATCCAGTCCATTCTTCACTCAGTTGTCTAACTGATCTTCCTAATGCACAGAGTCTGAACATCACATACACACACACACACACACACACACACACACACACACACACAGAAAGAGAGAGAAAGAAAGAGAGAAAGAGAGAGAGAGAGAGAGAGAGAGAGAGAGAGAGAGAGAGAGAGAGAGAGAGAGATGTCTACCTCCATCAATAAACTTCAGGCTCCCTAGAACCTCCAGGATTGAATATATAATCCTCTGTTGGCATTCAAAGCCCTTTATAAGCAGACCCCCTTCTACCTTTTTAATCTTCTTATACCTTAGTCACCCTTGTGTATTCTGCGATCCAGGTGACACGGGTCTTGTTACTCCTTGAATTCAACCCTCCCATCTCCCAACTTTGTTCATTTTTAATGCCTGACTCCCATGCCTGGAATTCTCTCCCTCCTTATATAACCTCTGGATTCCCAGTTTACTTCAATCCCCAGTAAAAATCCTTCCTCCAATACAAAGTCTTTTCCCAAGCCTCCTGATTCTTAAGGCCTTTTCTTTGAGATTATCTCCAATTTATCTTCTTTTTATCTTATGCATTAGACTGTGAGCTCCTTAGGAGTAGATCTACTTTTCCCCTTATGTTATATGCCCAGTGTTTGGGACTGTGTCTAATAAATAGCAGGTACTTAATAAATGTTTGTTCACTTGACTACTGACTCACTAAAGATCCAAAGGAAATGACTCATTGGTATTTATGAGTCATTCATTAGCACTTGTGAGAAATGCTTTAGTAACACCCTTAAAGAGTGTTAAATTAATCTAGAATTGCAACAGAATACCTCAGATACAATTTGGTAGTTATTTACTGAGCTTCAGCATGAACTCTGCTATATAGGACTTATGCAAACTATAAAAGATAGATAGTAATGATCATATAGCCCAACTCTCTCATGTAATAAGAAAGAAAACCAAGGTCCAGAGGAATCAAGAAACTTGTGCATCAAGTAAGTGAATAAACTATTGCATTTTATTGTGGAAAGAGCTTTATATTATATCTACTGGACCCAATGCAATATACTTATTTTTAACTACCAAAATGTCTATGCATTGCATGTAGTATTTATTCCATCAACATTTTTATCATGATTTTTTAGTTAGATCAGCTAATCTGTTGATTAATAACCCTTTATTAAGTACCTACTATCTTCCCTGGGAATGTCAAAGTAAAAATGCCAAGATAGAAATGAAATAATCCTTATTCTCAAAGAGTATACATTTTACTAAAAGTAGCAACATTTCTACACATAAGTAAATACAAAGAAAATTGAGAGTTGAGGTATAAGCAGTTACAGCTATGATGAACAAAGCTTCATGTGCTTGAGTTGAGCTCTGAAGGAAGTTGGACCTAGAAGCAAAGGGGAGAAGGAAGACCTCTCCAGGTATTAGGGACAACCTAGAAAAAAAGCAGTTAAGGAGGGAGATGAAATATCAAGAGGAAAAATACTTATAGAGGGCATAAAGTGGAGCAATATACACTATGTGTAGAAAGTATACTGGAGTCAATTTATGAGGGAGTAATTTGTACTTTAACTAAGAGGCAAAATGGGGCAGTTTTTTGAAAAGGGAAATCAAATACATAAAACTATACCTTAGGAACATCATCACTTTGCTAACTATGTACAGAATACGTTGAAGAAGGGATAGACTTAAGGCAAGGAGAAAAATTAGAAATCTATTGAAAGTAGTTCAGGTGAAAAGTGATGAGGGTCTCAATCAGGGCAATGGCCATGTGAGTAGCAGACAAAAGAGCTTGACAAATAAATAGATATGAAGATTAGGAAGAGAGAGAAGTCCAGGATAACTAAAATTAAGACCCAGAATGACTAAAAAAATACTGGGGGTTCTTGACAGAGAAGAAAAGAGAATTTGGGGGGAAGGGGTGGAGGAAGGTTATTGAAGGGGAAAAAAAAGAATGATGAGTTCTTTTTGGGCACAATGAATTTTAAGATCCAATGGGACAACCAGTTGGTTCTTCAACAGACAGCAATAAAGAACTGAAGTTCAGGGAAAAAATTGAGACTGGATACACATATAGACATATATGTATATGTATATATGTATATGTATTTGTGCATGTATGTAGAGAAACACACATATATGAATGTGTGTACGTTTATGGGTACATGTGTGTATAATTATATGTCTGTATGTAGTGTGTGTATACATATATATGTAATTATAGCAGTTATCAGAAGTAGAGTATTAATGGGCTGATAAGTACAGCTAATCATTTCCTTTTTCTGGTCACCACATTAAGGTGGATGATACTTTTCTCTAACTTCTCCCTTCAGACATTACTTACCCAACCATAGTTATTAAAATTATCTTGAAAGTACCCCAGATCCACATTTTCCTTTTTTCTGCTCTGTGGTGTTATAAAAATATGTATGAATCAATGAAGTGTTGCCTTTGACTGCCTTTGAATCTCAAGCCTGCAAGGTGCCAAAATTTGGAAAGAGAATTTTAACTCTGCCATATATAACTGTATGTATATTATATATATATATATATATATATGAACATATATATAGGCATATATGCATATTTGTTTGTATACATGAGCCTTCTCTTCTATCTTTATCAGAAACCTGTCTCTTCTGTCTATATAGGAATTCTTACCCCTCCTTTACATAATAGACTCTTTAATCAATCTGTGAAGTCCATGGATCCCCTTTCAGAATAATGGGTTTTTTTTAAATAATTGAAGGAAATACTAAATTTCTGTGAAATTTCCCCCCCCAATACAAGTTGATAAATCCCATGTATTGTCTCACCTCAATAAAAGGTATTCCAGTGGGGGGGAATAAAATTTTTATTTTTGTATTTGTATTCTCAGTGTTGTAAGAAAAACCTGATGTAAGTCAGGAACTAGGTGATTCATGTTTGATATCAGAAGAAAATGGAAAAACAAATAGAAAATCTGACAGTTAACAAAAGATATACTTAATAGTAGCAGGGGAGGATTCTCTACAGCTCTATTCATGGCTCAACTGGGCAGGCACTCCCTCTCTGTTGCCCATGATTGCCAGCCAATCAAGCTTGACTCCTCATGAATTTTTCTTTTTATTTTATTCAGAAATCCAACAGCCCACGCTCTTGTCCTCTGAGAGAATTAAGTCTTCAGGACTATTTCTATACTTTTTTTTTATTTTTATTTTTGTTAGGTTTTTGCAAGGCAAACAGGGTTAAGTGGCTTGCCCAAGGCCACACAGCTAGGTAATTATTAAGTGTCTGAGACTGGATTTGAACCCAGGTACTCCTGACTCTAGGACCAGTGCTTTATCCACTGTAGCACCTAGCCACGCCTATTTCTATACTTTTTAAATAAAGTTTATTTATTTATTTTTGCTAGGCAATGGGGTTAAGTGACATGCCCAAGGTCACACAGCCAGGTAATCATTAAGTATTTGAGGCCAGATTTGAATTCAGGTCCTCCTGACTCCAGGGCTGGTACACTATCCATTGTGCCACCTATGTGCCCCTATTTCTATATCCATTGTGCCCCTATTAGCCCAGGCTGCTTGGGAAAAAACCCTTTACAGGGTCTAACACATAGTAGGCACTTAATAGGAAGGTCCTCCTCAATTCATATTGTGCTGCACATTGTCTGATCTACTTATGCAAGGACTGATTTTTTAATTCTCTTGTGCTAAGCCAATTCCAAAGGTAGCAATTAGATAATACCATAAAAGCTTCCCCACTCCTAATCTCCATGATCCCTCATCCAAATGTTCACTAAGTGATTACTCCTCCAATCACCCTGCTCAGACTTCTCCTATGAACTTTCTGTATTTTAACTTTTATTATGGTTATTTGTGTATTTGTGTAATCCTCACCCTTATTCTACTACATTTTAAGCTCTGAGAAGACAAGAACTTTATCTTGCTTTGCCTTGATATCCTTAGTGCTTAGTATGTATTGGGGACTGAATTTTTTTTTAAAAATAGTGCAGTGAATGAGACAAAATCTACAGCAAATCACCTTGGGGATGGGGCAGAGCCAAGATGGAGGCATGAGAACAGTCTTTCCTAGGAGCTCTCTCCAAAATATTTCAAAAATCTTAAAATTATGACTCTAACTAATTTTCAAGAGACAGAACCCACAGAAAGATCCAGTGAGGCAATTCTCTAGCCCAAGGTAACATGGAAGATTGTGGGAAGGCTCTGTCCGAGGTGATTGGAGGGACAGCATCTAGTCAGGATCATCATACCAGAGTGAAGGAGCTCTAGCCTTCCAGGAACATCCTGCAGGGTGCCTGGGTCCCTGGGAAAACTGGCTCCTGGCAGCAGAAGCAATTTCCTGATCTGCCAACCCAGGGAACACCAAGCACAACTTGGAAGATCAATGGGGAAACCTCTGCCAGAGTGAGTGGGAGTGAGGCTCTCAGCGCAGCTGTGGCTCTCAGCATAGCCCAGATCCCAAGAAACAGGAGCAAGCCCATGTAGCCCCCCAGTGGGGAGCTACCCTACAGCTGCTTTCAGAGTGCTCAGCCCATGGAAGATAAGGGAGTGGAGGTAGATTGTCAAGGTCTCTCCTCTGTCTCTGGGACAGGACTCTTGTGCTTTGTCCATATTCATACCTTGGTCACAGTCTGACCCCCCTCCATTGCTATAGAGCAGGGACCCTCCTCACAGCTCCAGGGCAG
Source organism: Macrotis lagotis (assembly GCF_037893015.1). Classification (NCBI taxonomy): domain Eukaryota; kingdom Metazoa; phylum Chordata; class Mammalia; order Peramelemorphia; family Peramelidae; genus Macrotis; species Macrotis lagotis. Next base: position 235,990,654 of record NC_133658.1, on the reverse strand, counting down.
AGGGATGTGCTTATGGTCATCTACAGACCAGAGCACAGGTCAGGAGAGCAGTCAGAGCCTCTCATAAGACCTTGAAGAAACTGAGGTCTTTGCAGGGGTGTCCCAATAATACTCAAAAGTTTGGGAAGTACCTCAAAACCAGGGCACAGACTGGGGAAACAAGCCAACAAATAAAAAGGAACCTGACTATAGACAATTACTTTGGTTCCATGGAGGATCAAAACACACATTCAGAAAGTGACAAAGTCCAAGCTTCTGTATCCAAAGCCTCCAATAAATATAGGAGTTGGGCTCAGGCTATGATAGAGCTCAAAAAAGATTTTGAAAATCAAGTAAGGGAGGTATAGAGGGAAAATTGGGAAAAGAAATGATAGTGATGCAGGAAAAATCATGAAAACCAAGTCAGCTGCTTTGTCAAGGAAATCCAAAAATATACTGAAGAAAATAACATATTAAGAACCAGTTTAGGTCAAATGGAAAAAGCAATCCAAAAAGTTATTGAGAATACCTTAAAAAGCAGAATGGGGGGGGGCAGCTAGGTTGCACAGTGGATAGAGCACCAGCCCTGGAGTCAGGAGTACCTGAGTTCAAATCCAGCCTCAGACACTTAATAATTACCTAGCTGTGTGACCTTGGGCAAGCCCCTTAACCCCATTGCCTAGCCAAAAACCTTAAAAAAAAAAGCAGAATTGGCCAGATGGAAAAGGAGATAAGGATAAGAAAGCTATCTGGAGGAAAATCCTCTTCCAAATGCAAAATGGAGCTAAAGGAAGTGAATGACACAGTAATTCGATACCAAAAGAATGAACAACTAGAAGAAAATATGAAATATCACATTGAAAAAAAACAACTGACCTGAAGAACAGATCCAGAAGACACAATTTAAAAATTATTGGGCTACCTGAAAGTCATGATTAAGAAAAGAGTCTTGACTTCATTTTTAAAGAATTTCTACAGGAAAATTGCCCTGATATTCTAGAAGCAGAGGGCAAAATAGAAATTGAGACAATCCACTGATCTCCTCCTGAAAGAGATCCCCCAAAATTAACCCCCAGGAATTCTATAGCCAAATTTCAGAACTCCCAAGTCAAAGAGCAAATATTACAAGCAGCCAGAAGGAAACAATTCAAATATCAAGGAGCTACAGTCAGGATCACACAAGACTTAGCAGCATCCACATTAAGGGCCCATAGGGCTTGGGATGTAATATTCCAGTCTCTTGCTTCTTCTGTCTCCCATCCAGAAGGTTGGGGCTTTCTCTGACTCTTCCCTAATCCATGTGGAACACCATGGGCCTTTACCATGCAGCCTGGTTGAGCCAAACCTCATGGCCTCCTGCTCTTCTCTCTCTCTCTCTCTCTCTCTCTCTCTCTCTCTCTCTCTCTCTCTTTTATAACAGTATTTTGCCATAATAAAATCCTGAGCAGTTTTATCATTCCAGAGAGCATGCAAATTCCTTTGCCCTTTCAGTGGCCTTAAATCTCTTGTCTTCAAACAATAAATTTTTAATAATAGGCAACGTGAAGACTACATTGCTCTCTGCTGGAGGTGAGACTGGGCCTCTACTACTGAGAGCAATAAGAAGCTAAACATGGTTTAGATGAGAATTTGAAAATAATGGAAACTGAGAGGGAGTGATCAAGAAATCAGTAGTGGATTGTAGTTCTCCCTCCGCTTTCCAGGGTCCCAGGGAAGGAAGAGGCCAGAGGAAGAGATTGAAAGAGAGCCTCCTGAACTGGTCATGAAGATCTCTGATTCCATTTTTTTAAAGGTAGCATTTAAAACGTAGAGTAGAATAAATTCATGTTATTGAAATTGGGGTCTTTGAACTTAGAATATAATGGGTGTTTGCATTTTGAAAGCAGGAATATTAACTCATTTATATAATATTTTACAGTTTTAAAAATATTTTAAAAGGCATTTTACCTATAGTAATCCTGCACATGTGTGTGGATGTGTGTGTGTGTGTGTGTGTGTGTGTGTGTGTGTGTGTGTTAGTTCTATTTTACAGATGAGAAACTTGAGATGGGTAATTTTAGGGACCTATTACTTTGGTTGATAAATCGCAGAGCTAAGAAAGATGAACAGTTCAGATCTTCTAACTAAGACTTTTCTGTTCCATCACATTATTCAGTCCAGTATCTGCACTTAGTAGACAGCTAAGACATTTTAGTTGATGCTGATAATGTTTATTATTATTATTATTATTATTATTATTATTCTGTTTAAGGTGAGGAGAGCAAATTCAAGTTCATTAAGAAGAGAATTCATCAAGACAACAGGAAAGATGGTCTTCTTTGACCTGGTGATATCATTTCTAGGCCTATCTATCTAAAGAGAACAAAGAAATATGAAAATTACTCATGTACAAATGTGTCTTCAACAACTATTTTTTTGTTGTTGTGGAAAAAAACAGAAACTGAGGGCCTGGCCACCAATTGAGGCATAGATGAACAAGTTTTGGTATTTGAATGAAATATAATATTATTGTAGTATGAGAAAATGATGAAAAGATTGATCTCAGAGAAATTTGGGAAAACTTGTGTGAACTGATACAGAGAGAAGTAGGCAGAACTAGGAGAATATTTTTTTTACAATGACAACAATATGATAAAGACAAATCACCTTTAAAAGACTTAGGAACTCTGATCACTACAGTGTCCAACCAGGATTCCAAAGAATCGATGATGAAACAAGCTACCTCCCTCCTTTCAGAGGAGTAAGAGACTCAAGATGCAGAATGAAGTGGGGACAGGGCAAATGCAACCATTGTAATTGATTTCTTATCAAAACTATGTATTCACACTACTTGATCTATACCCTGAAGAGATTCTGAAAAAGGGTAAAAACAACACTTATTCAAAAATATTCATAGCAGCCCTGTTTGTGGTGGCAAAGAATTGGAAGTCAAGCAAATGTCCTTCAATTGGGAATGGCTTAGTTAACTGTGGTATAGGTATGTAATGGAACACTATTGCTCTATTAGAAACCAGGATGGATGGGAATTCAGGGAAGCCTAGAGGGATTTGCATGAACTGATGCTGAGTGAGATGAGCAGAACCAGAAAAACACTGTATACCCTAACAGCAACATGAGAGCAATGATCAACCTTGAAGGACTCGCTTATTCCATCAGTGCAACAATCAGGGACAATTTGTGGCTGTCTGCAATGGAGAATACCATCTATATCCAGAGAAAGAATTGTGGAGTTTGAACAAAGACCAAGGACTATTACCTTTAATTTATTTTTTTAGGTTTTTGCAAGGCAAATTGGGTTAAGTGGCTTGCCCAAGGCCACACAGCTAGGTAATTATTAAGTATCTGAGATCAGATTTGAACCCAGGTACTCCTGACTCCAGGGCTGGTGCTTTATCCACTACACCACCTAGCCACCCCTATTACCTTTAATTTAGAAAAACCCTGATATCTTATTGTCTGATATTGCTATCATTTTTTTAGATTTTTTTCTCACAAGACAATGGGGTTAAATGACTTGCCCAAGGCCACACAGCTAGGTAATTATTAAGTGTCTGAGGCCAGATTTGAACTCAGGTACTCCTGACTCCAGGGCCAGTGCTCTATCCACTGGCCACCCAGCTGCCCCACTACCTCTTATACTTTATGTTTCTTCCTTAAGGATTTGATTTCTCTCTCATCACATTCATTTTGAATCAATGTAAACCATGGAAACAATGTAAAGACTGGCAAAATTGCCTTCTGTGAGGGGTGGGGGGAGGGAAGTAAGATTGGGGAAAAATTGTAAAACTCAAAAATAAATAAAATCTTTAAAAAAAAATATGTATTCGGAGGATGGTAGAGTTGTATTGCAGTTCTGGGACACCACTGATCAGGAGAGATTCTGCAGCTTGATCCTCAGATATATCTGGGACCCCACTGTGGCAGTGGTGGTGTATGATATCACAAATCTCAACTCCTTCCAACAGACCTCCAAGTGGATTGATGATGTCAGGTCAGAAAGAGGAGGTGATGTCATCATCATCACGCTGGTGGGAAACAAAATAGAACCAGCATTTTAAGAGACAGATAACAATGGAAGAAGAGGAACAGCAGACAAAGAACTGAGTGTCATGTTTATTGAAACCAGTGCCAAGGTAGTATACAATGTAAAACAGCTATTCCCGTGTGTTGAATCAGTTCTCCCTAGAATGGAGAGAAGTCAGGAGAAAAGCAAAGAAGGGATGATTAACATCAAGTTGGACAAGTCACAAGAGCCCCCAGCTAGTGAAGGCAATGTTCCTAGCTAATACAGAGCCCTGGATTGGTCACCTTCATTTGATACCGCCCTGCTTGTTGTGTTGCTTCCTATTGGTTAGCTTCCTAAAAGAAAAAAAAATATCAAGATGGGAGGATTTTTTTTTCTCTTTGTCTTTTGTGAGAGAGGTGGGATGGGTGATGGTGGGTGGGTGTTGGGACTCATGTCAATCTTAACAGCTGTTACTTAAACAACTATTTTTGTTTGGTTGTAATATATTGTACTTTATTAAGATTGTCAAAAGCTTAAAATTTTTAAAAATTTAAATCATGTGTGTATAAAAAAATAAATTGAACATCCTCTTCTAGGGGAAAAGATGGACTTCAATGAAACAGGGGTATTCCAAATGTTCTTGTTGAAAGGACAAAAACTGAACAGAAAGTTCGATCTTCAAGTACAGGACTCAGGTGAAGCATAGAGAGGGTGGACAAGAGGGATAAATTATCAGGGATTTAATGATGATGAATTGCATGTATTCCTGTATGAAAAGATGATACTGTTAACTCTATGAACCTTCTCATTTAATAAAACAGGTAGAAGGAGCATATATAGACAAGGCACAGGAGGGAGCTGAATTTGAAGGTATAATATATTGTAAAAGTGGAGTCAAAAGGTGAAAAGGGAAATGTACTGGGAGAAAGGAAAGGAGAGGTAAATTAGATTAAGATATTTCATGTAAAACAGTCAAGAATTAGCTTTGGAAATGCTATGAAAGGGGGAAAGGTGAGGGGGGTGAAGGAGCCTTCATTCTCATTGGAAATGGCTCAGAAAGGAAACAACACACATACTTAGGGTATAGAAATCTAGAAGAAAAAGGAGAGAAAGGGGATGGGAGAAAGGGGACAGGGGGAGGGGAGGAGGGATGTAGGTGATAGGGTAGATCGTGGGAGAGGGTAGTCAGATAGAATACATTTTATTTTTTTTTACTTTTTGCAAGGTGGTGGGATTAGGTGGCCTGCCTGTGACCATGGGGCTGGATGGTTGCTGGGTCTCTGGGGTGGGACATAGGCTTGCAGGGCTGGTGCTCTGTCCACTGCACCACTCAGCTGTCCCACAGAACACTTTTGAAGTGGGACAGAGTGAAAGGAGAGAGAAAATATAATAAATGGTGGTGGGGAGGAATGGATAGAGGGAATTACAATAGCAACAGCAACTGTGGAAAAATATGGAAGTAACTTCTCTGATGGACTTATGATAAAAAAAGTGATCCACCCCAGAGACAGAGCTAATGCTATCAGGACACAGACTGAAGCACATTTTTTCCCTCTTTCTTTTACATTATTTCTCATGAGATTTTTTTATTTTTTTGTGGGGGGGGTATTATGTTTACTCTTACAACAGGACTATTTTAGTAATGTTTAAATAAATAAAAATGTAAATTTTAAAAATTGCAAGTTAAAATTTTTAAAAATTGAAAATTAAAATTAAAAAATTGAAAATTGCACTGGTCACATAATCATTTGATAGAACTCCTAGTCCTGACCATCCTTATAACTTTGTGAAACTGGAAAAAGCTTCTTCCTTTTCTGGGTCTCCATTTCTTCCTTTGTAAAAGATAAGAAATGGGAAAAAATGGAAAGGGGTGCAGTGAAAACAGGGATGGGTGAGTAAATATTGTAAAGATATTAGGAGACCCATTGTTTCCCAGAACAAAGTCCCAACTAGCTGGCTGAATTGCTCTGAGTTGGTATAACAATAATCCTTTGCAATCTTTGCACCCTCTGAATGACCTCAGTCACAGCAAAATTCTAGTATTGTTTCACACCAGTACCAGGTGGTCTCTAAGCTTAGACAAGCATGAAGTCTTTCTATGCATCAAACTGGTCACCTTACTACAGTTACCTTCATGGTGCAGTCACAGGTATAAACATTGAGACCCTGCTTCAGGTCTCACCCATTAGGAGTGAGGCTCTGGCATATGTGTTCTTGCTTTCAAATTGTTTTTCTTACTCTGGAATTAATTAAACTTCTGTTTGACCCCAACTTTCCTGTCTCTAACCCGTTCTGTTTGGCTCCAGCCATTCACAGGTTAGAGATTACTTCCGGTCCAGTTGACAATGTTTAATAACCAGCTCTCAAAAAAATACACACACACACACACACACACACACACACACTTTTAACTTTAATTCACATCATTAACATTTTCCTCCATCATCACTTTCTTAAGTTTAGGCCATTAACAAAACAGAGTGTTTTTTTTTTATTGAGTATTTGTTGAATTCAATTGAATGTGACTTCCAAGATTCCAGAATTCTAATGTAGTCCCTCTTTACTTTGGCTAACTAATGAGCAAATAGGATTCATTGGAAAAGACCCTAATGTGGGGAAAGATTGAAAGCAAAAGGAGAAAGGGACAGAAGAGGATGAGATGGACAGATATCATCATAGAATACAGAAGATGAACTTGGACAAACTGAGGATGCAAGGGATTGGTGTGCTATGGTCTATGGGGTCATGAGTTGGCCACCAAAGAGTGATTAAACAACTAATTTTCTATCTCTTAAACAGTTTAGTAACAGTTATTGATTTATTTACATTGGAGAAAATTTTGGAGTATTAGGATAAGCTTTCTGAGCTCTGAAGTTAATTTATAAGAGAACATAGATTATAGTTACTGAGTGGGAAATTGTATCAGCACAGAATTCTCAGGTTGATGAGATTACAGTTCCCTCAGGTTATTAAAATAAAGAAAAAAACTTCCCAATGATTGAAGCATTTTAAAAGTGGGATGAGTTGATTATCCTTGGGGGAAATAGGCTTCCCCTCCCTGAAGGCCTAAGCCATAGCTAGATGACCACTTGTTTGGTATGTTCTAGATGGGATTCTTGCTTGGGCTATGATTAGAAAGATGTCCTCTGAGCTTCCTCTGTGAAACTGAGATTCTGTGATTCTGTGAAAGAGAATAATAATGATTAGGGAAGGAAAAGGGGGGGGGGGGTTGAGAAGAAGAAAGAGTTGTGGAACTCATCTGACACCTTGGATGAGATTTCATTGAAAAATAATTATGGAATGCTTCTTCAACCCTTTAAAAAAACAAAACTAAATCAATTATTTCCTGACTACATGGAATACACCATGAGGAACTTCTTGCAATGCTGATTAGAATTGCCAGGGTCCTCCTTTCCATCTTATAATGAACCATTTGGGGTATATTTTATTTATTCACTTCATATTTATGCCAGACATATTTATTCATGCATTTCTTATCTCTTCCTTTATAATGTAGGCTCCTCATTATACTGTAGGCTCTGCATTGCTTCTGTCTTTGTACTCCCAGTATGTAATATGGTGCCTAATACAAGCAGACACTTAATATATATTGAATTAATTAATGAATGAGTATGCTATATGCTAAGTATACAAAGATCAATAAAACAAAGTCCCTGTACTAAAGGGATTGGTAGAGGGATCTAAGATGGGTATCATATCATAAGTATATCATCAGCTTAGTCAAATATAAGCAAAATCACTTTAAAACCCCAAGTCTTGATTGGATCTCTTGCTTTTTTTGTTAAATTTCTTTCCAGATCAGCATAATCAGTTCAGCAGTCACAAAACAGGGAAAAGATAAAAGAGGTTCTGTTTGCCATGTCTTTTTCTATAGCTTATAGGTAGATTTGGGGAGTGGAAAATAGGTTGACTATTCTTGTTTAGGGCCACTGGAAGCAGGCACTGACTTCTAGCTCCCTGACTTCCTGATTGTATCACAATGAGTGAAATTATGACATGGGCACTTTGAAAGGGAAGTTGGGTCAGATTTAGTTTTCCACTGTGTTATCTCTTTAACTTGATGGCTGAGATCAAAACCTCAAAAGGACATTTGGAACAGGAGAGAAGATATCTTAATAATGCAGAATTATCAATAGTACAAGAAAACATGAGATGTGCAAATCTAGAGACATCTCCATCCCAAATGTTCAAACTGACCATCTGTTCTGGACCTGTGGTAGAGCCTTCCCACCTCCAATTCATTTGATCAGCCACAGATGAACACACTATGCCTTCACCCCAACATTGTGTTGTCATTGGTCCTCTTTGTGCACAGAGGACAAACAACAAAAATGTAAAACTATAATTATAGGAGGATTTTTATCTGGGAGAGTTTTGCTGTTGTTGATATTGTAGGGGTTTTTTTGTTTATTTTAAAGGTATATAGATAGGATAAGACTAAGCAGGATTAAAGAGGAATAAAACTCAGTTGCACTTAGCATAGATCCTGATTTTATAAATGCATAGGAGAAATTTATTTTTAGGTTTTTGCAAGGCAATGGGGTTAAGTGGCTTGCCCAAGGCCACACAGCTAGGTAATTATCAAGTGTCTGAGGTCAAATTTGAACTCAGGTCCTCCTGACTCCAGGGCCAGTGCTCTGTCCGCTGCACCACCTGGCCACCCCAAGAACTTCTTTATGTTCAGAATAGATCAGGGCTCTTACCCTGGGATCCCTGCATCCTCAAAAAATTGGTGAATAAATTTTTAGAGAATCCCTACATTTATTTTAATATTTTGAAAACCATACTTTAATATCATTGATTTCCCATGTAATCTTATGATTCGATCTGGCTCACTTAAAAAGGGGGTCCATAGGCCTTACCAGGCAGCCAGTGCATGCATAACACAAAAACAGTTTAAGATCCCTGGTGTGTGTTTTCTATTGCTCTATCCAGGAATGAAATTAAATAAACTTGAGTAGAATTATAATGCTAAGCCTGAAAACCAGTGGAACTTACCTTAAAGATGGATTAAGACCCATAGCCATATCACTAATTACTTTACCAAGGTCAGACCTAACTGAAGGTCCTTAACCATGCAGTCAGTGCTAGCTATTTTTCTTCAAAAAAAACAATGTAAAGCTACTCTGCCTAGGTGGTCCAAGAAGAGAATACAGACACCCAGGATGGGTAAAAGTAAAGGAAAAACTTGACCCTGAAACCATCAGTCCCAAGATAACAGAAACACCTGTTCTTGGATTTACCAGGCTTTGTGGAATTAGTATTGAAGTCCTGGATGGTTTCCAACCAGGGTAACCAATATTTTTTCCACAGTTAGGAAAGATTAATAAATCTTGGGGGAAGTTGTTAAATTTCCATGCCATAGAAATATGTTGTCATGATTGTCCATATATACCTTATATGCTTGCTGTCTTGGGGAGGGAGGAAGGAAGGAAGGGATGGAGGGAGAAAATTTTACAAAAATGAATTTTGAAAATTATATCTGGAGTGGCCAGGTGGTGCAGCGGACAGAGCACTGGCCCTGGAGTCAGGAGGACCTGAGTTCAAATTTGACCTCAGACACTTAATAATTACCTAGCTGTGTGGCCTTGGGCCAGCCACTTAATCCTATTTGCCTTGCAGAAATTAAAAAAAAATTATATCTACATGAAATTGGAAAAAAATACTATTAGGATAACAAAAATTTCTGTGCCAAGAATTATTATGGCGTCATCAGAACAATGATTCAACAAAAGCCTCCAGAGATTGTGAATCACAGGAAGAGACAGGCAGTGTAAAGCTACCACAGTAAGGGAAACTACCTGATAGGCATTCAGGCTTCCCCCTCCCCCATGGCTAAACTCTTGGTGCAGATGGCTATAAAACAGAGGACCCTGCTGAATCAGAGACAGGAACTTGGTACTTGGCTGCTGAACCATCTTGAGGGGAGTTATCCTAGTCAGGAGTAGGGACAATGGAAAAAATACCCACCAGTATGTGATACAACATCCTCCTCCTCCCTCTTCCCTGACCCCAAGCCAGAATCCTATCATCAGTCAAATAAGTCATAATCATAGGAGCCAGATAAAGTTGAAAGAGGTCTCTGTCTTTTTGCTCAGAGGGGATAAGTACCTTCCTTGGATGAGGTCACCCAGCTAGAAAGTGTCCATGTTGGCCTTCAAACCCAGGTCCTATGACTCTAAATTCAATGTTGTAGATGGGATGAACAGCTTTGTACTTTCTTGGTCTTCCCTATAATCTTAGCCCCTTCGCTAAAGGGGATTGTAACATGTGTAGCATCATTGTTAGTTTGCATATAACTATCAAAGTACCAAATGTATAACTTTGTTCTTGTTAACTTTTTAGCCAAGGGCTTCCTTGCCTCCTAGGCTTGCTGTTCTTCCTGAGGCTTTTGCTGTTTTGGAGACTACTGCTGCTGCCACTACCAATCCTCCTACTTCTACTTCTCTTTCTTTTTTCCTTTTCATTTTCCTCTTCTTAAATTTCTCCCCTCTTCTCTTTCTCCTACTTTCCATTCTCCTCCTCCTCCTCCTCCTCCTCCTTCTCCTTCTTCTCCTTCTCCTTCTCCTCCTTCTCTCCTTCTCCCCTTCTCCTTCTCCCCTCCTCCTCCTTCTCCTTCTTTCTTCTTTTTTCCTTCTTCTTCCTCCTTCTCTTTCCTCTTCTACTTCTTCCTCCTTCATTACATGTTTTTTCCCTCCAATTGGGACACAATAAATAGCCTTACATGTGAATGTTTTGGGTCACATATTTTTTCATAAGATATTTGGGGATTTGGGAGCTAGTTTTTTAACTTTATTTTTTTCTAAACGTTGGAACATTTTACTTTTTGTCTTGTGCAGTTTTCATTTATGATTTCTTGAAATATAGTTCTTAAGAAAGATTGTATGTTTCAAATAGAACTACTTAAATATATCTTTTTCTGTATTTAAGCTTATTGATTTTATTTTATTTTTAAAATTTATTTATTTTCATCAAAATGCATATGTATATTTTTAAGTTACAAAATTTCCTTCCATCTTCCCTTCTCACCCACCCCCACTCAGTGGCAGTCAGGTTAGCATTGTACATGCATACCTATTTTGATAGACTGTTTTCAGTATGATGAATTAGGATTAAGGGAAAGAGATACATAAGAGATAATTTTTATAAAGTGTTCATCAGATTCTGATGGGTTTTAGTGTGTGTGTGTGGGGGGGGTGGGTGTGGGTGTGGGTGTGGGTATGGGTGTGATTTTTTTGTTTGTTTTTCTTTCTCTGGTTGGGGATAATATAGTCCATAACCAGTCAAATACAGTTGTCCTAACTCTCTAAACTGCTGAGAGGAGCTGCTTCCCTCAAGGTTGTTCATCTCATAATGTTGTTGTTGATGTATGCATTGTTCTCTAGACTCTACTCCCTTCTCTCAGCATCAGACCCCATAAGTCATTCCATGCTTCTCTAGAGTCCAACCATTTATGGTCTCTTGTAGAACAATAATATTCCATAGTATCTATGTACCATAACTTGTTTAGCCATTTCCCAATTGATAGCTATCCCCTCAATTTCCAGTTCTTTGCCACTACAAAAAGTTGCCATGAATATTTTGGAACATGTAAGTGTTTTCCCTTTTTCTAAAATTTCTTGTGGATATAAATCTTGAATTGGAATTGGTAAGTCAAAGGTATGAACAGTTTTATTGCTCTTTGGGAATAGTTCCATATTGCTCTCTGGAAAGGTTGAATCCATTCACAACTCCACCAGCAATACATCAGTGTCCCAATCCTCCCACAACCTCTACAGCATTAATCATCTTTCCTTTTTCTCATCCTGGCTAATCTAATAGCTGTGAGTTGATACCTCATTGTTTTTTTAATTTGCATTTCTCTAGTCAATAGTGACTTGGAACATTTTTCATATGATTATATATGGCTTTAAATTCTTCATTTGAAAAACTGGCTGTTCATATCCTTTGACCATTTATACAATGGAGAATGATTTGTGACCTTATAAATTTGATGCAATTCTCTATATATTTTAGAAATGATACCTTTATCAGAACTCCTAGTTGTGAAGATTGTTTCCCAGCTTTCTGTTTTCCTTCTAATTTTGGCAGCATTGATTTCATTAGGGCAAAACCTTTTTAATTTAATATAGTCAAAAATCATTCATTTTTTAGTTTATAATGTGTTCTAATTCTTGTTTAGTCATAAATGCATCCCCTTTCCATAGATCTGATAGACAGATTTCTTGGTCTATTAAATTATCTATGTCGTCATGATTGTCTGACATGCTCTTTATGTCTAAATCCTGAACCCATTTTGATCATATTTTGGTATAGGGTGTGAGATGTGGATCTATGCCTAGTTTTTGCCATATTATTTTCCAGTTTTCCCAACAATTTTTGTCAAATAGTAAGTTCTTATCCCAGAAGCTGTAGTCTTTGTGTTTGTCAAATAGAAGATGAATAGATTGTTGTAATCATTTACTGAGACTTCTTTAGAACCCATCCTAATCCAATGATCCATAACACTATTTCTTAATCAGTACCAGGCAGTTTTGATAGTTGCAGTTTTATAGTACAGTTTTAGATCTGGTAGAACTAGGCCACCTTCTTTTACATTTTTTTTTTATCAGCTCCCTTGCTATTCTTGCCTTTTGTTGCTCCAGATGAGCTTTGTTACTTTTTTCTAGCTCTGTAAAGTAGTTATTTGGTAGTTTGATGGTATGGCACCGAATAAGTAATTTAATTTAGGTAGAATTGTCATTTTTATTGTATTAGCTAGACCCAACCATGATACTTGACATTTTTTCCAATTATTTAAATCTGACTTTATTTGTCTGTGAAGTGCTTTATAATTGTATTCATACAGTTTCTGGTTTGTTGTTTATAGTTATTTTAAATGGAATTTCTCTTTCTATCTCATGTTCTTGGGCTTTGTTGTCCATATATAGAAATGTTGATGATTTATGTGCGTTTATCTTATATCCTGCTATTTTGCTGAATTTGCTAATTGTTTTAAGGAGTTTTTTTAGATGATTTTCTCAGGTTCTCTATCATCTGCAAAGAGTGAAAGTTTTGCTTCCTCATTGCCTATTCTGATTCCTTCATTTTCTTTTTCTTCTCTTATTGCTATTGCTAGAATTTCTAATATTATATTAAATAGTAATGGTGATAATGAGCATCCTTGTTTCACCCCTGATTTTATTTGAAATGCTGCAAGTTTATTCCCATTATATATATATACTATTTGTTGATGTTTTAGATAGATACTATTTATTATTTTAAGGAAAACTCCATTCATTCCTAAACTTTCTAGTGTTTTAAATAGGAATGGATGTTGTATTTTATCAAAGGCTTTTTCAGCATTTATTGAGATAAACATATGATTTCTGTTGGTTTTGTTATTGATATGTTTAATTATGTTGTATGTTTTCTTAATGTTAAACCATCCCTGTCTATGTGGTATAAATCTTACCTGATCTTCATGTATTATCCTAGTAATAGCTTGCTGTAGTTGCATTGCTAAAATTTTATTTAAGATTTCTGCATGAATATTCATTAGGAAGATTGGTCTTGGGGCAGCTAGGTGGCATAGTGGATAAAGCACCGGCCCTGGAGTCAGGAGTACCTGGGTTCAAATCCGGTCTCAGATACTTAATAATTACCTAGCTGTGTGGCCTTGGGCAAGACACTTAACCCCGTTTGCCTTGCAAAAAAAAAAAAAAAAAAAAAAAGGAAGATTGGTCTATAATTTTCTTTGTCTGTTTTGGTTCTTCCTGGTTTAGATATCAGAACCATGTTGGTGTCATAAAAGGAATTTGACAGAACCCCTTCTTCTCCTGTTTTTTAAAAATAATTTACATTGAATAGGAATTAATTGTTCCTTAAATGTTTGGTAGAATTCAATTGTAAATCCATCTGGACCTGGAGACCTTAGGGAGTTTACTGATGGTTTCTTCAATATCTTTTTCTGAAATGGGGTTATTTTAAGAAATTTATTTCCTCTTCTGTTAATCTGGGCAGTTTGTATTTTTGCAAATATTTATCCATTTCACTTAGGTTATCCAATTTATTGACATACAATTTGGCAAAGTAGCTCCAGTTTATCTCTTTAATTTCTTCCTCATTGGTGGCTAGTTCACCCTTTTCATTTTTGATACTGGTAATTTGGTTATCTGCTTTCTTTTTTTAATCAGATTAACCAAAGGTTTTTTTTGACTTTTTTTATTGACTTTTCCATGAAGCCAACTCTTAGTTTTATTAATGAGATCAATGGTTGTCTTGATTCAATTTTATTAATCTCTCCCTTGATTTTCAGAATTTCTAACTTGATATTTAACTGAGGATCTTTAATTTGTTCTTTTTCTAGCTTATGCATACAGGCATTTAGAGATATAAAGTTTCCCCTCAAAACTGCTTTGGTTGCATCCCATAAATTTTGGTATGATGTCTCATTATTAACATTTTCTTGGATATAATTATTGATTTCTATTTTTGCCATTTGATCCATGAATTATTTAAGATAAAGTTATCTAATTTCTAATTAGTTCTTGGTTTATCTTTCCATGACCTATTATTACAAGTAATTTTTATTGCATCATGGTCTGAGAAGTATGTATTTATTATTTCTGCCTTTCTGCATTTGATTATAAGGTCTTTGTACCCTAGTACATGATCAGTTTTGGTGTAGGTAACATGTACTGCCCAGAAAAAGGTATATTCTTTTCTATCCCCATTAAGTTTTCTCCAGAAGTAACTATACCTTTATACTAAATTATTCTGGCTTTCATTGAACTGATAGTTTCTAGCCTGAACCTCTGTGGCTCAGTTTACATTTTGATGGCCTAGAATGAATGTAAATAGCAATTGTTTTCTATTATGAACAGATTGATATTTTTGTGACAGTAAACTAGGTCATCTTCTGTCGCAATTCTTTTGTTTTTGTAGGTTTTTGCAAGGTAAACGGGGTTAAGTGGCTTGCCCAAGGCCACACAGCTAGGTAATTATTAAGTGTCTGAGACCGGATTTGAACCCAGGTACTCCTGACTCCAGGGCCGGTGCTTTATCCACTACACCACCTAGCTGCCCCTTGTTGCAATTCTTAATCATTGAATCAGACAAACTAAGACCTTAATGGGAAAGGGAATGAGAAAAAGCTTAGTTTAGAAATGCCAAAGGCATTCATTGTAACCTGGGTCATGGTTAGTCATTTCGACTTTTGTCTTACTCTGGACTCTATTGATCCTGGAGGAGAAAGCAAGTCTGATGACTTTGCACAGCTCTGCCTTATTTAAATCCAATTCATGTACCCTCATGATGTCATTGGTCTTCTTTGAGAATGAACAATGAATAACAACAATAAGATTAAGTCAGTAACAAAAATTAAGGACAGCTGAATATGTTCTCCTTTTCCTATTGCAAGAAACCTTTGGAAACAAAGCATATTTTTGTGTTTGTATATGAATGTACACTATGCTTGCCCTCAGTATACAAAAACTGCAATTGACTTGATAGCTATACATAGTTAGATGGTTGATACCTGTAGACAGTTTAACATAAAAGCTTTATTATATTGAAGGAGGAACAAAGGATCTGAAAGTTTTTAATCAATTGATTTCCCATCAGTTCCTCTAATGAAATCATAGTATATGTAAGGATTCACTAACAAAGACAAAGAGGTGTTGTAAGAAGTGCTTGGAAGGAAGTACTTAAAATTTTTTATTCCTTTGAGAAGTGTGTGGAGACACTTTGGTCAAATTTGATGGAATAAGAGGGTAGCCAACCATGCCTTCTGCTGACTCTAAAACATCAAAGGACTCTAAGGACTAAATCAAAGCTCAAGCTGACTGAGAGGTAGCCCTAGGAGACAGAGTTAAACTATAGGGAACATAAAGTCAAGAAAAGTCAGTTGAAGGATCTGCCCAGTAGGGACAATGGTGTGTTGGATTCATCATGTACTGCATTAAAAATCTAATTATTGAGACTTCTGGCCAAGATGGAGGAGAGAAGACAGGCACAGTTCTAAAGTCTCCTGATCTCTTCCCCATCTATCATATGAAACAAACCTCTTAAAAGAAATCTGATCCAGAAAACCCAGAAAGAAAAGCCAGAAGAACAGCTACCTCAGGATTTGTCTCCCACAGCAGCCTTGGACGAATCCAGGCAAGTGAGTCTGGGCTCCAAGGGAGGATCTGCACCAGATCAGCTAGATTAACAGCTGAATTGGAACTGGGAGTCTGAGGGACTGAGAGAGGATCTGCTGGATCAGCAGTGGGGCTGGACGAAAGGGGCTTGGGTCTGCAGGGATGCAGAGGCGCTGGTGTTGGTACTGTTCCCCTGGAGCTCTGGGACCAGGCTGGGGGAAGTATTCTGGTGCAGGAGAACAGCAGACACCATCCCTAGGCTTCTTGGGTCTGAGAAACTCTGAGGGCACATCTCCATTGCACAGAGGCTTCTCCTCAAACAAAGGCAAATTACTTCTGCCTCAGGCCCAGGTGTGTGAGCCAAAGAACCAGCCCAGCTGAGGAATGACCTCAGGCCAGGGTAAAGCCCACCATTGATTGAAAGCAAAAGAATTCAATAGTTCCAACTCCTCCACTCAAGCAAAGGGAGAAGGCCTGGCAACCAAGGTCACAGACACTCCAGAGAGGGCAACCAGCACCTCCTACTGGCCAGTCAGAAAAACTGCACTCAGTAAAGCCTTCAGCGATCTCAAGCCCAGGTGAACCAGCCCCCCGCCCAACTCAAGGTCTTAGCATAATGAAGAAGGGTCAGCGGAAAGGTGGATCCATAGAAAAATTCCTGGAAAGGAAAGACCCAACTCAGAGAGACCTGGAACCTCTGAGGAGAATACAATCTAGTCTCCAGCACAGAAAGACTTCCTTGAAGAAATAAGGAAGGAGCTTAAAAATTTGGGAGAGACAATTAATACCTTAGAAAGTACAATTGGACAAACACAAAAGGAGAATAAATCTCTCAGATCCTCAAACGAGCAAATGCAAAAAGAAATTAATTCTCTCAAAACCTCAATTGGTCAAATGGAAAGCTGTCAAAAGTAGAATTGACCAATTGGAAAGGGAGTTGAAAAGGTTAATGAAGAAAACTCCTCCCCCCAAAAAATAATGGAGTCTACAGAAACTAATGACTCCATGAGACAGCAAGAGTCAGTTAAACAAAATAAAAAAAATAGAAAAAAATAGAAGCAAATGTAAAATACCTCATCAACAAAACCACTGACCTCGAGAATAGATCGAGGAGGGGCAACCTGAAAATTATAGGACTTCTTGAAAACATTGAAGAGAAAAAAAGCCTGGACTTAATATTACAGGATCTAGTGATGGAAAACTGCCCTGATACCATGGAATCGGAGGGCAAAGTAGTTATTGAAAGAGTACATCGATCCCCACCAGAAAAAGATCCTAAAAAGAAAACACCAAGGAATGTTGTGGCCAAACTGCAGAACTATCAGATAAGAGAAAATCCTGCAAGCAGCCAGAAAGAAACAATTTAAGGGTGGCTAGGTGGCGTAGTGGATAGAGAACTGGCCTTGGAGTCAGGAGTACCTGAGTTCAAATCCAGCCTCAGACACTTAATAATTACCTAGCCCTGTGGCCTTGGGCAAGCCACTTAATCCCATTGCCTTGCAAAAACTAAAAAATAAAAAACTAAAAAAAAAAAGAAACAATTTAAATATCAAGGAGCCACAGTAAGGATCATGCAGGACCTGGCTGCATCAACTTTAAGGGATCAAAGGGCCTGGAACGAGATATTTTGAAGAGCATGGGAGCTTGGAATGCAGTGAAGAATCTACTTTCCTGCAAAGCTGAGCCTTCTCTTCCAGGGAAAAAGATGGACATTTAACGAAATGGAAGAATTCCAAAAATTTCTGATGAAAAGACCAGAGCTAAACAGAAAATTTGGACATCAAATAGGAGGTTGAAGAGACACATGAAAAGGTAAAAAAAAAAGGGGGGGGTGGCGGTAAAAGAAAAAAAAATGCAATCCAGTAAGTTGAAATTGGCTAAACCCCAGCATGGGAGTAAAAAAAAGGTTCTCATAAACCTTGAGAAATGTAACTCTAACAGAGAGAATACACCTAGCCAGAAATGATGGACATTCATGACCTATCCATGAGACTACTATCCAATGGGATATAACTGGCTTTAACCCTACTTGGGAGAAAGACTCTAATAACTCTCAGGAATTTTGACTCTATTCGACAGAATGTACAGAACTAAAAGGGACAGACACTCAGAATTTTCTATGACTTAGACAGAAGGATCTAAAAAAAAACCACTACTGCCCTAAAAAGGGGGACAGGAAAGAGATGGGAGGAGGGAGGGGATTGAATGGGGTAAATCTCAATACACTAAGAGGTACAAAAAACCTAAGGTAATAGTGGGGAAGAAGGGAGCAGAGGAGAAACACCTGAATCTTCTTCTCATCAGATTTGGCTTAAAGTCAACCTACACATACTCAGTTAACTTATAAAACATCTAACCTTTCAAGTATTAAAAGGGGAAAAAGTGGAGGGGGGAAGGAGAAAGGGAAGGGGAGTGGGGGAAATAAGGGGAAATAACAAAAGGAAGGGAAGGGAAAAGGGAAAAAGGGAAAGGGGAAAGAAAGGGGAGGGTGTGATATAGGAGGGTAAAAACACTGAAGGGGGTGGTTTTCAGAAACAAAAGACTGGGGAATATAGATAAAAGGGGGGAAAGGGGGAAAATACAAACAGAGGGAAGATAGCACAGAGGGCAATAAAGAATTAGTAATAATAACCTTGAATGTGAATGGGATGAACTCTCCCTTAAAACATAAGCAAATAGCAGAGTGGATTAAAAACCAGAATCCTACAATATGCTGCTTACAAGAAACTCATTTGAAGCAGAGAGATACATATAGAGTAAAGGTAAAAGGTTGGAGCAAAATATATTTTGCTTCAGCTGAAGTAAAAAAAGCAGGGGTAGCAATCATTATCTCAGACAAAGCAGCAGCAAAAATAGATAGCATTAAAAGAGATAAGGAAGGAAACTTTGTCCTCCTAAAAGGTACCATAGACAATAAAGTCATTTCAATATTGAATATATATGCACCCAGTGGGACAGAACCCAAATTCTTAGAGGAGAAGCTGAAAGAATTACGGGAAGACATAGACAGCAAAACTCTACTAGTGGGAGACCTCTACCTCCCGCTATCAGATCTAGATAAATCGAATCATAAAACAAACAAGAAAGAAATTAGGGAGGTAAATAGATTGTTAGAAAAAATTAGATATGGTAGACTTATGGAGGAAACTGAATGGGGATAGGAAGTAATATACCTTTTTCTCTGTGGTACATGGAACTTATACAAAAATTGACCATGTACTAGGACACAAAAACCTAATGATCAGCTGCAGAAAGGCAGAAATAGTGAATACATCTTTCTCAGATCACAATGCAATAAAAAGTTATATGCAATACAGGGCCAAGGAGATATAGACCCAGAACAAATTGGAAACTGAATAACCTCACTTTAAAAAATGAGTGGACCAAAAAACAAATTATAGAAAGAATTAACCATTTTGTCCTAGATAATGATAATAATGAAACAACATACCAAAATCTATGGGATTCATTCAAAGCAACTCTCAGGGGATATATTATAGCTCTAAATGCTTATATGAATAAATTGGAGAAAGAGGAAATCAATGAACTAAACATGCAACTAAAAAAAATTAGAGAAAGAACAAATCAAAAATCCCCAATTAAGTACCAAATTAGAAATTCTAAAAATTAAAGGAGAAATTAATAAAACTGAAAGCAAAAAAACTATTGAATTAATAAATAAAACCAAAAGTTGGTATTATGAAAAAACCAATAAAATTGATAAACCTCTGGTCAATTTGATTAAAAAAATGAAAGAAGAAAACCAAATTGCTTGTATCATAAATAAAAAAGGTGAACTCACCACCAATGAGGAGGAAATTAAAGTAATAATTCAAAACTATTTTGCCCAACTCTATGCCAACAAATTTGATAATCTAAGTGAAATGGATGAATATTTACAAAAATATAAGTTGCCCAGGTTAAATGAAAAAGAAATTAAATACCTAAACAACCCTATCTCAGAAAAAGAAATTCAGCAAGCCATTACTGAACTCCCTAAAAAAAAAATCTCCAGGGCCTGATGGATTCACAATTGAATTCTACCAAACATTTAAGGAACAATTGGTTCCAATCCTATATAAACTCTTTGGAAAAATAGGGAAAGATGGAACTCTGCCTAACTCTTTCTACGAAACCAATATGGTACTGTTACCTAAACCAGGAAGAGTTAAAACAGAGAAAGAAAATTATAGACCTATCTCCCTGATGAATATAGGTGCAAAAATCCTAAATAAAATCTTAGCAAAATGATTACAACAAGTCATCACTAGGATAATACATTATAATCAAGTAGAATTTATTCCAGGAATGCAGGGTTGGTTCAATATTAGGAAAACTGTTAGTATACTCAATTATATCAACAACAAACCTATCAGGAATCATATGATCATATCAATAGATGCTGAAAAAGCTTTTGACAAAATACAGCATCCATTCCTATTAAAAACACTACAGAGTGTAGGAATAAATGAACTGTTCCTTAAAATAATTAGCAGTATATATCTGAAACCATCAACAAGCATTATATTCAATGGGGAGAGGCTAGAGGCATTCCCAATAAGATCAGGGGTGAAACAAGGATGCCCATTATCACCACTACTATTTAATATTGTATTAGAAATGTTAGCAGCAGCAATCACAGAAGAAAAAGAAATTAAAGGAATTAGAATTGGGAAGGAAGAGACAAAACTCTCACTCTTTGCAGATGACATGATGGTCTAGTTAGAGAATCCCAAGAAATCATCTAAAAAAACTACTGGAAACAATTAGCAATTTTAGCAAAGTTGCAGGTTATAAAA
The DNA here is from genome assembly GCF_037893015.1 of Macrotis lagotis. Lineage (NCBI taxonomy): Eukaryota > Metazoa > Chordata > Mammalia > Peramelemorphia > Peramelidae > Macrotis > Macrotis lagotis. Next base: position 235,969,727 of record NC_133658.1, on the reverse strand, counting down.
TAAACCCTCATAAATCCTCAACTTTTCTATATATGTCTAGCAAGAAACAGCAGGAAGAGTTAGAAAGAGAAATCCCATTCAAAGTAACCTCAGACAATATAAAATATTTGGGAGTCTATTTGCCAAGACAGACTCAGAATCTTTTTTGAAAACAATTATAAAACACTACTCACACAAATTAAATTAGATTTAAATAACTGGGCAAATATCAACTGCTCATGGATAGGGAGAGCTAATATAATAAAAATGACAATTCTACCAAAACTAAACTATCTGTTTAGTGCCCTGGATTTTATAAAATCCAAATTCCAAAAAATTACTTCAACGAGTTAGAAAAAATTGTAAGTAAATTCATATGGAGAAATAAAAAGTCAAGAATTGCCAGGAGCTTAATGAAAAAAAGTGCAAAAGAAGGAGGCTTAGCCCTACCTGATCTAAAATTATATTATAAAGCATCAGTCATGTTTGGTATTGGCTGTTTGGTATTGGCTAAGAAATAGAGTGGTGGACTAGTGGAATAGACTAGGTGTAAAAGCAGGAGATGATTATATTAATCTGCTGTTTGATAAACCCAAAGAATCTGGCCAGTGGGATAAAAACTCCCTCTTTGATAAAAATTGTTGGGAAAATTGGAAGTTAGTATGGAAGAAACTTAGATTAGACCAACACCTCACATCCTTTACCAAGATAAGATCCAAATGGTTACAGGACATAGACATACAAAACAATACTATAAGCAAATTAGAAGATCAAGGACTAGTCTACCTGTCATATCTATGGAAAGGAGAACAGTTTATGACTAAGGAAGAGTTGGAGAACATCACCAAAATCCAATTATATGATTTCGATTACATTAAATTAAAAAGTTTTTGCACAGATAAAACCAATGTAACCAAGATCAAAAGAAATGTAGTAAATTGGGAAACAATCTTTACAACTAATGAGTCTGACAAAGGACTCATTTCTAAAATATACAGAGAACTGAGTCATATTTTTAAAACAAAAAGCCACTCCCCAATTGACAAATGGTCAAAGGATATGCAAAGGCAATTTGCAGATGAGGAGATCAAAGTAATCTATAGCCACATGAAAAAATGCTCTAAATCATTAATTATTAGAGAAATGCAAATTAAAGCTTCTCTGAGGTACCACCTCACACCTCTGAGATTGGACAGTATGACCGGGAAGGATAATGATCATTGTTGGAAGGGATGTGGGAAATCTGGGACACTATTACACTGTTGGTGGAGCTGTGAACTCATCCAACCCTTCTGGAGAGCTATTTGGAACTATGCCCAAAGGGCATAGACCCAGCAATAACACTACTGGGTCTATACCCTGAAGAGATGAGGAAAAAGGGTAAAAGCATTACTTGCACAAAAATATTTATAGCAGCCCCGTTTGTGGTGGCAAAGAATTGGAAATCCAGTAAATGTCTTTCAATTGGGGAATGGCTTAGCAAACTGTGGTATATGAATGTCATGGAACACTATTGTTCTATTAGAAACCAGGAGGGATGGGATTTCAGGGAAGCCTGGAAAGATTTGCATGAACTGAAGCTGAGTGAGATGAGCAGAACCAGAAAAACACTGTACACCCTAACAGCAACATGGGAGTGATGTTCAACCTTGAAGGACTTGCTCATTCCATCAGGGCAACAATCGGGAACAATTTTGGGCTGTCTGCAAAGGAGAATACCATCTGTATCCAGATAAGGACCTGTGGGGTTTGAACAAAGTGCAAGGACTATTCCCTTTAATTTAGAAAAAAACAGATATCTTATTGTCTGATCTTGTTACCTCTTAGACTTCTCTTCTCTTTAAGGATATGATTTCTCTCTCATCACACCCAATTTGGATCAAGGTACAACATGGAAACAAAGTAAAGACTGACTCTGCAGAGGGGAGGGGGGAGCGAAGCAAGATTGGGGGAAAAATGTAAAACTCAAATAATATCTTTAATAAAAATAAATTTAAATTAAAAAAATCTAATTATTAAATTTTAAGCATAACCATTTTTACCTCAGAAATCAAGTTTATTGTCTAGAGTAAAGTGATGGAGAAAATATTAATAATGCAGATTAAACTTATAGGTGTATCTATCATATTAAAAAGTATATTTTAAATGTGTCATGTATGCATTACATTCCACCACCCCAGTCTGGTTGTTAAACATTTTTCAGTACACAAGGAGAAAGGAAAAGGTTCTTCAGTTGTTGGGACCATGTGTGCTCCTTATGTATATGCCTTTCCACAGATGTCATCCACAGATGACCTTGAAGATGAGATGGTCATCCCCCAGCAGACCCAAATTTTAAGTACAAAGTATGGGAGTCCTTCAGAGAGTACTACACACAATACACTAAGAAGTTAAGCAATTTACCAGGGTCACTCATGTATTAAAGAGGTGCAACTCGACTGAGTCTTCTGGATTCTGAGGTCAAGATTATCTACCGAACCCCACTGCCTTTCCCTTAATAAATATTTATCGATGAATTGATTGATCCCTATTTTCCTTAGACCTGTCTTTTGAGACCCATGAAGTCAGGATACCCAAACCTCTGACACAGGCATGACAACTGAAAAGAGTAGACAAGAGTTCTAAGGCTTTGGGGACAGAAATTGATGCTGTGACTCAGTCATTCTCCTCATCATCTGAAATTTCAAGGTTCTCTTTGCTTATAGCTTGCCATAGTAAACTTGCCCACAAACATGCCAATAATGGGAAGATCCACCCAGGAACACCCAGTCCTGAGTCTGCCCTGTTCTTCCATGAAGATCAAAGTATTCTTGACCTGAAGCTGAAAGAGATTGTCTAGTTCGATCCCCTCATTTTCCAGATAAGAAATCTGCACAGGAACAGCTGACACTTATAAAAAAAAAATTGCCATCTTAATTTAATCCTTAACAACTCAGTGAGATAGAAATTGGGCAATAAGTATTGACTAAGAGTTTACAGTGTGGGGTGGTGTAGTGGTGTAGTGGATAAAGCACTGGCCCTGGAGTCAGAAGTACCTGGGTTCAAATCCAGTTTCAGACACTTAATAATTACCTAGCTGTGTGGCCTTGGGCAAGCCACTTAACCCTGTTTGCCTTGCAAAAACCTAAAAAAAAAAAGAGTTTACAGTGTGCTTGGAACACAAGTTTACAATGTGTTTGTGCACTGGAACACAAATAAAGGCAGAAATAATCCCTGCCCTCAAGGAATGAACATTCTAATGGAGGAGATAATATGGAAATAGTGAGGTACATATAAGAAATAGAGAGAATAGAAAGGTAACCTGAAAGTTGAATGTATTAGTAGCTGGAGAGATGAGGAAAGGTCACATACAGAAGGTGAGATTTAAACTAGGTCTTGAAGATTAGGAAATCTAAACATATCTCAGCACGGGAGATGGCCAAGTAATAATGGGCCATGTCTGAAGAAAAGAAAATAGATCCATATAGCTGGATTTTAGAATGCTTAGAGAGTACTACAAAAAGAAGACGTACAAAAAGATTAGAAAGAAAAAAAGGGGCCAGGTAATGAAGAGGGGTGTGTGTTTGTGTGTGTGTGTGTGTGTGTGTGTGTGTGTGTGTGTGTGTTTATATGTATATAAAAAAAGAGAGATATATGGAGAGAGAAATCCTAAAGGTAATATGGAGACAATAGAGTTCATGAATGGATATATGAGGAGAGTGACATGATCAGATCTATCCTTTAGGAAAAAGCTTTTCGTTAACTACATGGACAATGAATTGAAATAGGGAGAGAGATGAGGCAAGGAAACTAATTAAGTTACTAAATACTCCAGTTGTGAGGTGAAGAGGGTTTGAATTAGAGTGGGGATGTTTTAGAGGAGATGTAGAGATTTTGTAAAGGCAGAAAAAACAAGATTGGCATCAGATTCAAAGTATAAAATGAATGCAAGTGAGGAATAAGGAATGACAATCAGATTGTAAGCCAGTGTGATCAGGAGGATGATAGTAAGGCATTTAACAATAATGGGTTTAATTAGATAGAGGTGAGGTATTGGGAGGAAAGATAATGACATTGTTTTAGACATATTGAATTTGAGAAATCTATAGCATATCCAACCAGTAGTTGGTCACATTTGTATGAAACATAGGAGATAGATGGCATAGAATAATCTACATTGAAATGATAATTAAATCCATAGAAACTTATGAAATCCCCAAGTGAGAAAATATATACTATCAGAAGCAATGCAAATAATGTATGGAAAGTGTTTTGGTAATCTTAAAAGGACACAAGCATACATATATACATGAATATGAGCATATATGTACATTTTATAATTATAAAAATTTTAACTAGACCTGTCATTTCTTCAATGTAGGGAATTCTCAAGGGTAAAAGGAAAAGAAAAAGAAAAAGAGATGGAGCCTTAGGGTACACCTATGGTTAGTGGACATGACATAGATGAAACTACAGCAGAGGAGTCTGGTAATTCAGATGGAAGGAGAATCAGGACAAATAGAATCAATGATGTTTGTCCTTCATTCTTGAGGAAGGCTATAACATCAGGAAGTGATACCATGACAAGCACATGAATTGGATTAGAGTGAGGGGATACTGTGCCAAATCTCCAGCCTCATTTTTTCTTCTAGTCATTTGGGTCCAGTGACTAGATATGAATCAGGATGACTGAATACATAGTAATCAGGGTTAAGTGAAATCCCCAAGATTATACAGTTAGGAAGTAACTGAGGTTGGATTTGAATTCAGGTCCTTTTGACTTCAGGGCAAACTCCCCCTGCCCCCCACCAATGCCATCTAGCTGCCCTAAACCTAAAAGGGAAAGGATATCTGGGAAGAAGTAATCAACCAAATATTGCAAATGGGTTCTCATAGGTAAGAACTGAGAAAGGACCATTAGATTTGGCAATTAAATAACTTTGAAGAAAGCAGTTTAATTGAATTATGACTTCCAAAAATGGATTTCAGTGGATTTAAAATAGAGTGAGAAGAGAGAAAATATAGGCACTTTGAACAAATGGATTTTTAGAAAGCATTATCCAAGAAGATATAGGACAGATATAGGACAATAGCTATAGGAGATAGTAGGATCAAATAAGGGTGTTGTTTGTTGTTGGTGTTGTTTTAAGGATGGGTAAGATGTGACCATATTTGTAAACAGCAGGGAATTAACCAGTAGATAGAGAGAAATTGAAGAAAAGGGGAAGGAATTATTTTGGGGTCAGGGGAGAGTTGGCACATTCAAGAATGCTGGCATTTCTTCCCTCCCCTACTCTCCTTGGCTACTCTCTGTGGCACAGACCCTTTCTGAGAAGACATTCCTGAAAGAAATGTGTAACACACCAAGTTACTGTGACCTAGGAAAGGCTGACAAGGGTGTCTTCAACAAGGATATGGGTCTTATATGTTTAAAATAGACCTTAAAAACCAAAACTTCCAGGGAGTGGAATTTTTCTACTTCTAGTCACTCAAACGCTGACACAGGCAAAGCTTCAGATAATTTGGAAACCAAGTATCAGATTTGTGACTACAAGCATAGTCTTAATTCAAAAATGGAACATAGAAAATATTCTGGGGATGGAAATCAGCATGGAGAATTGGTTGATGGTTCGAAGGTGACTTGACACTAAATTACTATCCAAATACAAGACAGAAGAGTGAGGAATTAAAAGCCTTCCATAAATAGGACTATTTCTGTATTGACAGAAATGTTGACATTGATTTCTTATCCAATCATCAATGCTTGGGCTGTATGGGCTTATGAAGGTTGGCTTGCTGACTATCAGATGAATTTTGACATGGTCAAATCCAAACTGTCTCTGCTTAATTTTGCCCTGGATTACAAGACTGCTGCCTTTCAGCAGCACACACACATGTGAACAATGGCACTGAATCTGAAGGGTCAATCTATCAAAAGGTTAATGAGAAGATTGAAGTTTCAATAAATTTTCCTTGGAAAGCTGGCAGTAACAACATCTGTTTTGACATTGCTACTAAGTACAAGTTGAATCAAAAAACTTATCTGGGAAAATGAATAATGTTAGCTTTACTGGACTGGGATCAACTCTCAGTTTTAATAGATGGAAAAAACTTCAATATAGGAGGTCATAAGTTTGGGTGAGATTTGAATTGAATGTTTAATATAGTTTTTTAAGAAAAGTATAAAATCTCATTGGAAATGAAGGTAGAACCCAATCTACTTTGATTTTAATATTCTTCTATGAAATTTCAACAATGTGAATTTTTTCTTCCAAGGAATTGCTGTATTGACACTATGCTAAAGTCTGAAGATTTTTGAGTCCATTATAACGAGAGATACCTGAAGGCTTGCATCGAAGTTGTAATGTTTGTGAGAAATTCAAGTTTAATTTCTTGGTATTATTTTAAATTTGTTCTTCAAAGTCAGTGTGGTGTCATGTTATGAAAGAAATGACCCGATTCTCCAATTGTACTGGATGTTCTATACCACTTTTCTATGACCTGTTATCATATCGGTCTCTTCTCTATAGTGAAAGCTTTGTTTTTGCATTAGAGAAAAATAAATTAATCACATTTGGAACATGGAAAAGACCAGAGGAAATGGGACCAAGGGCATTTGTGTGGACTTTGCATTGGCAAAGAGAAGGGCCCATCTCTTTGTATGAGACAAGAGAGAAGAAAATAATGGGAGAAAATGTGTAATAAGAGATTGCAGGGGCAAGGGAGAAGAGGAAATTCTTAGCTAATGGTCTCAATTTTTTTCAGTGCAATATGAATTGAGGTCCTTGGTTGAGAGGGTAAGGGTTGAGGGTGCCAAGAGTTTTGAGGAGATATGAGAAACTTTGGAATAGCCACCATAAAGAATAAAACAATTATGGAGGAGTTGAATAATTTCATTACTACAATAAGGGCCTAGTCAAAATAGATGATATTATTTTGTAGTGACTCAATTAGCATGACTTCACATTTCCCATAGCTATGTTCAGCAGTATATGAATGGGAGTAAAGGAGACCACAGTAATCCAGGGCTGGGAGTTGTTGGGGTGTGATCAGTTAAGAGACAAAGGGATAAGAGGTTTCAGAGAGCAATGTAGTTTAGAGCCGTGTTGTTTAAAAGGTTGGAAGAAAGTAGGAGAGTCTAGCCAGTGTGAGAGTGAAGGCCTGGGGAAGAACTGAGGAATGGATACAATGAAGTTCACTGTAGAAGTAAAGAAGATGGGGTATATGGAATGATAAAGATTATAATCAGATAAAGACATTTCAGAGTTTATGAACATGGAAGTGGAACATTTGTGCATGCTGGCAAATCAAGGTTGTGACCATCTCTCTATGTAGCTAAGATTAAAGTCATAAGAAATGAATGCATTGAGCAACTGGAAAGTTAGGGCATTTTAGGGGTCATCAATATATACATATATATATGTATATATTGAAGACCTCTGATAAGAGGTAAAGCATTGGGATGGAGAGAAAGACCATAAGCCAGGCACTGAAATCATTGGGGAAAGGAGAAAGGTAGTTTAGTAGAATTCAATAGAGAATATAACTATAGGTATTATTTTATAGATAAATTTATTATTACAGATACTATATTACAGATAAATAAATGAAGGCTTAGATCCTTGCCCATGATAACTGAGCTGTATTTCTCAAGGGTATCCTGCAAACCTGATAGTTGTTTGATTACATTTTCAAAGTTCTCTCCATCGTACCATGCCTCCCTCTGACCCCCATCTATAGATAGCCTCTGTGTTTCCATGATGATATGGAGGAAATGCTAATAATATATTTCCATTTTTTTCCATTTCCATTTTTTCCTTAATTTCCACACCTCCCCCCCAAAAAAAAGATCTTCAGGAAAAAAAGAGATAAAAATGTCCTCCCTTCCTCACTATCCAACCTTTCCGAACAATCTCCCTGTTTCTGCCTGCTCCTCTCCCCACCTCCTACCTCAAGTTTTTTATTTCAAGAGCTAGGGAGGGACCTTTTTGATTGTGCTTTAAAATGTCCTACTCCTAAGCTAGGGTTCTGAATCTGTAAACTATAGAATTAATTGATTTAGAGCTGGAGGAGATCTCAGAAGTCACATTGTCCATATTCCAATATTATAGGTGAGGAAATTGAGCAACCAAAGAGGTTAAGTGATTTGCCTAAGATCCCATAGTTAGAAACTAGTACAAGTAGAATCTGAACTCAGATAATTCAGAATCAGATTTTTTTCTATTGGACCTCTCTTTCAGTACCCTCAAACTGTAAGCCAAATAGCATGGCCTTTGCTTCAATCAAATCAAAAACTCTTTTTTGAGAAGATATAATCTCTTCAGTACCCTCAAGCTATAAGCCAAATGAACTTTGCTTCATCCAAATCAAAAACTCTTTTCAATGAGAAACAATCAATTAAGTGACTTGCCCAAGTGTCTGAGGCTGAATTTGAACCAGGTCCTTTTGACTTCAGAGTTGGTGCTGTATCCACTGTACCACCTACACGCCTCCAAATCATATAAACTTGAAGGAATTAAGGACACTCCACCGGCCTTACCATTAAACCATCTATCATGCCACATTGGATTCTTGTTACTAGGGCTGCTTAGGATTGCTTCCTTGGTTGCCAGCCTCCCTAGTAACACTATTTACAGAATAGCAAAACTAATAATAATTGTTATTATTATTTATTTATTAGACAAATCAATGCAGTTTCCTTTCCCAGGGCCTGAACAGGTTTCCCTGAGCATTTCCATTCCAGGACCAAGACCCTTTGAGTGCTTCCAATGGACTCTTTTGAAAGTTCTTCACATTGCTTGCAGCTAAATCAGATTCAGCTAAAAGAAATTCCCTCTCACCTTTGGTAAATAAAAAAGAAAGAAAAAAATCAATAAAATAATTTCCAATCTGCTCCTTATGACTCAATGCCCCACTGATCAGAATGAGTCAGGAACAAATACATCAGCTCAGCGAGGAAACAGTTTTCAGAAATAAGATTTGATCTAGTTGGCTGAACAATCATTATGCTCAAAATTTCTATACCACATTTGCCAGTCAGTTGAGCTCCTACAGGAGCAGTGTTGCTCCTTCCAGCTAGCACTGGTTTTCCAGAAAGCATTTATAATCACTTTGAAGACAGGCAAATCATCTAAGGGAAATGCTGAACTCAGACCAATGAAAAGCAACAGCTCTTTGGATGTAATAAAAATAATAGAACCACTCTAAGCACACATAGAAACTGAGAATCAGAATTGGAATTGGAAAGAGAGAAGGGCCCTTAGAGGTTATGCAGTCCATCAGCTCACTCACTGTAGGCATTCCCTTTAGAGTTCCTCTGAAAGGTGGTTACCCAGCCTCCAGGAGAAACTCTCCAAAGACACTGGGAATCCATTTTTGATTTGTTCTAAATCATCTGAGCATATCAATCAGAAAAAACATATTCTCTTTCGCCTGAAGATTAGAATCAAGATGGTGTGCCCTTGTGTATATATGTATTTTTAAATGACCTACTTTTATCCTTAAATTGAATACTTTCTCTTCCTCTTACACACATGGTGTTTGCTAAGAGAAACAACAACAGTAATGATGATGATTCAATAAGAATAGTTGACATATAGATTCTCTTGATAAATGGCATAGCATGGTACATAGAGAAATGGTTTCAATGTCAGAAAGAGTTCAAGTCTTCATCTCTGACACCTATTGGCTTTATGACCATAGGTAAGTCACTTAACTGCTTACCAGGAGCTCCTTCAATAAAATAAATCAATGGTCCAATTTTGAAAACATGTGTGTTTATTATCCATCATCTTATTTGTATTGTTGATCAGTTGTTTCCATCATATCTGAACCCAATTGGAGTTTTCTTGGCAGAGATACTAGAATGGGCTGGGATTTCCATCTCCAGTTCTTTTTACAAATGAGAACTGTGTCAAACAACACTGTTCAAGTGACTTGCCCAGGGGTCATACAGCTAGTCTCTTAGGTCAGAATTGAAATCAAGAAGATAAGTCTTCCTGACTTCAGGTCTGGCACCTTACACAATGCACCATCTAGCTGTCTCTTTCAATTCTGCAAAGCAGAAATTACACACTTATAATGAGGTTTACAATTCTTTCCTATTAGTATCCCCAAAAGGATAGGGTAGGCTATTAGTAAAGTGCTTGGAGATCCTTTGACGGAGAGTGCTCCATATAGACCTATATATTGACAAGCCCCAGTGCAATAGTCTCGTAGTGTCTAGTTAGAAAACATGGGTTTCTTTTCCCCAAGGATCAGCTAACTATAAGTTTGATATAACAGACAGATAGCATGGGAGCATCGGGGTGCATCGGATGGTTTACAGTCCTGAGCCAAGCACCCAGTGTCTGTTGATGGTGATGATGATGACAGTAATCAGCATCCCCTATAAACTCAGAACAAAAAGGAAATGAAAATAAATCAAGCTAATCCAAGAAAAGGGGGAGAGAGGAGGTGTAGAGAAACAATATGATTTCTCTCTGCTGCTGGCACTCATTTCCATCCCTTTGTGTTTGTCAAAAGCTCTGTGAGAGAAAAGTGAAGAGAATGATGCTAAAGGCAGTGTTGTATGGTGGAAAGAGAAGACCTGGGTCTCAAGTTCTGGCTTTGCCTCTTGACTAGCTGTGGGAGCTCAGGCAAATTACTTCCTTTCCCGGGGCCTCCGTTTTGTCACCTGTAAAATGAGGCAATAGGAAGAGACAGTCTCTAAAGCTCCTTCTGGCAATAACATCCTATGACTCTAGGAAGCCTAAGCATCACTTTGAGTGAAATTAGCCTGCATGATTTCTATCAGCTAGAGGGAAGAGAAGCTAGTCATAGATGCTGGTAAGCATCGTGATGTCTTCCTGTCTTTCCACAGTCTCATATCCCTGGCCCATGTACCTCAGCCCCCTGCCTAAAAGGATAATCATGGTAATGGTTAGCATTTACATGACACTTTACGTGTGTTATTTTAAAACACGAGGCTATTACTATCCACATTTCAAAGACAAAGAAACTGAAGTAAACAAGATTAAGTGGCACAACTAGTAATTGTCTGAGATAATTCCTAACCCCATGTCTCCCTCACCTCTATCCACTGAGTCACCTAGATTTCTGAAAGAATGAATATAATATTGACAATCGTCTTAAGCTCATCAGTTGGGTGACAAGTATGAAGAGCTGACTAATAACCTAAACATTAATCTAACCTAAGTACTACAGATATTAAAGGGGGGGAAGAAGTCCCTACTTACAAGGAACTCATATTTTAACAGGGCAGCAACATGTATATCATCATTTCTAACTGATGACTAGGCAGCCACAAATCAAATAGCCACAGCAAGTCTCTGAACCACTGAGGCCAACAATCAGGGTAACATCAAATGCATCAAAATCTAAAGTGTGGGCTCTTTGTTGTTGCTGAAATGTGTCCAACTCTTCATGACCCCATTTGGAGTTTTCTTGGCAAAGATTCTGGAGTTTGACATTTCCTTCTCCTGGTCATTTTACAGAAAAGGAAACTACAACCAATAGGGATAAGTGACTTGCCCAAGGTCACACAACAAATCTGAGGCCAGATTTGAATTCAGGAAGAAGAGTCTTCCTGACTCCTGACTGGTTATCTTGTTATCAGACAGTAACAAGAGAAACAGATTATCTCCTAGACTTTCTACAGGAGAGAAAACATGACTCTATGCAAGAACCAAAGAACTGGTTCCTTTTCATTGGTTAGTCTCACCCCAAGAATTCCAGTATATTAGAACAAGAAGGCACTTTTAAAAGGACTATGACTCTCTGGCTCCTCTGCTATGCTGATATGAGTTTTAGTGAGAGGTAAAGGAATGTGCTAGTCAGAATGTACTGGAGTCAGCTGGGAGAGGTAAGTGAGAACTGAATGTTAAATTTTCAGTATGGGCATTTACCCTCCAGAAACCAGCAATTGCAGCCAATCAGGACTTGGTGCTTTGAACAAAGTCAGTGTTCAATAAATGTTGAATTGGATTAAGGAGAATAGTTAACAAAAATGCAGAGGAGGCAAAGGTGCACAAAGCATATTCATGAAACAATGAGATCACCCAGTTTTGCTGAAGTAGAAGCTTGCAACTAGATAGGAATGGGAAAGAAGACTGGAAAGGCCGAATTAAGCATTGGGGAATGGGGATAGATGGGGTGGGCTGTGAGGTGAAGAGATGGGACTTAGAGTGAGTCCCCCTGAAGTTCACAATCTGATCTCTCCCAGCAAGTTCTCAATGATTAGAGTGAAAGAAGGACAGACAATAAGATGAACTCTTATTACCTCTAGCTTATCTACAGCAATTTAAGGTTTACAGTAAATCAGTTGCCACAATGAGGAAGGCAAAAATGAGAGGACCTAGAAACCATTCCAGCCAGCATCAAAAATTTGATTTCCTTGCCAAAAGAGATATGGCAAGCAAAGACAACATCAGTTAGGATGGAAAATCAATCCTGAGACTGATATACTTTGGAAGGGATTGATGGATCTCAATAAGATAAACCAATACCAAATATTTGAGGGGGAAAAAAACAAAGATGCTAATACTTGTGTCCCCCAAAACATAAAAACTGATGAACTATCAATAAAAACTGACAGATATACCTATTTTTCCCACATCTACAAAATCTTTATGAGAAAATTTACACATATATTGAGGCCATCTTTGATTAAAGTATGAAAAGGGAATAGGCAGGTTTTAGTAAAAATACCATACAACAGACTACTTATCTTTATATTACAAAATTGACTGAAAGGTAAAGAATACAAAATTTGTCTGTGATTTATAAAAAAGGGTATTTGATTTGATAGAATAAAATACTTCCTTAAAGGATCTTCCCCAATGAGACATCCCATGGGTGTCTTCATCTAGTCACAGCAATAAGTCAGGTATTGCTAGGTTGAAGTCCTAGGGGCTAAGGTTTGCCTAGGACTCATTGCTCCTGGGTTACAAGTCTTCTCAACAGGAAAATAAATTTCTCTGTAATTCAATTCCTTCCTCAAATTCCTAAAGAACAATTCTTTTTTTTTTTGGTTATAGTCTGAGAAGGGGTTTTTAACTTGGGATCCATGAACTTGCATTTTTGTGTGTGTTTGTTTTATTATTTTGATAAGTGTATTTCAATAGAATTAGTTTTTTCATCATATATACATATATGTATATATGTATATATACATATACATACATATATATATGTATATATATATATATATATATATATATATATATATATATATATATATATAAAACTCTTTTTTCTGAAAAGGGTCCATGGGTTTCATGAGACTGCCAAAGGTGTCACTAACAGTTGTAGAACAGGTAGTTGTATTCCCCCACAAAAGGGGATGCCGAACAACAAAGAATCATAGAATGATTACAATCAGTTGAGAGGATAATATACAAGCCTCACTGGGCCATTTACAAAGAATTTCTGCTAATTAGGCTTTTATATTTCACCTCCATTGTGGACAGACCAATCAATATCAAGTGAACTCCTTTTGGATTTTTTTATCCTTCTCCCTCTCCCTTCCATTTCCATCCCTCCTCCTCTTTCTCCCTCCTTCTTCTTCTACCCCAAGTGCTGTAGTAGCTGCTATCCTACTGCCTGAGTACCTTAGAAGGAGATAGTAACTGACTTTTAAGATCTCATAAGGCTTTTTACCAAAGGGGGAAAAAGACAGAAACAACAGGCAGCCCTATCACATACAGACTTTCCTAGAAGTCCATCAGATAAGTACTTTATGTTGGTCAGGATAAAGGTGCCCCCGCTGCCACTCTATCTTCCACAGCTCAGAGTCATTCTGTCATTTCAAGACCAATAAGAAGAAAAGGTCTGAGGAGCAGAGATTTTAATGTATCATCTGAGTTCTAGGTCAATAGCCCACGAAAAGACTATTCTTCCTCAAAGAATAGGACTCCTTAGTTATCATTGCCACCAGGAAGCAGTCAGAGAAAACCCCAGGACTCTCTGAAGTTGGGAAAGGGGAGAGGATCCTCCACATGAATGGAGCCCATCCCTAACCTCTATACCCTTGATTTAATATGCTCCAAGGGGAAAAGAACAAGCTCTTAAGTCCTACTATGTGCCAAAAATGTTGCTAAACATTTCAGCAATATTATTGCATCATATCCTCACAATGACCCTAGGAAGTAAGTGCTATTATTAACCCTATTTTATAATTAAAGAAACAGGCATAGAGAGATTAAATGATTTGCCTAGTTACATGGTTAGTAAATGTCAAAGATCAAATTTGAACTCAGGTCTTCTGATTCTATCCACTACACCATTTAGTCACCTATTATCCGGAGGGAGAAGGCAAAGAATACTGCATTCAGATCAAATTAGACTCCTTGGTAAAAGCAATATCAGAGATAACTTCATCTGACAATCTTCTAAATTTAAGAAAACTATAAAATGGTGACCAAAGTTATTTGCCATTGTCCTGGAGGATGACCATAGCATAATGGAAGAGGAATTCCTCATAAGATCTTCTACAAGCTCCTATTATTGAGTGACATTATGCAGATTGCATCAAGTCCAGAACTCTACTTCCTCACTTTTGCACATTTCTACTCAAAAGAACTCAATGAAACCATACAAACAGGAAAAACCAAGTGGATGAAGATGATCTAGACTAAACTATACAGTTGGATCATTAGGAGGTGGGTTCATCTATACATAATATCTTGAACTACAGATAGACAATATCTAGCTAGCATTAAATAGCATTAATTTGACTAGTATTAAATAGTATTAAAATGGCAAGTTAGATTGACTTTAGGAAATTGGACAGCATTTTAATGATCTCAAGCATTTCTCTGCAACAGAAAATCAACTTTTAAATATGAATATTCTCCCAAGTGTACCAAAAGACTATGAATCATAGAATTCCACAATTTCTAGAGAATCTTAATGAAACTTTACACAAAGGAAAACAAAGAGGTTCATGGAGGGCATGAATAAGCTACAAGATAATAACAAGAAAGAATTGTGTCCAAGAAGTGGAATAAAGGAAATCTTCAAAGAAAGGTAAAGGAGGTAGGTGGGTTAGTCACATTTCAAGAATAAAAAGTAACCCATGGACATTTTTTTTGCAAGGCAATGGAGTTAAGTGGCTTGCCCAAGGCCATACAGCTAGGTAATTATTAAGTGTCTGAGGCTGGATTCGAACTCAGAGCCATGCTCTATCCACTGTACCACTTAGCTGCCCCACCCATGGACATTTTGAGATCAGCATTGGTAATCCATAGGTCCTGAGGCCTATAAGAAGGTGTCCATCAAATGGGGTAGACCTTTCTGTAGGATTTACAACTTGTACAAAATGTGAAGGCATAAATGGATTGTGCTCTGTGCTATTGGAGGAAATAACAAATAGCTAGCACTTTAAGTTTGCAAAGCACTTTATAAATATTATCTCATTTGAGCTTCACAACAACTTTGGAAAGGTAGACGCTATTATTATAGATGAGGAAATCTGACGCAGATAGAGATTTAAATGACATATACAGGTTCATAAAGCTAGTAAATGTCTGAGCCTGAAATTGAACCCAGGTCTATCTATCCTATAAGCCCTGTTAATATAGGAATACTCATATTGGTATACTTATTTATCCTTCAAAGTCTTATGATCTAAGATCCATAAAACTATTTTCCTGTAACCACCTTGGAAGGAAGACAATGAAAATATCATTCTTCCCATTGTTCAGAAAAAAGAATCTAAGCATCAAGATCACATGATTTATAAACATCAGATCCAGATATGGAGTCAAGAATCCTGATTCCAAATTCAAAATTCTTT
Source organism: Macrotis lagotis (assembly GCF_037893015.1). NCBI lineage: Eukaryota > Metazoa > Chordata > Mammalia > Peramelemorphia > Peramelidae > Macrotis > Macrotis lagotis. The sequence continues at coordinate 235,953,973 of NC_133658.1, read as the reverse complement.
CTACCATGTTGGCTTCCCAGTAGATACTGGGAGGAACCAGAGTCATTATTAGTAACGCTTCTTTATCATATACATCCTTATCTCTACTCCATTTCCCTTGTCTTCTATTCTTTCTTTCTCTTTCCTATTTCTTCTGCCAGTGCCTTTGTTTTAATTCTCCCCTTTAATCTGTCTTTAGGAATGCTAGTATATCTTTATCTCTTTACCAGGGTCAGGCCCTAACCAAAGGCTCCACTATCCTTAGATTGACAGTCCCTGGTGTCTACTCATGCCAGTTCATTTGGAAGTATTAGCTCAATCACGGGTAATGGGTATGGGGGTGAAGAGATGTTTTCCACAATATCTGGCCAAATGAAAAGCATCAGGCTATATGCCATGTATCAAGATGAACTTATCAGAACTACTGGAATAATTAACCTGTGAGATGGTCAGTGAGTTGGGCAAGTTGGGAAGAGCTAGAAGGACCAAAGAAGTGAGTATAAGAGAGCTCAGAATTGGAAAGAATATCAAATTAAATGCATGTATTTTGGAACCCTCTGGCCTGAAAAATAAGAAGACCTGGATTCTAGACCAAGTTATCTGCCATTCGGTAACCCTGGATAAATCAATTTTATGATTCAATGGCAAAGACAACCCTCGAGGTCATATTATACAACCCTGTGTTCCATTGTTCAGACCAATATGTAAATGAATGAGCAAATCTTTATGAAAAAATAAACAGACAAATTTTAGGTAATGATCTCATCTTCAGCCCAGCAAATAAAAACCTATCCACACTTTTTCTTCTAGTGACTATTATCCACATTTTCCCATAAAGATCTATACAGTCTGCAAGATGCAAGGCTCTAGTTCCCTTGAGATCATGAGGATAAAAGAAGAACATATGAATTTTCCACTGATGATTCATTGTTATACGACTATTCTACCCTCCTTTTCAATCTCATATCTCTGGTGTTTTTCTTACACTTTCCACATCAAATTTGAATTTCTTCATTTGATTTTTGAGATTCAAGAAAAACATGTCTTATAAGTATAAATATGGTCTGTTCATGAGACAATGGAGAGAATGCCCTAACTAAAATGGAGAATTGGACATGAAGGACTGGAGGAATAAGGTTAGATACATAGAATAGGGCCAAGATAAGCAAGACTTCAAAAGTCAAGCAAAGAAATTTAAATCTGATGTGGAAGAAAGTTGCTTTAATGCCAGAGATATATCATGGCTTTTGCAAAAGAGAATGACATGATGAAAGTAGTTTTTAAAAGCAGTGATCTGCCATTGATATGCTGGATGGATAGAATACAAGATAACCAAGTCAAGAAAGGAAGGTAGGAAGTCACTGAAAGAATCCTATGATATGATGACTATGGTTCTGTCAGTGAAGAGAGAGGAAAGTCTAAATTAAGACCGAATCTATGATTTGATTGGAAAGAAACATTTGTTTTTTTAAGAAAGATTTTATTTATTTTGAGCTTTACAATTTTCCCCCCATTCTTGCTTCCCTCCCCCCACCCCCCACAGAAGGCATTCTGTTAGTCTTTATTGGCTCCATGTTATACACTGATCTCAATTAAATGTGATGACAGAGAAATCATATCCTTAAGGAAGAAAAATAAAGTATGAGATAGCAAAATTACATAATAATATAACTTTTTTTCTAATTTGGTGTTAATAGTCTTTGGTCTTTGTTCAAAGTCCATAATTCTTTCTCTGAATACATATTGTATTCTCCATTTCAATAGCCCAAAATTGTCCCTGGTTGTTGCACTGAAGGGATGAGCAAGTCCATCAAGGTTGATCATCACCTCCATGTTGCTGTTAGGGTATACTATGTTTTTGTGGTTCTGCTCATCTCACTCAGCATCAGTTCATGCAAATCTTTTCAGGCTTCCCTGAATTGCCATCCCTCCTGGTTTCTAATAAAACAATAGCGTTCCATGGCATACATATACCACAGTTTGTTAAGCCATTCTCCAATTGAAGGGCATTCACTTAATTTTTGATTTTTTGCCACCACAAACAGGGCTTCTATAAATATTTTTGTACAAGTGATGTTTTTACCCTTTTTCATAATCTCTTCAGGGTATAGACCCAGTAGTGATATTGCTGGGTCAAAGTGTATGTATATTTTTGTTGCCCTTTGGGCATAATCCCAAATTGCTCTCCAGAAAGGTTGGATGAGTTCACAGCTCCACCAACAATCTATTAGTGTCCCACATTTCCCGAATCCCTTCCAACATTGATCGTTGTCCTTTCTTGTCAGAATAGCCGGTCTGAGAGGTGTGAGGTGGTATCTCAGATATGTTTTAATTTGCATTTCTCTAATAAGTAATGATTTGGAGCAATTTTTCATATGACTATGGATTGCTTTGATTTCCTCAGCTGTAAATTGCCTTTGCATATCCTTTGACCATTTGTCAATTGGGGAATGGCTTGTTCTTTTGAAAATTTGACTCAGTTCTCTGTATATTTTAGAAATGAGTCCTTTGTCAGAAATACTAGTTGTAAAAATTGTTTCCCGATTTACTACATTTCTTTTGCTCTTGGTTGCAGTGGTTTTGTCTGTGCAAAAGCTTTTCAATTTAATATAATCAAAATTATCTAGTTTGTTTTGAATGATATTCTCTATCTCTTCCTTGGTCATAAACTGTTTCCCTTAAAAAGAAACATTTATAAGTGGAAAAAAAGTCAGATGTATTTGATGACTGAAAGGATGAGAGTCCAGTTAAGTAGGCATCATGCAAAGATGAATCCCAGATCTTTGGGATTTCAAGAAATTCTATTCTAAATACCTTGAAAATAATTTTAAAAGATACCTCATTCTCTATTAACAGAGTTCCAGTATAAAGGGCTTGGTGCTAGAAGTTTCAAGAGGTTGATTAGAGTATCATTCTGCCACTATCTCCCTAATGTTTTTGTCCTTCATTGTTTTTTAGGTTTTTGCAAGGCAAACAGGGTTAAGTGGCTTGCCCAAGGCCACACAGCTAGGTAATTATTAAGTGTCTGAGACCGGATTTGAACCCAGGTACTCCTGACTCCAAGGCCAGTGCTTTATCCACTACACCACCTAGCCTTCCCTGTCCTTCATTTTCAAAGGAGATCAGAACATCAGGGAGGTGATACCATGACAAGCACATGAATTGGATTTGAATGAGAGGTTACTGTGCTAAGTCACCAGCTTCTCACAACTACTCCAGACGTCAGGTTCCTCATCTGTAAAGTAATATAAGATTATTAGTCCAATAAAGAAGAAGGATGAGGATCAGGATTAAGGCAGAAAATGGAAAGGAGTAATAATGTTTCAGTACTTTCAAAGTGTTTGATATATATTTTCTTATTTGAAAGTGTAAGATATAATCAATGCAAGTGTTTTGAAATTTTTTCCAAATTCTATATAAATCAGTATAACTTATTTTTATTAATATAAAGATTTAAAACACTTACATACTCACATATAACTATGAATTCATTCATTTGTGCATTTGAATTTCCTCTTCAATGATACAGGTCTCAATCCTTCCATGACTCCTGCTTTTATCCTTGAATAAGTTTTTCTCAATAGATGTGAAAAATAAGTCTGTTAATTTGAAAATGCTATAAACTTTTAAAGTGTTACAAAAATATTATATTTGCTAATATAATATTTCTACACATTATAAATTTTTCTTTTAAAAATTTGATTTATGGAATAAAACAATCATTTCTATAACTACAATTAGAAAGATGGTAACACATGAAACTGCAAATCTATGTACAGGCAATCCTTTTCTAATATACAAAAAAATTATCATGTAAATTTCTTTTCTCTTTTTTTCCCTTTCCCCTCCTACCACCCTAGAGATGGCTATCATTAGTCACAAATATGTGTGTATGTGAATATATATATATGGATATATATATATATATATGCAAAATTGTTCTGCACACATATCTATTTATCAATTCTTTTTCTAGATGCAGATAGTGTTTTTCTTCATATGTTCTTTCAAAGTCATTCTTAAAACAATGTTGCTATATACAATATTTTCTTGTTCCTGCTCATTTTGCTCTTCCTTATTTCATGCAAGTCTTTCCATGTTTCTAAAATCATTGAGCGCATCATTTCTTTTAGCACAGTGGTATCCCATCACAATCATATGCCACAACTTGTTCACCATTCTCCAATTGATGGGCATCCCTGAAATTTCTGGTTCTTTGCCACTACAAAGAAAGCCACTATAAACATTTTAGAACATAGAAGTTCTTTTCCTTTTTCTATAATCATTTTTAGAAATAGATCAAGTAGTGGTATTGCTGGGTCAAAAGGAATTTTTAATTTTCACAGTGCTTTCATACCCATTACTATTAATCATAAAATTAAAGTATTAATAAGAGACTGAGCAATTATTTCTTTTCTTTTTTAGAAAAAAACAAAAGGAAAAGAAGATCTAAAAAAACCAAAACAACCATTTGGCTACAATCCATAATTATGGAGTATTGTGACTACATCATTTAAGAGAAGAGCATCTATTAAAGCAAGGAAAGAAAAATGATCTCTCATTGCCATCCCTCTTTCCTCAGTTACAGAATCCTATTTCTTTCCTTGTGATAAAACTACTGTCACAGAGAATGTGTTATCCTATAAAGAGCCAGCTGATCAGAAGTTCCTCCTTGGCCAATTGCCTCTGATGTAGGCCTAAAAGAGGCTAATCTTCAGTTTAGGGAAATCACACATTTCCTAGTAATCCATATTAAATTTCTCCTAAACTTTCTAGTACTTTAGAAAAGCAGCTTAAGTTTGCTCTTCCACCCTAGTATGTCAATTCTTCATTCCAACATGGAAGTGACCCTGGATTCCTGGAGCTTAGACTGCCAGTTTCTATTAAAAGTTGGGAAGAGAACATGATAATGCCAGATGTGGGAGCCAGGGGACTTGGATTCTTTTTTTTTTTTGAACTGATATTTTATTTTATTTTTCCAATTACATGCTATGTTAGTTTTTCAACTTTCATTTCTTTGCAAATTTACAAGTTACACATTTCTTCTACCACTTTCCCTTCCCTTCCCTCTCCCCTTGGAAGTGAACAATCTGGCAAAAGTTGTATATTCACATTTGTGTTTAATATATTTATATATTAGTCATTTTGTGTAAGAGGAATTAGGATTGGGGGAAAGAAAGAAAACCATAAGGAAAAACATTAGAGAAATTTTTTAAAAAGTGAACATACTATACATTCAGATTCCATGGGGTTTTTCCCCCTCTGTATGTGCATGACATTGTCCATAACAGGTCTCCCAGGGATGTCGTTGATCTCTGAACTGCTAAGAGGAGCTATATCCATCATAGTTGACCAACTCACTATGCTGTTTTTAATGTATACAATGTTCTCTAAATTCTGCTCCCTTTGCTTAGTATCAGTTCATGAAATTCTTTCCATGCTTCTCTAGAGTCCAACCATTCATGGTTTCTTATAGAACTATAGTACATCATAACATTAATATACCATAACTTGTTTAGCCATTTCCCATTTGATGAGAATCCCCTCAAATTTCCAATTCTTTGCCACTGCAAAGAGAGCTGCTATAAATATTTTTGAACATATGAGACTCTTCCCATTTTTTATGATAACTTCTGGGTCAAAAGAATTTTAGGACATAGTTCCAGATTACTCTGAACTGGATCAGTTCAGAACTCCACCAACAGTGCATTAATATTCCAATTTTCCCACATCCTTACCAAAATTGATCAATTTTACTTTTTGTCATCTTAGTCAATCTGATAGGTATGAGGTAGAACCTCATAGTTGTTTTAATTTTCATTTCCTTAATCAACAATGATTTGAAACATTCTTCTATATGACTATATATAGCTTTGTCTGTTCATATTCTTTACCATTTATCAATTGGAAAATGATTTATAATCTTATAAATTTTATTCAATTCTCTCTATATTTTAGAAATGAGATTTTCATCAGAAACATTAGCTGACAAAATTGTTTCCCAGCTTTCTGTTTTCCTTCTAGTCTTGGCTGCATTATTTTTATTAGTGTGAAAACTTTTGAATTTAATATAGTCAAAATCATCCATTTTTCAATTTATAATGTTCTCTATTTCTTATTTAGCCATAAATTTCCCCCCTGACAGAAGACTTTTGATTGGTCTATCTCCCTTTCTGTCTTAATCCTCTGCCCATTTTGACCTTATTCTGGTATATGGTTTGAGATGTCGATCTTTGCCTAGTTTTTATCTTTCTATTTTCCAGCTTTCCTAGCAGTTTTTGTCAAATAGTGAGTTCTTATCCCAGAATTTAGGGTCTTTGGTTTGGAGACCCTAGATTCTAATCCTCCTTCTGTCATTCACTACCTAAGTGTTATTAGGCAAGTTACTTCATGTCTCTGGGCCTTGGTTTCTTCAAAGAGGTCTTTGGACTAAATTACTTCTAAACTAAATCTATAATCCACTGATAGATTTCCAGGATGGTCCCAGTGACACCTTTGTCAAAGATCAAGTTGAGACAGGTGCAAAAAATCTTATCTTAAGGGTCTCAGTCAATATTATACATTTTAAAAAACACAGCACCTCATCCTCCATTAAGGTCAACAGAAATATTGTAATCTGTAGCAATGAAATCAGAGATGTTTAAAGGATTTAAGTAACTACTGCTTCTAGTAATTACTGCTTCTTGTATATCACTTTTAGGTTTGCAAAGTGCTTTACCTATATTTTTCATTTAATATTCAAAACACCAGTGAGACAACGAGGGTATGTATTATTATTATTCCCAACTCAAAGATGAAAAAAATGGATGCAAAAAGCAGCTAGGCATCATAGGGCGCAGTAGTATTGGAGCTGGATTTAGGGGAGATTCCAGTTTAAATCCTTATGGTATGATCCTGGGCAAATCACTTAACCTCTGCCTACCTCAGTTACCTCATCTGTAAAATGGGGATAATAATAGCATTTACCTCCCAGAGTTGTTGAGAGGATCAAATGAGATAATAATTGTAAAGCATAGTAAGTGCTATAGAAAAGTTATGATGATGATCATCATCATCATCATAATCATCATCATCATTTTTAACTAGGCCTGGAATCAGAAAGGCCTAAGTTCAAATCTGACTTCAGACACTGACTAGCTAGTGACCATGGGCAGGCCATTTAATGTCTATCTGCCTCCGTTTTCTTAATTAAAATAGTATTGTACCATTAGGGTTGTTATGAAAATCAAAAGAGCTATAACATTTGGAAAGTGTTTTTCAAACTTTAAGGCACCATTTCAATGTTATCCTTTATTGTTATTCTATGACTTTCCCAAGGTCATGCACCTAGTCAATAGCTGAGGCCATCTTCCATCTAGATCTCCTAAACACTAAGCCTCTCCTTTCCATTGCACCACAATTTTTCCCCACTCTGAATTTCCAATATATTCAGAAATTGCAGTCCAATATAATCTTCCCTAATCTTATAGTTTTCCACTCTTCTCTGTCCCCAGCAACTGTCAGAATTGGTTGCCTTTCAGTGTCCACAGGACCTGACTCTAGTTTCCTAATCTTCTCACAATTAATGAAATTTGGGTAGAGTGAAAACAGGAAAATGCTATGGATGGAGCTCTTCTACAATGAATTAAAAGAACTGAATTTGAGTCATGGCTCCACTTTTTACTAGGTATGGATAATCTGATAGATGATAAAAAATAAACACCATAAAGCAGAATTTTTCTTTTTGCAAGGCAATGGGATTAAGTGGCTTGGCCAAGGTCACACAGCTTATTAAGTGTCTGAGGTCAGATTTGAACTCAGGTACTCCTGACTCCAGGACCAGTGTTCTATCCACTGTGCCACCTGGCTGCCCCCATAATGCAGAATTTTTAATAGATACTAAGTACATTACAGAATTATACTGGAGGGAAAACATATTGGTTTGGGAATCAGAGCATCTGGGTACAAATCCAACCTATATCATTTATTACTCATATGTCCTTGGGCAGATCATTGAATTCTGATGAGCATCATTTTACTCATCTTTAAAATGGAAGTCTTAGACTAGGTAATCTCTAAGATCCCTTCCAACTCTGACTGATTCTATGATCCCATGAAAATAATATCAGGTCTGAGCTATATGTTTAATGTCACTGAGCTTTATTTTCTTTATCTTTAAAATAGTGATCATAAATAACTGTCCTCCCTACAAATAGAATAATGTATATAAAGGTGTATTGAGAAGATCTATACAAGTATAAGCTAGTATTGTTACTGAGCAGCAGCATGAGCATAGTATTAAACTGTGAGAAGCAAAATGAGCAGAACCAGAAGAACAATTATATGATTACAACACTGTAAAGACAAATAACTTGGACAGTTCTGAGAACTATGATCAATATGATGACCATCCCTGATTCTAGAAAATGATGCTGAAACATATGATCCTTCTATTGACAGATTTAGTGTACAAAATGAGACATGTATATTTATATATATATAGCCAATGATGGAGTTTGTTTTGCTTCACTGTGTATATTTGTTATAAAAAATTTGTTTTTCTTTTCTCTTTTACCCCTAATAGGGTGGGAGGTGAGAGGAAGATTAAATAAATTTCTCTTAATTATTTTTAAAAAATAGGAAAGTAGGGGTGTTACTCATATGGAATGTTGTATGATAGCTCAGGTGAGGTCACTAAACTCTTAGTTTTATCTAATTGTTCTATGTTCTTATAAGAGACCTCTAAAGGAGTGATGATAATGCATAAAATTTTGAAATGGATAAACAAAACACATCAATAAAATTATTAAAATAATATTTATATAGTCTAACTATACATTTTGTCACCCTAGATTGCTGCAATAATAGCAGTGGGAATGCAGTTCTTTGAGCATATGACCCGTCTCTTTCCTTTAGATGTTTCAATTCTCTAAAATGCCTTCACCAATTCTCTATGAGGCCATCTCTGAGTCTGTCCAGCTACTTGATATTCAGGAAGAAATTCAAGGAACTGAGAAACAAATGGGGAGAAAATGAGATGCAAGTCTCAAACCTCTCTAGAGCCATGGGCAGTGTAAAGTTGTTCTGTTGTTTGTCCTTCGTGCTCAAAGGAAACCAAGGACATCACAGGTTGATATCTTGACTTGTACCTGCATTGGATTTAAGTGAGGCAGAACTGGTGAAAGTCATCAGCTGCATTTTCTCTTGCAGAGTCATTGAAATCCAATGGAAAGACAAAACTCAAGATGACTGGTGATGACCTGGGATGCTTTAGATAATCTTGACATCTTAACTGTCTCACCAAAAGTACACCTCAGTGCTTGTTTCTGCTGTTTTCAAGGTCATTGGAACAAATTGTTCTCATTTGCCCACTTCATCAGGGGAAGTCCTCATGTACTTATCCCCTAACTCACCAACAAATTTGAGACTCAGTCTGGTTTAGTGCTCTGCCAAAATAGTTTTATTAGGGTTGTGGCCTCTCATTGTGGCAGTCTCATTGTCCTATCACTAGGGAAGAGAAGACACAAACTGAAATTTTTAAAAAACTCTATAAAAATAGTAATGTAAATGGGAAGAATTGTTCATATTTTTATGAACCAATATGAAATTTGGGGAGAGAGAGATCCAAATCTAAGTTATAAGAAAGTTCTTGAGACACAGCCTGAATTTGTAACTTGGGATTTGGGGAACCAGGGTACTAATGAATGGTTCAGAAAAATGAAACTTTCTGGGAAATATGTTCTAAGCCATGAGCATAGACCTGCAAGAGAGAGACTCTAGGTTTCTCTGTCCATAAAAATATTATGGAGCTGATGCCTGATTAAAAGGATAAGCACAATCTTCTGGAAGTTACCAAGAATTGTATGGAAAATAATGTTCATACAACAAAGAACACAATAACTTGAAAAATTCTACAAGCAAAACCTAAAATAAAAATGCAGTTTGGACACAAACCCAACAAGAATTCCTAGAAGTATTAACCCTTTCAATGCTGGGGAAAGAATGCTTTTCCTTTCATCACAGTGTTGAATATTTTGTGCCAAATTTAGATCAAAATACAAATTTCACAAGGGATCAGTTATAGTTGTAGCTTATGTTAGCTTCTTCCTAACTACTGCATAAATGAACCTAAACAACTAAATAACAAATAAAACTTAACAGAAATCATACTTTTTCAATATAACATGCTCCTACACCAAAAAAAGTTAAAGCAAAAATTTTTAAGTTTTAAAAAAAGATTTTACAAGCAAAATAATAAAGATAGAGGAGAAGATAGAGAAAATAAATAAAAGCTACATGAGAAATATATGTCAAGAGAATTAACAATGTATCTTATTATAAGAAATCATAAAAGAGGGCAGCTAGTTGATGCAGTGGATAGATCACTGGCCTTAGAGTCAGGAGGACCTGAGTTCAAATCTCAGCCTCAGACCCTTAAAAAATACCTAGATGTATGACCTTGGACAAGTCACTTAACCCCATTGCCTTGAAAAATTTTATTAAAACAGAGTTAGCAAAATATTCCTTAAAATACATACATGGGAAAAAAAATACATACATGGATCCTCAGAGATCTGTGGATCCCAGGTAAAGAATGACTGTTCTAAAGTAATCATAATCAAAGGGGTCACAGAATATGTTGAACAGATGATTTATTTTAATCACTTTCATTTGGTCTTGAATTTCCCAGTATTCATTCTTTTGTTGTAGCTTTATCTTAAGTATATTTTAGTATGGCAGCATTTATTTAGTATGTATAGATTGTGAATAGCTAAAAAATTCTTAATTCCAAGGGTGACATCTAGTGAGCAAAGTGAATAATGATAACCAAGGTTTTATTTTATTCCTGTATATAGTATAGTAGTCAATTCTCCATAAGAAAGAAATGAGTTATATTTCTCATAACTGCACAGTCAGAGTCTAGATTTTCTGGGTAATAAGCATACACCAAGACTATATAATACCACAGCCTACAGTGGGAGAAGGCAAAAGGACAAATTCCCATTGATGATCATATTTAGCAGCTACTATCTACTGGGAACCATGATCAGATTATCTGGTCAGCAGAGTGTAGTGGACAGTGCACTAGGAGAAGGCTCAGGATGAGCTAGGTTCAAATCCTGTCTCCATCATTTAATACTTGTAAGGTCCTGGAAAAGTCTACTTAACATCTCTGTTAAGCCGTAGCTCCTACGGTCCAGCTCTAAATTCTTGAACTTGTGACCTATAACTCAGGTAATTTCATTTTCCCTCCATTGGTCCAAGTGATTAAGAATTGATTGTATTTGTATTTATTTTATAAAAAAATATCTCTCAACATTGATTGTATCTCACTCTCCAACAAGAATCAAACCTTTATATTTGGTTCCTGCAGAGGGTAGGCATAGAGAATAATCTCCATTGGCAGGTATAAACACAACTTTATTCTATTGAACAAAGGAAATAAGAGTCATGGAAGTCTATATGAAGGGTTTGATGTAGGGAAAAGAACACTGGCATTGGAGTCAAAGAAACTGAGTTTGAGTCCTAACACTACTATTTATTTTCTATGCAACCTTGGATAAGTCACTTTAAATCTATGACCTTCCATCACCTCATCTGTAAAAGGAAAGGATTAGATGAATTAAAATGCTATTATTCCAGCCCCTTTCCCTCCCTGCTCAGGGTGAATGTGAATTGGAATGATAGTAAAGGATTACAGATACAGATGCAGAGTTCTTATTTTGCTACTGTTTTTTTTTTAGCTGATGAGAACTGCACTGAAAAGAATAGAACAAAAAAAAAATACTTGAGACTTAAAAATCAATAAGAAAGCATTTATGATTGAGGGGCAAAATGTGCCAAATATCACTAATAAGTGTTTGATAAGGCTATATAGATAATTAATAAAAAATTTAAGAACCAAAGGCAATAGAGAAGTGGTCAAATGATATAAACAAACAATACTCAAAAGAATGTCAGCAATTAATAACCATATGAAAGAATGCTCCAAATCACTAATAGGAAAATATAAACAAAAACAATTGTAATATACA